>NC_135505.1:23532268-23837268 GCF_052857255.1 Amblyomma americanum
TGAAAAATGTAAGCCAGCTGCTGTGGCGCTCCGTCGGGAGCGGACCAGGGGCGGGGAGGTGGCGCTCTGCCTCCGTCCCTTGTTCGCTGCGATAATTATTTGCGAGACGAAGACATGTGGCCTTGTCATCCTGCTTTGGATGAAAAATTCTCCTGATAGCATAAGAAAAGGTATGAGCAGCCCGGTTACTTTTGCCAAAGCCGGTAGATGAATTAAAGCAAGGAAATCCAAAAAAGGTTAAAAAAAAGCAAGAAAGTTTGTTCAACAAAATTCACAGGGACACCTGATTTCATTAGGCGCTGGCAGGTGCTGATGTCTTTACCGGAAGTGACGTTACTTCCGGTCTGGTAACGTCGCTCCCCTCTAGCCATGGGCGAATTTTAACCGATGACGCATTTTGGTCCAATGGCTGTTGTAATGATATCTCTTGAGTAATGCAGATGAGAACTGAAAACTATAGAAAAAAGAGCGTATTGGAAGATATACAGGGGTATGAAACCGAGCACTTTCTTGTTATGGCACCCAGTGACACTGGGGACACTGGCTGCATGATTTGACAGTAACATAAACAGCGTTAGAGCAAATTTGAGAACTGACATTAAAGTGGTTACGAATCTAGACGAAAAGGCGATATAAGGTTACAAGTAAAAATTCAAATCATACACTGACAGTAACAGGAGGGCTTTTTTGTGATTTTTTTTGGAATGTGAAAAAGCAAGGTTCATACTGCGTGCACGATTCGTGCGTTTGGAAATTGTACGTGCCAGGTAGGCATGATAGCTTTGATAGGAAGCGAACGACGCATTAGCCATAGTTTTAACGGTGCTCGAGCACGTGGTGGCAACCGGCGGCAGGAATACCTGGAGAAGGAAGGCCTCTATCTGGACACGATGATCGGCTTCCGGCACAGACTCAGCACACAGGACGCCACGCTACAACTCAAAAAATAAATCATCGACAACAAGACACAAGACAGCAAAGTAATTCTGGGGCTCGATTTTCAAAGCGCACATTCGACAAAGTTGAGCTGAGGTGTTGAATGCTACAGGTGGGATTAGCCTTGCTTATTTTGCCGGCAATTGCCCCACCTCAGCGTCACTTCTACGTTAATAATGTCCTAAAACCTGTCGGATCTACCGCGCTATGCGCACAGTCACTTATAATAGCACATATTCCACTCCCGTAGTCGCCATCTATGCACACATTCACTCCCCACAGTCCACACCAGAGCCCACTCCAGAAGTTACCATTTATGCACATATTCTACAAAGTCAACCAGTCAGCCATAACAGCACAAGAATCAAGGCTCAACATCGGGGTAACGAGCTACAATTGCATCCAAGACTTCTTTACGAACCGCACGGAGGAACTGCATGCCGGAGACCTCAAGCTCCCCGAATGCAAGCTCGGCAGCACGGGTACTCCGCAGCGTTCGGTCATCTCGCCGTTGCTTTTCAACTTCGTCATGCATGATCGGGGTAGCGAGGGCAGTAGCGGGGACCGGTGTCCGGCATACGATACACGCCGACGACATTACCCTGTGGGCGGCCGGCGGCCCTGAAGCCAGCATCTAGCAACAGCTGCAAGCGGCAGTTACCGCCCTCGAGCAAGCACCTTGACGGCACAAGCATAGTGTGCTCGCCCCCCAAATCCGAGCTGTTAGTCGTCACACCGTTACGACCGGGTCGGAAATGCGCTCCCCCTCGGGAGTGCGATCACATCAACATCATGACTGCATCGGGGGGCAACGCATCCCCGAAGTTCCCAAGACCAGGGTCCTGGGCCTGCTGCTAAACAAGACTGGCCGCCACGAAAAGACCATCAACAAGCTTACCACCAAGGCAATAGGCGCCATCCGGCTGATACACCGAGTCTCGACACGACGGGCGGGCATGCGTGAACAAAGTATCGTGCGCCTCGTCCGGTCGTTTGTGACCAGTCACATCGCCTACGTTGAGGCCCACCTAAACGGGCAGGTGACTGACATGACCAAGATCAATACGCTGATCAGATGGGCTTACAAGACGGCGCTGGGATTAATAGATACCACGAGTACGGACCGGCTCCTGCAGCTCAGCGTCCATAACACCCTAGAAGAAATATCTGAGACGCAGCTCAGCCCGCAAATGGAGCGCCTCTCTACCGCCAACACGGGCTGCAGTATACTGACATCCCTGGATTGCAATCCCCGAACTCCCAGTCGAAAACCGTGCGAGATCAGCGAGGAAGCGTGGGCCCACATCCACGTGGACCCCATCCCGAAGAACGTGCTCCCCGAGTACAACCAAGAACGGCGGCAGGCGCGGGCCAAGGCCCTCACCAAGCAACACGCCCAAGACCCGCACGCCCGGAACGTGGACGCAGCGGAATACAAGCGAGAAGGCTTGGCGGCAGTGGTCGTTGCTGCGCCTACCGGCACCAAGACAACGGCAGCGAGCGTGCGGTGCACGGACGCCATGGCGCCGAGGAGGTTGCCATCGTTCTGACGACCTCCGAGGCCGAGTGTCGCACCGTGCTCAGTGCCTCGAAAAACACCGTGCGCAACTTTGCCAAGGGGCGAGTGTGCGCCCCGGCGGCCGCCATCATCAGCAAGCTCCAGCTCCAAGACCGCGGCAGCACTATCCGTACCAGGTAGTTCAAGGCGCACGCGGGAGGGTGTGCATTCTCGCCGAACCACAACGAGACGGCCCATTCGGCGGCGCGAGCGCTTACCTTCCGCGCCGCCGAGAGTGACCGTTCCATGTGGTGGTTCGAAACCAAGGACCGAGGGACCAGTTATGGCGAAGTTACGAACTGTTACCGCCTAGCCCCACGGACAATGCCGCCTCCTCACCCGGCATTCACTCGGGAGGAAACCGTCATCCTGAGGCAGATACAGGCCGGGTCACTCCTCGCCCCGGCTGTGCTAAACGTGCTTCACCCAGAACTTTATCCGAGTGGTGTGTGCACTATTTGTGCAGTGGGTCCGGCGGACCAGTGGCACATCTTGTGGGAGTGTGTAAGGTTCTCGACCGAAGCTACATCCAGGACATACCCGCCCGAACTTCAAAGAGCAGTGCAGTCTTCAGACACGGGCACATCAACTATGGGCCGTCCAGCAGGCCCGGGGTGCACTGGAAAAGCGCAAGCCACACGGCCCACCACAAACGGGTCGAACTGGGGTAGTGCAGAGTAAGACATAATCTCTGCTTGACGCTTGGTCAACGTCCCGGCGCGTTAAACCGTCGGTTTGCGGCATTTTAATAAAGTTAGTCCTATCCTATCCTATAGAACAAATGGAAGTTGTAGTTTATAGATAAACTACGGCATTATAAGGACAGGAGACTTCTCTTACCAAAAAACAGAGATATTTTAAGCTAGAAAAAACCACGGAACTAAATGCAGGGGTCGCCATCGTTTCGCGAGTAAACTGCTTGCGTCGACAACGATTTTTCTGCGCGTATCCCTGATGCTATGCTACACCACCATTCAGTTCGAAAAGGCGGCAACCAGCTTTCTTTGGTGTGGATATCACCAGTTTGAATCAAGCGGCGGTAAATGTTTAAATTCTCAGTTCTCATGTATAAACTTTTTTTTACTCCCTGGTGACTCTTAAAATACCCGGAAGAACAATATATTGTCACGCGTGAATGCGGGCGATCCCTGATAACAAGAGACAGCGGCGGGCTTCGACGAACGTCTTGACCACAGCTCTAGATCGCTTCTTCTTCTTCTTTTGAGGCGGCGCGTGCTTGCGGAATGCACCGCGTCACTGGCCCCCCGGAAAGAAAGAGCATCGTCCCGATGCGTAGCCTGTGTAGTAAAAAAAGTTCACTAGGGAAAGCATGATGTGCGCGCGAAAGTGCAGCTCTACCGCTATCGTTCGTATTAAGGCTTGAGACGGACAATGTGTACCAACTCAGGGTGCAGGGATCGCCGAGACTTCTGAAAGCCGTCAGGAACGACTTCATAGTTGAGGTCTCCAATTGGCCTGATCACTTTGTAGGATCCAAAATACCGGCAGAGGAGCTTTTCGCTAAGTCCGCGTCGGCGAATGGGAAACCAGACCCACGCACGGTCTCCTGATGTGTACCGCGCATCACGGCGTCGGAGGTTATTGTGTTGGGCATCTCGGCATTTTGATCGAGAATCCTCACTCTGGCCATCTGACGAGCCTCTTTAGCGAGGTGCAGGAAGGTGTTAAGATCCGCATTCGGGTCGATTTCGTCCACATGCGGTACCATGGCGTCCAGCATCGTGCTCACGTCGCGGCCGTAAACGAGAAGGCACGGTGGCATTTTTGTCGTTTCCTGTACGGCCGTATTGTATGCGAAGGTGACGTATGGGAGCACTTCGTCCCAAGTTCTGTGCAAAACACCGACATACATTGAGAGCATGTCACCTAGCGTTTTGTTTAATCGTTCCGTTAAGCCATTCGTCTGAGGGTGGTAGGATGTCGTCCTTCGGTGGTCTGTATGACTGTGGAGTAAAATCTGGTGCAGAAAGAAAGCCATGAATGATTTAGTAAAACGAGCTTTTGGGCAAGTTGGTTACTTTGCTTCCACATAACTGCAGCGTAAAAAATTACGAGCACAAAAAAGGGGAGAAACACATACGACACAGACAAAAGCTGCACTCAAAACTGATTTTATTTCGCCAGGAATGGGAAATATAAAGGTTCTTGCTGCGCGCGCATCCGCGGCGGAACCTTTATATTTCCCATTCCTGGCGAAATAAAATCAGTTGTGAGTGCAGCTTTTGTCTGTGTCGTATGTGTTTCTCCCCTTTTTTGTGCGCGTAATTTTTTACGCTGCAGTTATGTGGAAACCATGAATGATGTACCTCTGTCGGTGATTAGGATCTCCGGTGCACCGTGACGGAAAATGATCTGATGGATGAAAAATTTTGCCACGTCAAGGGCTGTGGTGCTTGGCAGAGCTGATGTTTCCGCGTATCGTGTCAGGTAATCAGTTGCAACGATGCTCCACTTGTTTTCCGAATAAGAAAGAGGGAATGGGCCCTGCATGCCCATTCCAATCTGCTGGAAAGGCCGCTGGTGGTGTTATAGGCTTCAATAATCCGGCTGGTTTTGTTGAGGGCACTTTGCGACGATGACAGCCTAGGCACGTTCTGACATAGTGCGCAACGTCCGACTGAAGCCGGAGCCAGTAATACTTCTTTGATCTTTGCAAGCGTGCGGGCTACACCCAAATGTCCAGAAGTCGGTTCGTCACGTGAAGCTTGAAGGATTTCGTCACGTAGGCTCGTCGGTATGACAATAAGGTATTGCTGATTGTTTGCGGCGAAATTTTTCTTCATGAGGACACCATGGCGAACGTAGAGTGACGCTACTGAGCGCTTGAAAGCCTTCGGGACAGTCGGGCGGGTACCGTTAAGAAACTCCATGAGCTGCCGAAGTTATGGGTCGGCGTATTGTTTTTCAGGAAAGCTCGTTGCACTGATCGCATTTAAGGTGATGTCTACGTCATGGTTACCGTCCTTCGTTTAGGATTCGGCCGGGGCGCGCGAGAGGCAATCGGCAACCGAGGGCTTCCGGCCGGACTTGTACACCACTGTCATGTATTCTTGGCGGCGCAGACTCCATCTGACAAGGCGGGCTGACGGATCTTTGAGGGTCGCGAGCCAACAAAAGGCATGATGGTCCGTAACTACAGTAAAATGTTTTCCATAAAGTTAAGGTCGAAATTTCGACGTCGCCCACACACTATCGCTAGACACTCTTTCTCAGTTGCTGAGCAGTTAGCTCCAGCGTGAGACAAAGAGCGGCTGGCGTAAGTGATGACTCGTTCTCGACTACTGTGGATTTGAACCAGAACCGCACCCAGGCCGACGTTGCTTGCGTCAGTATGAAGCTCCGCATCTGCGTTTTCGTCGAAGTGAGCCAGAATTGGAGGTGTTTGCAGGTGGCTTTGAAGAGTTTCAAATATTTGTGCTTGAGGGGCGTCCCACGTGAATGGTGTGTCTGTCCTCGTCAAACGCATCAGGGGCTCAGGGATTCGAGCGAAATCTTTCAAAAATCGACGGTAGTAGGAACATAATCCTAGAAAGTGGCGGACTGCCTTTCGGTCCTGCGGTCGAGGGAAGTTGGCAATAGCTTTAGTTTTGCCTGGATTCGGCCGAACTCCCTCGTAACTGACGACGTGACCCAAGAACTTTAGCTCGGTGTAAGCAAAGTGGCATTTCTCATTTTCAACGTTAACCCAGAAGACTTTATGGCTTGCAGCACAACTTCGAGGCGCCGAAGGTGCTCCTCGAGCGTTGGTTCGAACACAACAACGTCATCAAGGTAGACGAGGCATGTCTGCCATTTCAGGTCTGCCAGAACTGTGTCCATCAGCCGTTGGAACGTTGCGGGTGAAAGAGCACAAACCAAATGACATTGCCTTAAACTCATAGATCCCGTCCGGAGTAATAAATGCGGTTTTTTCTCGGTCCCGTTCATCTACCTCGAGTTGCCAATATCCTGATTTGAGGTCCCTGAAGGAGAAATATTTTCCATAGCAGAGGCGATCGAGAGCATCGTCGATTCGAGGACGGGGATAAACATCTTTTTTAGTTACTTTGTTTAGGCGACTGTAGTAAACACAAAACCGCAGTGTACTATCTTTTTCTTCACGAGGACGGCAGGTACCGCTCAGGGACTACGGGAGGGCTGAATGACGTCGTCTCGAAGCGTCTCCTTAATTTGATGGCTGATGGCTGAATGACGTCATCTCGAAGCATCTCCTTAATTTGATGGCTGATTGCGGCGCGTTCAGTGGAAGACACACGGTAAGGTGACTGTCGGAGAGGGTGCACGGCGTAATTCATAATAATCCGTTGCTTGGCCAAGTGTGTTCTTTCGTCGCGGGAAGAGGTCGAAAAGGTATCGCCGTAGCGCTGGAGGAGATTTTCTACTTGGCCTCGCTGCTGCGGAGAAAGCGCGGGGTTAATGTCGTACTGGAAGTCGGAAACACCGGTGTGAACTTCTGTTGACGACACCACGGCAAGGCTAGGCGCTCGCCGAATGTCGGCGATACCATGAATGTGGGCCACAGTGGTCCCAAGGCTGAGATGTTTTTGCTCACCTCCAAAATTAGCAAGCACTACTTCGGTTTCTCCGTTTTCGAGGCAAACGACCCCTCTGGCGACAGCAAGACCGCGGTCGAAAAGCATAATTTGTTTGTTCGACGACACCTTCAAACTTCCGCAGCGTCTTCGTGCCGACAGAGACCACAACGCTCGAACGGGATGGAATAGTGACGTCATCAAGGATGTGAAGAGCCGCGGGACGTTCGGAAGCACTGTGGATTGCGTTCTCGGTGGAGAACGTCACTGACTTCGATTTAAGGTTAATGACTGCGCCGTTTTCTATCAAAAAATCTATTCCGGGGATTATGTCCCACAAACACTGGTCGAGTGCGATGAAGGCGCCCAGGTACGTGTCCTCTTCGATGGTCATTCGTGACGTACGCTTGCCAGCTGTGGTGATCAAATGGCCCCCAGCAGTACGAAGCTGTGGGCCCGTCCAAGGTGTGGTCACCTTTTTCAGAGTCGCAGCAAAAGGTTCACTGATTACCGAGTAGTGGGCGCCGGTGTCCACAAGTGCGGTGACGTCGGCACCGTCGATTGAAATGTTCAGATCAGCAGTTGTAGCCGTATGTGTACGGGAACGTCACGGAGTCCGCGCACGTCTGCGGTGTGGCGCCAGGCGGTTTCGTTGCAGAAGAGAATTCATGCGACGAGGCGTGCTATCGGGCTGGTGATCGTCGGTGCGTCGTAGAAGCGGTCGGTCATGTCTGTGCAGTGGTGGAGGATCTTGGGCATGTCGCCGGTGAGCAACCTTCCCCCCAAATGTTGCCGCTTCTAGTTTTCCCTACGGGGACTAGGAGACCTTCCGCGCGAAGTGTCGGTGGAAGAACGTCGCGGAGACGAGAAACGACGTGGAGACGGCGACCGAGCATAGTAGTGTGGTGCTTCGGGTGCCGCCTTCAGGTAATTGCTTATTTCTCCAGGCCATTTACCGCGCTGCGTTAGGGGCGCATCGGCACTATATCCCTGCAGACCCATACGTCGGTAACGAAAGTTGCGGTAGACGTGGCCGGACGCGCCGCAGCGATTGCACAGAGGGCGCTGATCGGCAGTTCGCCAGACGTCGATCTTCTGGGGGGGACCTGAAAAGGGTGAGGAAGGAATTATTGGCGGCGAATGTGGACAGGTGTATCGGGGCGACTTGTTGGCGGCGGTGGACGGCGAACGGCTGCGGCGTATGTCATCATCTGGGGTGTTGTGTTTGGTTGAAGAGGATCTAGCGGCGTGAGCGCCTGTTGGACCTCTTCACGAAAAATGTCCGAAATGAAAGAAACCTGCGGCGACTGCGGGGCTGGAAAGGGCTTTTGAAGCTCTTCGCGTACGACGCTCCGGGTGGTCTCCCGAAGGACGTCGTGGCTAGAACCATCGACACGCTAGTAGCCGTCAGCGACGGCGGACGCTCGTACTGTCTGGATCGCATGTCGAGCATATTCTCTACCGCAGCGACTTCGGAAACCAATTCGGCGACTGTTCTGGGCGGGCTTCGAACTAACCCAGCGAAGATCTGCTCCTTGATGCCCCTCGTAAGAAAACGCAGCTTCTTCTCTCGACATGTTGGGATCAGCCCAGCGGAAGAGCTTCGCCATGTTCTCGGACGTTCTCGTTCGGTTATTGGACGCGTGTCTGCAAGAGCAGCTCGGAACGTTCTTTCCGGAGGACGGTAGTAAAAGCCTGCAAAAACTGATTCTCGAAGGAACCCCACGTTGTTATTGTGGCCTCTCGGTTCTCAAACCAAGTACGAGCTGCACCCTCCAGCGAAAAAAAACACATGCTGCAGCTTCGAGTCGCCAGCCCACCTGTTGTATTGGGCTACGCGCTCGAACTTCTTGAGCAAGTCCTCCGGGTCTTCGCCTGGAAAACCTTGAAAGGTGGGTGGCTCGCGTGGCTGTTGCAGCACGACGGACGGCGAAGGGATGGCATCCGGCATGCTGAGGTGGCGCTGTGAGCGCGCGAAGCGAGTGGACATACAGCGCATCGTCTCCACCAACTTTTGGCTGGAGCCACGGTTCCTCGGCCGGAACCCCGTCAACACAGTCGCGTCTGTGTTCGCGAAGTCGACAGCTACCTGTGGACACCACTCACACACAGGTGGGGCAACATTTACGCATTTTAGGGCCGATCCTCACTTGCGTTTCGTGGCGACGGCGCTAGGCCTAACGCCTACGCCGACGCTCGGCCGTGAGTGAGTCGCCCACCCGTGTCAAGATGGCTGCCCAAAAAGTACAACGCGGCTACGACCCGGACGCCATGGCCTGGTCCGAGGTTCCTTCAGCTCCAACGCCTGAGAGTCCGGATTCTGCGCCCATCGAGAACCCCAGGCTCTTCAAACTAGTGGAACGCCGCTCCCGCAAGCGGGACGCCGCCTCCAAGAAAGCGGACGCCCCGTCGGCAGGCCGCTCAACACGGCACAGCGCTGCTGCGCGCGCTGCAGCGCTTCACGGAGGGGCCCAGTCTAAGACCGGACCCTCTTGGAAACCAAAGCCACTGCCGCGTCTTCATCCAGAAGACATCGTCATCATCCTGAAGCCCCGGGTGACCGTCGCTCTCAGGGATGTCTACCAACATGGCGAGCTGGGAGCAGCGTTCGCGGACTACCTGGGCGCCAAGGCCGCAGCATCCCTCAGCCTGCTCCCCACATGGGAGCAAAACCTGATCGTTGCAGGCACCAGAGAGCCGCACGTCGCGGACAAGCTTCTGCGGGATTTTCAACTAACATCACCGAAGGGCCAGCTCTCCATGTATACGGCCAGTTGAAACTCACTGGAGACGTGTGCCGCGGCGTCATCACCGTGGCCAAGCACGAGACCAGTGAGTCCCTCCAAAACAAGATCCAGTGGCGTGCTGGAGAGCTTGCCGATATCCGCAAGCTTGGCAAATCCGACGTCGCGTCGCTCACCTTCGTGGGAAAAGTGGTGCCGCGATATGTGCATTACAACTCTGAGGTGACCCTTGTGCGTCCGTACAAGAGAACCATTCCGGCCTGCGTGTGGTGCGGCACTGTGGGCCACCGAGCAGACACCTGCCCCTGCCCGGATGAAAAGTGCGGCCTGTGTGGCCAAACGGCGCCGACCGTCGACGGAGTCAAGGCGCAGCATGAATGCAGTCTGTCCTGTGCAGTCTGTGGGCAAGCCCACGCTACCAACTCCCGCGACTGCACGGGAAAATTCCGGCAGCTCAAGGTGCATGGCCCCAAGGCTAAGCGCCTAGAGGTGCCAAAAAACCAGCGACCTGGCAAGCAGCCAAGTCATTCAAAACCAGGTGCCGGTGGCGGAACGCCGCGTGGTGCTCACGGCACCGACCACAAGACATCGTCACCTTCTTCACCGTCGGTGAAACCAGCGCCCGGGAAGAAGACGGCGCCTCCACCGCCCAGCGGCAGAGACACTGGCCACTTCCCAGCCCTCAAGACAATTGGCGCTGCCGACGCCCGGGCATCAGCGCCTCAACACCACAAACAGGTGAGCAGCTGGGCTGAGATCGCCTCCTCTTCCTCCCATCCCTCACCCTCCCCCGTAACCGTCTCCGCACTCGACGCGGAATACAAAAAACAGATAGACGTGCTCCGGGCACAGAATGAGCTTTTGCTCAACAAAATTCAAAATTTAGAATCAAAATTGGCGTCCGCCGCACCGAGCCCGCAGAACTCGGACGCAATGGAGAGCGACGCGGAGATCTCGCCTGCCCTCGTGACAGCCATCTCTGCGATGGAGGAGCGCTTAACCTCTAAATTGCGATATATGATCGAGACCGCCATGGACCAGATCTTGACAAAGGTCAAATCTGCCGTCCCCGCGGTGGTCTCAAAACACATCTCGGACAACCCCCGCCTCCTCCGTCGGACGGGACCCATTAGGGACATATCCCGCCCTTCAAAATTCACCCGTCTGATTATTGATTCGGACAATGAGGACAACTGACCCGCTCCTTCCGTCATCACCCCCTTGATGGCGCAAGTAGCTGGCTCTGAGGCAGCCAATCCCTCCTCCTCCCCCCCCCCAAGAATTTAAATCATGGCGAGACACCTTAATCAAAGGAATTCCGCCATCTCCAATTCGGCCATGTCAACTTCAATAACACAGTGGAACTGTAGAGTCTTTAAGGACCGCACTAAGCGGGCCAATTTCCGCTTCTACCTTGAAAATTTCGAGTCCTTACCAGCCGTGGTTGCCCTCCAAGAGCCAGGCCTGGCCGCCACAATTTCAAATTACACGACGTTCCAACAGGATCCCGCGTCTTGTCTTCTTGTCCACAAAGACTACACAGCAAATCTAGTGGATCTCGACCTCCCACTAGAGTACTCTTATGTAATGGTGACCCTCCTACCAGTCCGCCGCAGGGACCCACCGTTGCATATACTCAACGTGTACTGCTCTCCCAAACTAAAGCGAGTGACTTTTGCGGACCTCTTTAGCCGCGCGCTAAGAGTAGCGGGCCGCGATCCCCTGCTTATTGTGGGCGACTTTAACGCTCCCAGTCAGCAATGGGGGTATCGCAAGGAGGAGTCACGCGGGCGTAAGCTGGCGGAGCTTGCGTCCACGTTGGGCCTCACCCTCCACACGGACCCTGTCCACCCAACCCGGCTAGGAAATTCCATGACACGGGATACGTGTCCGGACTTAACCTTCACTCGCAACATACAACACGCAGACTGGCTCAACACCGAGGAGACCCTCGGTAGCGACCACTGCATCATTAACACTACACTACGCACACGCCCCCTCAAGCGTCCCAGAACACAAGCCCATAACCCAGATTGGACGAAATTCAGGCAAAATTTTAACTCACTTGATAATACACCCATTTCCGCGCAAGGCTACACAGCATGGTCCCAACAGCTGCTGGCACACCTTTCCTCGCATGAAACACACATCCAGCTCTCAGAGGCGGTCACGGACGTGGATAACCACCTTCTACACCTCTGGGCAGCCCGTCGCAGCCTCGTCCGCCGTTGGCGACGCCAGAAACACAACAGAAAGCTTAAAGCTCGAATTGCCGAGCTTACCCAGAAAGCGGCAGAGTACGCGGCCCAACTCGCCGACTCCAACTGGGTAGATAGATGCAACACGGCCGCGCGACAAATGTCCAGCCGAAACACTTGGCGTCTCTTTCGAGCCCTACTCGACCCAACCCAAACACGAACCGAAACACAAAAACATTTGCAGCGAGCCATGCACCATTTTCCTGGCAACACGACTCAACTGGCACAGAAACTTCGGGACCAGTATCTGTGTACAGCCCAAGACCCCCGTGGATCTGCGTACTCTTATGCAGGCAGAGAGAACACGGAGCTGGATCAACCTTTCCAGCTCCATGATCGGCGGGCGGCTCTCGCCAAAATGAAATGGGGCACTGCGCCAGGACGGGATAAGGTCACCGTCAAGCTTTTGACGAACCTGCCCGACTTGGCATACCAGTCCCTCCTGGTATACGTCAATGCGATTTGGCGCGGGGACACCCCCCTGCCAATGGAATGGAAAACGGCTTTGGTGACTTTTATTCCTAAAGCTGGCAAACCAATTGACACAGATAACCTCCGCCTCATCTCTCTCACCTCATGTGTGGGCAAACTAATGGAGACGATGGTGCTGAATCGGTTATCTACATATCTTGAACAAAAACAAGTCTTTGCGAGCACCATGTTCGGGTTCCGCCCACACAGATCCGCACAGGATGTCCTCCTGCAACTCAATCGGGAAGTCCTTGACCCCCTCGAATGCCCCCATAATGACCGGGTAGTACTCGCCCTGGATCTTAAAGGGGCATTTGACAATGTAACACATGAGATCATACTCACTAACCTAAGTCACACCGACTGTGGCCTCAACACATTCCAATACATAAGCCAATTTTTAATGGATCGTCAATCCTACATTCGAATTCAAGATAGAGACCATGGTCCTTACCTACTCGGCACGCGGGGAACCCCTCAAGGCGCGGTACTTTCCCCGCTGCTCTTTAATCTGGCCATGATGCACCTGCCGGCCCAGCTGAGTGGTGTCGCCGGCGTGCAGCACGCCCTGTACGCCGATGACATCACTCTGTGGGCCACACAGGGCAGCACAGGAGACATTGAAACCAGCCTGCAAACAGCGGCGACGATAGTAGACCGCTACGCCCGCCGCTGCGGTCTTCAATGTTCCCCTCAAAAATCGGAATTTGTGCACCTCCGCCCCTCACAGAAGTGCACAACTAAAATATCTTTCTCTCTTGAGAGCGGTCCCATACGTGAAAGTGATGAGATACGGGTACTCGGACTCTACATCCACAAACACAGGCGGCCAGACACTACATTGGCCAAACTCCGTAAGGTAGGGGACCAGGTGGGCCGCATGGTCCGCCGGGTTTCCAACAAACGCGGAGGGTTACGAAGTAAGGATGCCTTGCGGCTGGCAAACGCCTTCGTAACTAGTCGAATTCTCTATTCGACTCCTTATCTCCACCTACGGAAACAAGAGGAGGACGCCCTTGAGGTCATCCTTCGCAAAATTGTTAAACGTGCCCTTGACCTCCCCATCACTACTTCAAACAGCCGGCTTATGGCTCTTGGGGTGGTGAACACTTTCCGGGAGCTCCGGGAGGCGCACCTTACAAACCAGTACACGCGCCTGTCGCTAACGGAGTCGGGTCGCCGCCTTCTTGCTCGACTCCATACCCAACACACCCCTCCAATGGAAGACAGGTTTCGCATCCCGGAACTGTGGAGACGTGCCCTCCACGTGCGGCCTCTTCCAGCAAACATGTCACACGAAGACCATAATGGTCGGCGCCTGGCACGAGCGGAAGCGCTAGCCCGATATTATGGCAACAAAACAGGTGTCTACTACGTGGACGCCTCCGGCCCTCACCACGGGGGATGGTACACGGCCGCGGTAGTTCACAACAGCAACACAGTTAACGGCCTAACTTTCAGAGCCCGCAGTGTAACACAAGCAGAAGAGGTCGCGATTGCTCTCGCGGCCTCACATTCCAATTCAAAATACATAATCACCGACTCGCGAGGGGCCTGTCGGAACGTCGAACAAGGCTGCACTCCCTTCCTAGCCTATCGAACATACCAAAATTGCATACGGGATACGGACCCCGCACACCGTTACCTCATATGGGCCCCTGCTCATCAGGGGTTGGCAGGAAACGAGGCAGCAGACGCAGCCGCCCGCGCGCTCTCTCACCGGGCTGTTTTCTCCTCCCCATCCGATCAGGAACCCGATTTTAATCCGGTCTATACATTCAAAGATATTACAACATATTATCAAAATTGTCATCGCCTTTACCCTAGTCCATGTAAAGGCCTGAAGAAGGCGGATGAGCGGCTCCTTCTCCGCCTTCTCACCAATACATTGCTGTGCCCGGCAGCGCTAAAACATTTTGACCCCTCCTTTAGTGGCAGCTGCCCACACTGTAGTGCAGTGTCCTCTGACACCTGTCACATGGTTTGGGCCTGCCCCTCCAACCCCGCTATTCCCCCCCATCCCCAACCCAACACGGGAGGACTGGGAGGCGACCCTGCTCGGCTGCCACGACTTACAGGCCCAACAAGCCTTAGTCGGGCGCGCCCGGGCGGCGGCAACCGCCACTGGGGTCCCATACTAGGGACCTCCACCTAGTGCTTGTACGGATCGGTCCCTTACGGGCTGATCCAAACATACCTCCTATTCATCCGTAATAAATGTTTTCACCACCACCATCCGGCATGCTGACGGGGGTTTGTGTGGACACTGACGGTCGCGCTGAATCGGAGGTCAGTTTTCTCACGGCCAGACGAGACTGCAGAGGCCCGAACTCTAGTTCAAGTCCTTACAGCCGCCGGCTACCTTGGTGGGTGGGGATAACTTCGACTTTCAAGGATTCAGGCGGACTAGAGTCCCGGCTTCCTGGAGGGGTCCTGGGCATGGGGTGCGCTACCCAGCACCTCCACTAAGATGTCACGCGTGAATGCGGGAGATCACTGATCACAAGAGACAGCGGCGGGCTTCGACGAATGTCTTGACCACATTCTTCTTCTTCTTCTCCTCAAGTAATATGGCACATACCCACGTGGGGGGATTGGCCAAGGTATAGGGTAGAATGCCAATGAAGCATTTGCGCGGGGAAGGAAACGTCAGAAGACTGAATCAAGATAAAAAAAAAATTGGGAAAAATAAAATGAATTCAAGAGGTATGAGTCATCCGGAATAGAATCAATCTAGCCTTTTTGGACATGCGAAAGAATTTTGTGTATAGCTAACAGGATAATCGATTAGTTGCACTTATGTAATCGTGAAGGTAGCCGCATACACTGCTTAACGGGAATCCCTTGGCACTCGCACCGAACGATAGAAGAACTGTAAGAGACAGAGGCAGTCCTAGTCTCGAAAGAGGAACCTCCAGATATTGCTTTCTCTGAACCGCGAACCGCCGGCAAGAGAGGAGAAAATGATCGATTGATTCAACTTGCCCACATGATACACAAAGGTTTGTCGCAGCGAACCCGCACCTGCATAAGTACAAGTTTAAGTGAGGGATTCTACATCGCAGGAGCGTCATGGACACTTCACAAAGCCTTGACTTACACCACCGGATATTCCATGGGTACTTTAGGTGTTGAAAGTCCACGGTATTCAGCAACGGATCACTCAAAGTGGCTGAAATATGTTGGAACCGCTGGAAACGTGAAGCTGCTAACAGAATGAGGTGAGGGACGGGATATATTACAGGTGCGCTGAGAGCTGACCTTGCCAATAAATCAGCCACCTCGTTAAAATAGACGCCTGAATGCCCAGGTACCCAGACCAAACGGATCTCGCGCACTGTGCTCGGAACAAAAAACCTAAGTGAACGAGTCAAGAAAGATTTTTCCGAATTTTGGAGAGAGACAATAACTGAAAGGCAGTCTGTGAGAATAAGAACCCGTGCGACATGTCTGGGAATTTTGAGAAGAGCCAAACCAATGGCCAAAAACTCTGCGAAGAATATAGGAGTATAATCAGGGATACGAACGGAGTAGCTCCAATCTAGATCCTGCGAATATATGCCAATCGCCGCCTTCTCACAGCTGCCGGAGGCATCGGTGGAGAGAACAGTATGATGTGGAAAATTCTGTAGGTGTTCAGAAAGAAGACCATTTAGGGTATGTGCGGGCATATGCTTCGCATGGGACGGGAAAATAAAGTCGTAATAGAAGACGGGATCAGCCTGCGTGTCAGCAACTCGTTGCAAGGAGATCAGATCAACCTGAAGCGGAGCTAACAGATTCTGCGTGAACCTAACTTGCGGAAGCTGATAACGTGGCCAGTGATTAGTCAAAAAAAGGTGTGGTTGGGATACAAAAATTGGAACACTAACGCCTGGGGCCGGGTCAAAAGACTTGAGGAAAGTACGCACTGTTAGAAGTTGGAAGCGGGAATAGAGGTTGGGGATACGCGCTTCCAGATAAAGGACAGCGTTGGAAGCTGATTTTGGGAGCCCGAGGCATAGCCGTAGGGCACGTCTTTCCAGTAAGGCTAATGGCTGCAGCTTGTAGTTCGCGCTACCAGAGAACAAGGGGCAACCAAATTCCAGAATCGGTCTCATATAAGCCTTATAGAGCAACAGTAGCGTGTCACGACGCATGCCAAACTTTTTATTGCCAACTCGGGTCAAACGGCCCAGTGCACGTTCCCCTTTAATAACATTATTCTTAATATGGTGTCGCCAGTCCAAATTTTGGTCATAAGTAACACCTAGGTATTTAACCGACTCCACCTGCGGAATTGGAGTGGAGCGGTAGGCTAGCGAGATGTACATAGGAGCGTCGGGTGGAAATACCAGCACGCCGCATTTGCTGACATTAAGTGATAAATTGATTTGGTCCAACCAAACTTCAAGAGCATTCAGATATGCCTGCAAATACCCGTAGAGCACATGAATATCATTTGCTGATGCGAAAAAAGCTATATCATCTGCGTATACATAAACTGTAACGTTAGGATGAATGGGGATGTCCCGAACTAATATGTTGAAAAGCAGCGGAGAAAGAACAGAGCCTTGCGGCACACCTCTTGATTGACCATAGGTATTAGAACAAAAAGATCCGTCTGTACAGAAGAAAAATCTATCTTTTAGAAATTCACAAATCCAGGCGTAGAGGTAATGCGGTGGTTGTAGTTGAGCAAGCTTGTTAATGAGGACTGTGTGCTCCACGCTGTCATAGGCCTTCGCAACGTCAAGCGTCACCAAGGCCGAAACTTCTCTCTGGCGCATTGAGAGTCGTATTCGGCTCTCGAGATCCACATGCGCGGACCATATGGAACAACCGCGACGAAAGCCAATCTGTGCGGGGCTGAGGCCGTTAATATGATGAACATGCTTTGTGAGGCGACTGTGTACTACTCTTTCTATTAGCTTTACTAAATATGAGGTTAAAGCAATCGGCCGAATATTGTCTAATTGAAATCCATTGTCTGCATTTTTTAAAAGTAAAATCATTTTCGCAATTTTCCAACTGTGAGGAATCCAAGAGGTTTCCAATGACGCATTTACAATATCTAGAAGGTGAGTTGGAAAGTCGTGCGCTAAAATCTTTAACATGCCCACAGTAATCCCGTCAGATCCCGGAGCAGCAGAGTGCATCGAGGAAACAATTTGCAGGAGCTCCGACACGTCGACCTCAGGATAGTCCGAGCTGGGGGTGAGAGTGTGCAAAGGTTCTGCTTTCTGTACCTGGAAACGTAAGGCCAGCCCCTGCGCGATGCGTTCAAGGTTTTGCTTAGCCTCCTGCGGAGACATTACCATTGACCTTATGCGATTGGAGGCCGGAGAGCTGTTATTCTGCGCCATGAATCTATAGAGAGCCTTCTTATTCTGGGGTTTTGAGAGATACGTGTTTAAATTTTGATTGTAATCCTCCTTTGCCTTTTTAACAGTTCGTTTGAAACATGCAGAGAAGAACTTATAATTTATCCAATTAGCTGGGCTCTGATTATAGGAAAGGCTTTTCCAGGCTGCTTTTCTACGACGATAAGCTTTCTCGCACTCCTCCGTCCACCAAGGAGACGGCTGTCTGGCAGGAGCAGTAGTGCACACCGAGAATACAGAACTCTCAGCAGCATCTTGCAGAAAGGTAATTGTCCGCTGAGCTCTTTGTGCTCGACCTGAGCTAACTATGGAGGGGAGTGAGGCAGATATCAATTTTTTGTACATAATGTGGTTTAGAAATTTCATGGTTGCACCACCTTTTCTGATAGGCGAGGATATAATAGAAAAGGTTATTGGAAAGTGGTCACTAGATGTACCTGATTCTTCAGTTGACCATGCAGATACGCCAACCCCACGAGATGCTAATGTTAAATCTATGATTGAACGGGATCCTCCACGCATAAAGGTTACTGCTCCGGAATTACAGCAGCGCACTGCATTCATTGACATCCAGGACCACAGAAGCTGGCCGCAGGAGTCAGAGCGACTATCCCAGGCACTGTGGTGCGAATTAAAATCTCCTGCGATGACTGTGCTGTTTGCGCCGCTCAGTAAGGTGTCCAAACAGTCTGTCCTGTGAACACCGATTGGGAAGTAGACGTTAGCAATAGTGACTTTGGCGCACTGTGGAAGGGAGATTTCAACCGCCAACAACTCACAGTCAGGGCGCATAACTGTCTGCGAGATTGATGCCCGGTGACATATTTTCGTAGAGATCATAGTTATTAACCCACCACCCCTGCCATTAACGCGATCTACCCTGAAAACACGAAATTTTTTAAATGTGAATGATTTAAGTGGTGAGAGCCACGTTTCTTGTAAAATCACAATATCTGGATTATGTTTATGAAGAAGTAATTCAAGATCCGGTAAAGAAGAAAGTACGGAGCGACAATTCCACTGCATAACTTTTAGACCCGCCATGATTATCGACTGGTTAAAGAGGCATCAACAGCCTCCTTCAGCACATCAGTCTGGGGAATTAATTTGGGGGGTCCTTTCTTTGCTTTGACTTGCGGAACAGCTGACTTCGAGGGTGAGGAAGAAGCTCGACGCTTCTGGGAAGTGGTGAGCATTTCAACGTCCATACTACAAGGATCTACGTGAGCGACACTGTCAGGAGCGCTGTTGGCAGGCGGTACTTGGGGCACGGTAGGAGGCGACATGGAATGATTCTTACTAGCAGCACTCGGGAGTGATGCCGGCGTAGCCGCCGAAACATGTGATTCAGTAGGCAGAGATTGGCCAGCAACAAGTTGAGATAGAGCCTCGGTGAAACTGCCCAGCATTCGCTCGACCACCACAGAAAGAGCCTGTTCTACTGAGGACACTATTGAAGTAGTCAAACTTGACGGTATATCAGCAACAGAGCTTCGCGCACGGCTGGCATATGTATTACCCCTCCGATCCAGAAGTGCATAAGCATCTGCTCTCGAACATCGTTTCGCTTGAATGATATCGAGCAGGCTTTGTTCGTCGGCTCGTTTCGAGCAGTTGACATCATCAGCTGAGTGGTTGCCCTTGCATAGGCAACACTGGGGCTGATCAGAGGCGCAGCTGTCATCTGAATGCCCTTCTCCACAAACCCGGCAGCGGGTCGCCGACTTACACGCTTTACCACTGTGACCGAAACGCCAACAGTTGTTGCACTGAAGAGGACGGGGCTGCAGAGGGTCCACACGATACACTATCGGCCAAACCTTGAGTTCAGAAGGACAGGAGGAACCAGCAAACGTAGTGATAACTGACTCTGTCGCAACACGCACACCATTGAATTCTCTACTGCACCGGTAGACAGAAAGAACCCCCACACCTGCATCCTGAAACTCCTTCAGTATATCCTGCGGGGAAGATGCTGGGTCCACGCCACGAACAATACCTTTGGAACATGCGAGCTGTTCCGGGATGAAGGCTTTAACCGCTAAGGACTGAAATATTTTGCACTGGAGCAGGTCTGTGACACAATCAATGTCAGCGGACCTGCAAACAATGCCTCTCCGGCCGAACGGTCGCACCTCAGAGATCTGGAGGTAGTGGGTAGTGAGAGATCTTAGCTCCTGCTGAAGGACCTTGGGGCTTTTCATCTTGATCGTTCCCTCACCGATCGGCACGAAAGCCACAGGGATGATGTCAATTCCATTTTTACGAAAATGTTCTAGCGGCAAGCTTTGGGTGGGCAAGCTGGCAAACCAGGTTGCCGTCCCTCCACCCGGGGAGGTCAGCGACATACCTAAGCCAAACGCACCCTCAAATGCACATTAACCTGGCCTACAGACCTAACCTGAGACCTGGCCAAATCCCCCACAGAGAACGGCCTCACCAGAGATGACCACGTAGGCACCACCAGGGAACCACAGTTGAGCTCGAAGCCAAGCACCAGCAAGAACACGTCAGCAAGAACACGTCCAAGAAACGGTCACTGGTCGAGCGTTCTTCTTCTCGTTTCCCTAACGTTCAACAGAACGTTCTTCTTCTTTTTTTTTTGACCACATCTCCAGGTCGCTTCTTCTTCTTCTTGTTTTGAGGCGGCACGTGCTATCGAAATGCACCGTGTCAATATAATTAGACAGATTTGGCTCAGCGTCCCTTGAAAGGGAGAAAGAATGATTAGCGGGAGCTCTTGCATCCTGTGTTCATATTTAGATATTGAAGAGATTGTTTCAGTACTGAAGCGCTTTAAATAGGGGAGTAAGAACACGAATCAACTTGGGGGCGTTGCTTTGCATACGTTCACGGCATTTTGTTAGGCCAGTGGAATGTGGGTGCCATAATACACGACACTATGTTCCATGCCGTAAGCGAAAACTCCCTTATTTAGACTCAAAAATTCATACTTCTGGCCCTTTCTCCCTGTAATGCTTTGGAATATCTGGCATTTTTTTTAAAAGGAAGGAAATAATTTTTGCTATTAAATTCTATGGACACCTATGATAATAATCTTTTGCAAAAATTTCCACCTTAAATTTCCTGAAGGAAAAATTGCCCTAGTTACTTGAGCAGTGATGCATGCCCAGGTGCCCATTTTCGAATCGGATACTCGATGGCTAATAATGTTGTGTATGATTTAAATTGAAAGCTTGAGAGCACGTCTGTGCAGCTTCCACGCCTGCCATCACGCAAATGAGATGATTAAATGAGCCTATGGGGTAATGTTGTCATGGTAACAAGGCATGAATGTGGGCTAGTTTGTTGTTCATGGCGCAGGGAATCCCCCTAGTGGTTACAAGACGGAAGACGAAAAATACACGATGGAACGATAGTAAAGACAAAGTATGAACTCGCAGCTGACTCTACTGCTCGGAAAGGAGCTCCTTTATACACGAACGTATATGTGATACGAGGTGCAACACAAATGACAACAAAATAAAAAAAAATACCTTACAAGCAAACAACGACCTGTGCACCCTTCTCCCGGGATCATTACAATCCCCAAACCCATTCAAATTTTCAATCCAAAATATAAACCGATGCAGTGCTCACACTGCTTTCTTTCCTACCAAACTAAATCATGCATGCTTCATCGACTTCCCCTGCAATTTTATGCTATTATGGTGGTATCATCACAGCGAGGTTTGCATTTTTTGCAATGATTACAATGGGGAACCAAGTTCTCTGGATGGGTGATTTCTTTACTCCTTTTTCCTTAGTTTTCCTTCGGCTCATCGGCCTGTTATGACTATGTGTCGCCGGCCACATGAATGTGGCACCTTGTACACGACATCCTTGTTGCAGACAACAAATCTTATTTCTTGGGCGCTCCAAATAGTTTTTATGGGGCACTTTGTCTGTACTACTGTACTGTCCTGTATTTTGGCCTTTCGTCTTATATATGATTTAACGCGATGATGATGAGAGGGAATTTTTATGGCGCAAGGGCATCTGCGGCCAAAGAGCACCATGGCTCAAGGTAATTTTCGTTTGCTTAAGGTACGGTCAAAGACCCATTTCCCAAGCATGTCACTGTTATTAAGCCGAGAACCAGGACAGGGGAAGCTTGTACCCATTGTATCACGGGTGGATGCCCGGCGGCACTGGGGATCGGACCCCGCACCTCCTGCATGCCAGGCGGATGCTCAACCACTAGGGCATATCTGCGGTTAGCGATTTAACGCGATTTCTTGCACCACGTTGTTGTGCATATTTATCTGTTGGTAAATAACACAATCGCTGGAAAAGCTGAATTGGTAAATGCTTGTTAGTCGCTATGCCAGTATCGTACGCTAAGAACACGAATACAAACATGGTGCCTATTGAAGCGGGATTGAATTTTTCATTTTTCGTATTCGACTAATCTCTTTAGTGCAACGAAAATGATCAAACTAGCAAGAAAAACTGGTGTACACCGATTTGGAAAATTTTTAGATGCGGTTTTGATGGGCACAGAATGAAACAAACGCGAGGACCACAATTAAACAAAAGGCACGTTAAACCCTACTTCCCGCAATTGCTTCCTTTCCTTCAATCACGTAGTACGTCTCACGAAAGATTTGCGCATAGTGATTTGAATTTGAAGAAAACAACAGTCTGCCTTGAAAGAAGGCCTAGATACCACTGAGACGAATGACGCTCTCTCACCCAAAAACAGCCGTTCTGCCTTTTACTCGTAAGAATCTGAAGGATTTCTGTATTTGCCTTAACGGTCAATCTTTAGCGCCTGTTAAGCAGCACCGTTTTCTGGGCATTGTTCGTGAGAGACAACTGCCTTGGGCTCCTCATATAAAATCCATCGCAGACCAGGTGAACTATATTGACAACGTGCTACGAAGGCTTGCTGGTACGTCTTGGTTCAGTAATTAGTTATCTCTGCTCACAGTTTACAACGCACTCAAATATAAAAGCATTGCGCACTCCTCGCCGATTTTTCACGGTCTGTCGCCAACCTCGGAGGAACGCCTGCAAAGACTGTTAGCTAGGGGCCTCCGTAGGTGTTTGGGAGTTTCTCAAGAGACTTCCGGCGCTCCGGTAATTGCTGAGGCGATTCTTTAACGTACACTGTCATTGCACAGCACACGGGCCTCTAGAATTTCGCCCCCATTGAAATTCGACCGCAGCGGCCAGGATCGAACCTGCGTCTTTTGGGTCAGCAGCCGATCGCCATAAGCAGCTACCACTGCGGCAGTTTATGAATTTTGGAAAGGAGACATAGATAATCCCCCATGGCTTTTAATTACCCTACAATGCAGTTGTCTGTCAAAGGAATATTTAGGAAACGTGGCATGATGTATATCACTGCTCAGCAGTTAGCACTTTACTAGATACACATGCGGTAGCCCGGTTACATTCATGTGTATACTAACGGTTCCTGTCATCAAAATTCATCAGCGTCCGCATTTGGGATTGCGCACCTGAATGAGCGACGGGCATGTAAACCGATTCAAGCGACAGAATCAATGACTGCTGTGATTTATGTCATTTATTTGGCTCTCCAATTCATCTCAAGAGTGCGGAGCCCGCGAATGTGGGTAATCATAAGCGACTCCCAATCCGCACTGACATCATTTGACAGCGCCAGTGCCATACGATGGAATGCTAGACTTGAATACAAAGTTCTAAATGTATTTTCCAAGGCTGCATAAATGCAGCATATTATAGCTTTCCAATGAATACCCGGACATTGCTTTATTTCTGGAAACGCCGTGGTGGATGCAGCGACTAGGCAAACACACTCCAATGCCCTCACTTCTCGCCTTCCTTTATAGACAGGGGCACTGCTCCGTTTCTTAAAATTCATGCGTAATAACATGAATGAAAGGACGTGGTTTGAGCCAAACTTTAGAATTTAGCATCTACACTGCATCGATTCGTTGCTGCGGTTTAATATTCCACTATCTATCAGCTGAAGTTTAGAAACAGTCCTTCCCCGCTTGCGCCGCCCCGATGGCTCAGTGGTTATGGCTCTCGGCTGCTGACCCGAGAGATGCGGGTTCGATCCCGGCCACGGCGGTCGAATTTTGATGGAGGCGAAATTATAGAGACCCGCGTACTCTGCGATGTCACTGCACGTTAAAGAATACCAGGCAGTAGAAATTTCCGGAGCCTTTCACTATGGCGCCTCTCACAGCCTGAGTTGTTTTGTACGTTAAACCCCCATAAACCATAAACCGCATGTTTGCAGGAGGTATTTCGAGGCCTGAATTGGGAACAGTTGGGAATAAGAATAAATGGAGAATACCTAAATAATCTGCGATTTGCTGCTGACATTGCCTTGCTGAGTCACTCAGGAGGTGAACTGCAAATCATGATCAACGAGTTAGACAGGCAGAGCAGATCGATGGGTCTAAAAATTAACATGCAGAAAACCAAGGTAATGTTCAACAGCCTAGCAAGGGAACAACAGTTCGCAATTGGCAGCGAGAGCCTAGAAATTGTGCCGGAATACGTCTACTTAGGGCAGGTAGTGACAGCTGATCCGGATCATGAGAGGGAGATAACTAGAAGGTTAAGAATGGGGTGGAGCGCATATGGCAAATTCTCGCAGATCATGAGTGGCAGTTTACCAATTTCCCTCAAGAGGAAAGTGTACAACAGCGTAATCTTACCGGTACTCCCCTACGGGGCAGAAACGTGGAGGCTAACGCAAAGAGTTCAGCTTAAGTTAAGGACAACGCAGCGAGCCATGGAAAGGAAAATGATAGGTGTAACGTTAAGAGATCGGAAGCGGGCAGAGTGGGTGAGGGAACAAACACGGGTTAATGACACCCTAGTCGAAATCAAGAGAAAGAAATGGGCTTGGGCAGGACATGTAATGCGAAGGCAAGATAACCGCTGGTCTTTAAGGGTAACAGAGTGGGTTCCAAGAGAAAGTAAGCGTAGCAGGGGGCGGCAGAAGGTTAGGTGGGCGGATGAGATTAAGAAGTTTGCAGGCAAAGGGTGGATGCAGCTGGCAAAGGATAGGGTTAATTGGAGAGACATGGGAGAGGCCTTTGCCCTGCAGTGGGTGTAGTAAGGCTGATGATGATGATGATGATGAAGATGATGATGATGATGAAACCATAAACCAAAAATTCTTCACCGCATGCGTTTAAGAACGGCTTACACGAAGCACTTTATTCATCGAACTGGCCGCGCAGACAGCCAACTGTGTGCGTGAGGCGAAGAAAATGAGAATGTGGCTCACCTATTATTGGATTGTCGATTGGATGGCAACTTCAGGCCACGGTTGAAGAGAGACTTGGGCGCTCTTGACAGAAGACCCTTAAGTCTACAAAAGCTATTAGGCCGGTGGCCTACGTGTGCACTGCAAAATCGAGCAAACTCCTTGCACTAGGCATGCATGACACCCTTCAGGAAATAGTTGAAGCGTTCTTTCAGGCACAGTACCTTAGACTTACCGCGAGCACCACTGGCCGCCATATGCTCTAATTCCTTCGCATTAACGTACCCGCTAACTAGTAAGTCTTTATAGCCATGAATTAAAAGACTAGCGCAAATAACAAAGACAAAGATATAGAAGTAGACAGGACGAGCGCTCGTCCTGTCTACTTCTATGTCTGTGTCTTTGTTATTTGCGCTAGTCTTTTAATTCATGATGAAACACCAACTAGCCCAGCTTTCCGCCTTGATTGCTTTATAGCCATCCCTCGACACATCGATACATGCACCTCTCGTTGTGAAACCCTTTCCTCAAAACGTCTATCCCCAATATCATATCCTTCGCCGCGTAGCTCGCGCTAATGCCCTTCATAAGCATTACGGGCAAGCCCACGATGTCGTTTGGGTAGACGCCACATGTACAGCGCACGAAGCGGTAGCAGTTGCCTACAATCAAACCCTACCCCACCCCCTAAGACCACCGGCACGTCGCCCTTCTGAGCCACTTTTTTCAAGCGATGCGAGATCTGGTGGTGGTGTGGGATGGCAACGGGTCTCTTGCGGCCTTGCGTGCCGGTGGTCTTCACCGCAACTCAAAAACTGGCCGGCCTATGCAACAAGGTGCAGGTAAAGCATAAGGAAGAATGCGGTATCAAGCACGCAGAAAGATTTGTCCCATGCAAAACGAGGGTTGTATACCGTATACCCCTGTCCTGTGGCAAAAGCTACATCGGACAAACTGGACGTTGTATAAACGTCAAACATCAGGATCACCACGCAGGAGAAGCCGCATTGGCGAGGGGAGGGCATGTGGCCGACCATTGTCGCCACTGCCGTGGTTGCACTCCTCGGTTCCGCGATACCACAATCCTGAATAACTTCGGGTCTAAACTATGAAAAGAAGTGTACGAGGCCTACAGTATCAAGAAGGAGTCCGGCTCGGGTGTCAGAAAAACCTCGGTAAACCTGTCTGATAAAGAGTAGTCACATCTAGATTGTATGATATCTCGTACACGCCCTCGCACAAGTGTAACGTGATGATCGTTTTTCACGTTACAATGTGGTTACGATGATTCTATAAATGTGACGCACTGTTGTAATAAAGCAGTTGATGTTCCGCGCTCTGTCCTGTTGGTTTCTTCCTCGTCCCTTGTCTTTTTTGCGTGCTTTCAAGATGCATTCTACTAATGGTCACCAACTAGCCCGTCTCTCCCTAATATACTGCCATGCATGTTCCTTCCGATTGCTGCAACTGGGAACACGTTCTTCCTCTCGTCACCTATGCTTAGAATTCTGCTGCTGAATTCGCCACAGGATTCTCTCCATATTTTCTCCTGTACGGCCGTGGGCCTTCTTGCACAATTGACACCATTCTACCGTACCGCCCTGACGCTTCCGAATTTACGACGCTTTCTCAAGCCGCAGCTTATGTCGAAGAATGCCGACAGCTTGACCGGTCCTTCACTTCTCACGCCCAGCAGCAGCAGAAAAGCACCCGTGGTCACTCTGTACTTCTTCCCGCTTACATTCCTGACTCTCTGGTCTGGCTCTGGGAACCCTCTCAGCTCTCGGTCTTTCCTCCAAACTTGTTAGCAAGTACGAGGGACCCTACCGCGTTACTAAGCAGACATCCCCCGTCATTTACCTCATTGAACCTTTTACGTAGTGCACTGATCACCGTCGCCGAGGACATGAAATTGCACACACCGTCCGCATCAAACCATTCAACGACCCCGCCGTCGTCATATTGGCCCAGGCCGCCAGGACAGCGCACGCCTTTTCGCCCGGGGGAAGTTGTAAGACAAGCCTTCTGCTCCGGAGCCTTCAGTGGCTGGCGTTTAAGGAAGAAGACAACAACAAGCGCTGAACGCTCCTACCCTCATGCGTGCTCTCGACTGACCGCTGCCGCTGGTCTGGATCTGGACTGTACCGCTAGCTGTTCGCGACAGAGCGCCGTGTAAGGCATTCTTCATTATATTAGTTATAATATTTTCTTGGGCCGTCCCTATCTTAACCTCCATCATCCAACGATCGCTTTGTGCTTTAATTTTTGTGTCTTCGAGCTTCACCTCCAAACGTAATAAGTATTGCCAGTACGTATTGTATTTTCTCTTCACTTTGGCTGTCCCAACGCAGCCCTTTTGGCTGCTCTCTACTCCCTCGATTCCTTTAGAATAATTTAAATTGCCTATTTAATTAAGAGTTAATTGAGCAGACCTCCAGCCCCTTATGATGCCGAGTAGACTAAAATTAGATGGGAAGACGCGTGATCGAGTGATAATAAGTCATATGACTAGCTCTCGCCGTAAAACGCTGCGAAAAACCTGGGGCGTACTGCAAAGTCTTTACCGTAGAGGCAGCTTCGAGGGGGTTGTTGCTTAACAGAGAAATGACCGTCGCATTCATACAGCAAACACAAAGTAGTGCTGCTCTTGCTCAAGAAACAGCAGTTTCCCGCAGATGATGCAGCAATCACTGAATGCGACCAGCGCTCACGCTCCTCTGATAAACTTCCTGGCTTCAGTGGCTTCGCTTTATTCGGCGTGTGGTCTCCTCACTGGCGATCACCACAGGGCGCACTCATCGGCATAACTGAATAGAATACTTGTCCGCCAGTGCAATGCGGATGGCTTCCGCCGTTTTACCAGAAAAATAGAGCGCTGTGACTCGTTCACAGAGTTCCTTTAAAAAAACTGCAAGTTCCATAAATCACTGTGTCTCCCAGGAAGCCCTTGAGCGACTTTCAGGACAGATTTTAAAGCCTTTGTAAAGCTGTTGTGAAGAGCTATGGTTCCGAAAATATTTGGCGTAGAAAATATTATTTACCGGAAAAGCGACATCTTGGAAAAGTGTGAAAAACTGACTCATGCAAAGAGAATTCCCTCATAAATGTTGTTGAAACTTCATATAAAGAGCGTCGAGCCACCAAATTTGTGTTAGCAGATGCAATTCAGCTTCAAAATAAATAAAACAAATGCGCAGTTATCACCTTAAATTGCCGCTATGAGGGAAAACTTTAATGCAACGATAAAGCGCGCTGCTCGCGTCGTTGTAGTAACAAGAGCGGATACTAGTAAGCGCGGGGTTCCGCATTTAACCTGACTGCCAACAAGAAAGTCGAAGTGCTCAGGGAGCAGTCCCAACTGTGCAGTTGTTGCTCAGCCACTTAGCACTCATACGCATCGCGAAGACTGGATTAAGAGCGACTAACGCAAAAAAAAAAACAAGGCTGATTTCCGCGGAATGCGAAGAGAAAACTTTTCCTCGTCTCAAAGCTATGCAGCGCTGCTATATACGTCGCATTTGCGCCCGCGATGTCGTCGGAAATTTACGGGCGCTTCGGTCTGGCTAATTAGGGCCGCCCAGCCAGCTCGGTTCCGACAGGACACACGAAAGCCGGACCGTGGAGAATATTTCATTTCAGCAGAAGGGGCGCCGTCAGGAGCGCGCGAGCTCCGTCTACGCAGCCGCTAGTGTTTTACGACGCGTCGCACGCTGCGCCGCTTAAAAACGAGCCGCCCGGTGGCTTCCTCGACGGGATCGTGGGCCGATCGGCGCAAGCTGCCTGTGGCACCCGAGTACGTTTGTGGCGCCTCCTTCCCAGTAGACGTGGACGCGGTACACTCACTCAGCATTTCGCTACTTTCTTGCCGCAGGCATTGGTCGCTGCTGCCTTACCTCGTCGGCGACAAGGTCGACGTACCACGCGCTCCAGCCAATAGACGGAGGGTGAGTGCACAGGTGAGGGCGTTTAAGTGGCTGCCTGTCATTCGCTTATACCGTAATTTTCTGTGCGCAGTGCGGGCTAAATTTTAATTTTTTCTCTTTGCGGAATATCTGCAAGTGCTTACCATGCACTGCAGATTACATATAGTTCACAGCTGTGTTCTCTTCATGGGGCTAACCGGCTTAGCGTATGTCTTCACATGGGTCCTCCGGACTGCATACCAGTCGCGGCCTCGGCATGAATTGGCCAAGGCAGGGAAGAAAGAAAGCGTAGCTTAACAAGGTGTGTGTTTGGGCTAGTTGGTGATCCATGTGCTTGTCGTAGTGTCACCTTTAGGAACCGAATAGACCGTTTAGGTACGACGCTGGCTACGACTTGCAGTGTAGCTGTGAGAATGGGGCACGTGAACACGACATCCTCCGAAATGCGGATCACTGATTTGGCTCCTCAGCTGTGCCCAGGAAATGAATGAATGAATGAATGAATGAATGAATGAATGAATGAATGAATGAATGAATGAATGAATGAATGAATGAATGAATGAATGAATGAATGAATGAAAATGTAAACATGGCGATCAGACAACTTCAGCTTCGAAAGGCAAGATATAGACAGCTGAAATTGAATTCTGCTCAACCCGTGGGAATGAAAATTCCTTTAAATCGAATAACGCATTGTATTCCAAGTGGCCGCCTATTCTTTTCGCCATGTTGAGGTGTCCCCAGAACTGTGTTGCTCGTCACTACTTTCGTATAGAATCGAGAGAATCGGGCGTGCATACGTGACCACTCTTTGGCACGCCATATGAAGGAGCTGAGCAGAGTTCATTTTGGAGCCATTTGGTGATCCATATTTAGATTCCGCCCATCTTTCATATTTGTCTGTCTCGTCTGAACTACGTGTGTGTTTTCTCGATAGAAATCTTAAGAAGCGTCGGTACCCCTATTGGTCATTTTTTTCGTTTTCATTGAAAATTTTATTGCGCACTGGCGCAAGATATGTCATCGGTGATTACTCATACTTGAGTTCTAATTCGTTAAAAGCGCCTTTTTCGCGACTATTACGCGGGCCTTATTATGTACAGCCTTTGCCAAAAGTAATAGGGCAACGATGGTTTGTTTCTGAGCAGCGTAGCCCATAAGCTCTGAATCGGTGCGAAGTAACGTGAACCCTTGTCCTCACGTTTTGACGCCTTTCGCTCTTTAGGGATGCCGTATAGGCTCCGTTATACGGTTGAGAAGGAAAAACCTGTTTTTCTGTTACTTTGGCAAGAGGGGTTCGTCTCCTTACAAGAACCCCACACGCACCGAAACTGGCAGGATTTCGTCAGAATCTGTACGTCTTTACGAGAAACTGGCAGCACAGTGCGTGCCGGCGTCCCAAACGTTCTGAATTACCCGTGATTGTGTCACAGATGGAGAGAAAATCCCTTCACTACGAGCAAAGGTCAGAGAGAGCCCTCAGTCTAGGGCCCCATTTGCATAGCCATCTGGGTGGCGCGGGCGATCTTGTTACGCTGGTCGTGCAGGGCTGTGCAGGGTCGTTAAGGGTCGTACAGGACTGGACGGCTTCTCATTGGGACATGGAGGGGTAGTTTATGAGGGTACTGAGGGAACATTGGTGCATTCCCATGTTGAACGGTGGAGAGTTGGATGTGCCCCGAAAAAGGGAATTTTTCGGGGTAGCATGTGGGATAAAGTGTGTGCCTAAGCGCAAGATGGGGGATAGGGTTAGTATGGATTTGGCGCCGGGAGGCCGCCTCCTCTCGTCCGAGTTTTTTGTGAGCTGATGAGTTTGTTCTGCGGGCGAGTCAGTTATGTTGAAGTATATGAGAATGGGTGAAAGGGATAGGCTTCGCCTCCTCTGGGTAGGGATGGCCTTCCAATGGAGCTCGGAGGATAAGTTTTCGGGCGGTCACATGAACGCGCCCATTGTATCATACATTCGGTGCCTACGTAGGCTTGTTTTATAGCTGTTCTGTTTTGGCCACTGGGCTATTTCATTATACGCTTTTACTCTTTTCTCCTGACAAAATTTCGATAGACATACATCGAAAGAGCGCTGTGCTGCATCTCCTTCGTTTCAGTTGTCTTTGATATAGCGCTTACAGTCCGGCAAACTGTGCGCCATCTCGCCTGAAAGAATATTCTGGCTAGTTCAAAACTCAAGTTCATTTCCTATAATAACGTTCTTGAATGCATGGTTAGAGTGAAAGTTTTCGTGAAACTCAGAAATTCACAAAAATTAAAAATGTCAGTGCCGGTTTTAACTGGGTGAAGCCACTGTCATGTATCAATAATACGCATTATTAAGTATTTATTTTATTTAAAAGCTTCTGGAATTTCATTCATTTCATTTGTTTTTCCCTTAAAGGACCGACGGCATTACATAAGAGGGCAGCAAAATCAAGATTTTTGTAACAACAATAACATATCAAAACAGAGAAATAATAATTTAATTAAGTATAGAATAATGATGTTATGGCGGCACTTTTGATGATTTTTTTAAAGTTATACACTGGAGCGCCATCGCGTAGTTGTCCCATTCACCAGCTGTACGTGAGAAAAGATAAAATTTGGACGAGGTGACATCTATTTGAGGGTGAGGGGGTCTGCAGCGATACTGTGGCCGCAGCTGGCAAAGGACAGGTTTAACTGGAGAGACATGGGAGAGGCCTTCGCCCTGTAGTGGGCGTAGTCAGGCTGGTGATGTTGATGATGATGGTGATGATGAGACGAGGGAGGTCTGCAGAACGTAAGTGTACGGCGTTGGGCTGCTTGTATAGTACGCTCATATTCGGAACAGCGCAGTCAGTAGGAAAGCAGCAGATCAGGAAGTACATGTACATTCAAACAATGGTTCTTTTCCCGAAGCGCGCTGACGAAGGTTTGTAATAAAATGGAAACAAAACCACCATCACAAGAACAGTGCGAAAGTGCTGTACAGAGAAATAAAAAGGCGGGGGGGGGGGGGGGGGATGGCAAGTGCTTCGCATGGCGAGGGAAATGGTGAAGAAGGGAAGATTATGCCCAGATGTTCTCGACAAGCTCGTTTTTTCAACGTGAAGTTGTTGCATTGCAAGAATCGAGCATTCCGTCGACATTTTCATAACAGTATATTTCAATATTCCACAGTTGTGTCAAATTGTCATATTTACAGTGAAAAATGCATCTCATTGGTTTTATATGGCAGTGTTAGCTACTGTGTGCCGGGGCAAGACAAAAGTTATAAGGAAGATTTTGCTGCTCATCGGAAGATTAGACGATTCCGATAAATGCTGATAACAGTATCTTATACTATTTCACAGGGGGCTCGCAATTAAAACGGATGTCCAAGAAAGCTGTACCTGAGTTTAAAATTGTGCAAAATCTCAATTAAAATAGGTGCTAAAGAAGCAACAGAGTCACTAGAAAGTAGGTTCCTACTACAGAGAAAGGACTAAATGCGAGCGCATTTAAAGACGAAACACGTATGCATAAACAAATAAAAGGCGTGAGTGACCGTGCAACCCAACACACAGTCTGTGAAAATTTAACCACATTGCAGACAATGCTGGCAAAGAGCGCAATGTCCCAAAATCGCCATCTTATCAGGCAACAAAGGCCAACTTGTTCGCAAAGTCATCGTATCGTCAGCCATACATGATAACGGCGACGAGTATGGCAGCGCCCTACCTATGAGTATTGCAGACAAGAAAAACCGAGTCGTGCGTACCACACGGCCCACAACATGGTCACTGCCGCCACGTGCCGTTTTTCTGCCGTTGTGTTTCGTCTTTTCATTTTAGCATGCACCTCTTTTAATGCGATAGCATTAGAGTTGTCGCATAAGGACCCTGCCGATGTCCGAGACGAAATTCGCTGATTTGTCGAGATAGGTCAGGTGACCTTGTGATGTCATCACAAGTTGCCCTGATAGGCCATCCCGATTGGTCGAGAGTGGCAGGTGACCCTGTGACGCCATCTCAACCAGCCCATTGTGGAGGTGGCAATTACATGTCAAGAAAGGTCTCGTGACCTTGTGACGTCGCCACAACCTGTCCAACAGATTTTCAGCAACCTAGTTTTTAGACAGAAACCTAGGTAGAGAATCGAAATTTAAAAATCTGGAAAAAATTTTATATATGCATGCGTCAGCACCGTCACAGCATAACGAATGTCTGCTATACTGCCGCTAGCAGTCTGAATATGGCGGTTTATGGAAAGGCAATTGCAAAGAAAGAGACGTAAACACACAGAGAATTTGCGACAGAAGCTGCGGCAAATATGAAATCTGATGCTAGCACATTCCACGTTTGAGGAGACTGTAGCGTTCCATAGTTTTTTTCTTATATTCAAAACGTTCATCTTCAGCCAAGACATATATTCTTAGTTCTGCCCCGTACTTCGCTTTTCTCTTTTTGTCTCTTTTTCGGCTATTATGAAATTTTTGACTCAAGACCAACCGTCTAAGTTCCAGCCCCTAGCACACTACTCTCTCGACCGCTGTGTGCGTCTTCGGGCATGCTTTTGACTTGTTATCCTGCGCCCCATTGTCGCTATGCGTGGACACATTTTAGTCTTTTCTCGCCCACTGAAAAACTTATTTTTCATTGGTCGCCAAGTAGATGAAGGAAAATTGGCGGCTGATAAATAGACGCCTCAAAATTGAAGCTAGTATTTATATGGAGACTGCATTTATATGTGTAAAATATTTCTTTGGATGTGGGTGCAAGAAGCCAGTGCTTAGTTTGTGTACTGGAGAAAGTCTTTCAATCTTCTCTCCTCTTATTTCCTGAGAGTCAAATCGGCAAGACCGCATCTTGGATCATGCCCAATTTTATCATAAATGCTGCAGCCAGATTGACTGCACAATTTTTTGAAGCTTGGAAAAAAAATCCACCTTGGCGCAAATAATTTCACACAGACAAAACAAAAGAGACAAGGGGACAACGGACTCTTTCTTTTTGTCTGTGTGAACTTATTTGCGCCAAGGTGGATTTTTTCCAAGCTTCAAAAAATGCTAAACCAACGAGCCCAGCAACATTCCTTACTGAGACTGCATACAATGCACATTTTCCGGGCTTTGAAGCACATGTATGAATTCAGAGGAACTTGGTCGGCTTTTGGAGCACTAACTATGAAAAGACATTAAATAGACACAGGACAGATTTTGCATTATTCTGTGCAATCGCTAGGACTTAAATATGGTGGCATGGCAGGGAACCTTCATGTGAGGTATTCTCATTGAGCTGGCCTGAAGAACTGCGCCTGCCCTTTGAATGTACAGGTTTTAGTATGTTGTGTGGTTATTCGATTCAATGCGTATAATCATTGAAACGAATGCCCATTCGACCGTAAGGTGAAGGTGTCGCTTCGCTCGGGACTTAGCACCCTGAAACGACGACTGTCTTCTCGGACAATCGTTGAACGTATCGTCTTTGCCAAAAGTAAACAGACAGATCAATTTATTTCATAGCCGTGTGGGGGAGCTCTTACAGCACCTCTGGACACCCATAAGGTCTCAAACGGGGATGACGGTGAAGGTTGTCCTTACCAAACACAGATTTGTAGGAAAGGGCTACCATAACTTGTCCCCGTTGCCAGGTTACTTCTCACAAAGGTGGCATCTGATAGTTCGTTGAAGGGACACTGAGGTAAAGTAGACCAAAATTCCATTTTTAGTAAATATTGATTGCATGGCTCACTCTGGCTATGATGATTTTTGTTCCACAGAAAGAAACGCATATATTGTTAACAAAGTTTGGTTTTAAAAATTTTCGCGTCATCTGAATCAGTTCTGGGTTGTCCACACCGAACACTACTCTCTGCTCATTGCTTAAAAGTGAGTTGCTGTGTAGCCTAGCTTCCTCGGCTCGTGTATTGTCATCGGTCGTGACGTCATCGTAGTTTCCTTGCTATACCAGTTGGTGGTGGCGAAACCTGTACTTCGTTTATATTTACCTTTCCTAGCCCATAGAAGCTCTGTATTGTGTGCGAGCAGCTTCTTCAAATTAGTTCTTAGTGTCCCTTTAACGCTTGAAAGTACGCGTTTTATATGATGACCTCCCTGTTGTGTACCTGTTAACGGCCCTTACTAGTCCTATAACTAATGCTGATGATGGTGATGCAACCGGATCTGCTATTCTCGGCCCGCAGACAAGCGCATCATGGGCGCAACGACGAACATCACGGCGGCACTTCTGAGGACTCTGCTGGCGCTGGCCACCCTGTACTGCCTGGTCGGTGCGCAGATGCCCTTTATGGGCATGGGGTTCCGACCTGGCATGTTCCCTGGAATGATGATGCCCGGAATGATGCCTTTCGGTGGAGGCCTCGGCCTGATGGGAGCGAGGATGCGCATGATGAGGTTTATGGGCTGAACATGACGTGCATAGGCGAAAATGCAGGCGGTTGCGAACACAGGCCAAATAAAGAGTTTGTGCTCTGAATGCGTCTCAGGCTGACATTCTTCAAATTTTCGAGACTCCCTTCAGGCTAGCTGTCATTTCACTTCGGTGCGGTGGGTCACCGACGGTGTGGTTTATACCTACGTGGTTGGCTCGTTAATTGGTTTGTTCATAGAAGGTTGTGGCCAAGTACTAAACTAAAGTGACCAAGTCCTGTTCTGGCGAGGGAGTGCGTTATCGGTTGTTTTCACCGAGATCAGGCCTCATTACGCGATTAAGTGAGATTAATAAGTTGGCAGGCAAAGGGTGGATACAGCTGGCAAAGGGCAGGGTTAATTGGAGAGACATGGGAGAGGCCTTTGCCCTGCACTGGGTGCAATAAGGCTGATGATGATGAAGATGATCGTTGGCTGGTGGGCGCATTAGAAAAGACTAATGGAGGAACCCATCGCCTTGTTTTGATTGATGTGGTATATTGATGGATTTTACCCAAAGCGACACATGATCTATGAAAGACGCAATGCCAGGGGGGGCTCTGGACTAATTTCGACCACTCGAGGTTTTTTGACTTGTACTGGCATCGTACACTCAGCACCTTTCGTTTTCTATGCGCTTCATTCGGGAATAACGGGTGAAAACTTCGGCGACACAAGTTCACCGTATGAGTGACTCGACAGGGTTAACGGGTCCTATGGTCGCTTAAGGTTCCTCTGGCGCACCCTTCCGCGGACTTTGACACACTTGTCCCCATTAAATGCTGCTTTATTGAACATCATCGACCGTATTATTGGATGTCACAAATTATTGACCACAATTAGCTTTGTGTTCCTGCAATATAATTCACCTACTTTGCGAATGTCAGGTGCTCGTACAACGTCTTTATTCCACTGAACGAACGTTCCTTACTGGTCTAGAGCAGGGACCCTCGAACAAGACCCAATAGGAGCGGTCGCCACACCAACCCCCCCTCTCCCCCTCCCCCCTTCCCGTCTCGAACTGCTTGCACTCTCATAAGATTTCCGGCAAAGCTTTCATTCTTGAACGTTAATAATGTAAAGCCAATGGGGCTGAGCTAGTTCACTTAGTAGCCAGTCGTAATGCACTTCGTTTCATGACTGTGTGACTCATGTTGACGAGCACGGTTATCAGAATTCAAACAGACTATACGCAAACTTTTTTGGTAGAATTAATCACTTCACGTTAAATATATCTTTATAAAGCTGCCCATTTCATTTGATGCTGTATACGTCTTAATAAATATACCTTTCAACAGTGCAAAAAAAATAAAATATAATGAAGAAGTATAAAATGTATTAAATAAATAAATCACTTTAATCTAAGTAACAAAACAAAAACGATGTCTTACCCACCCACTCGACAAAGAAAGTTCCGAAGTCCATGTTGAAGAGGCAGCGTGCCGGGCTCCAGGTCCAAAGCAAAGCGGTTAGATTCCGCTTGACCACCTTTTTTCTTTTCAGCGAAACTGCTTTTCTACGGCACGGCCCTCTCAACCAATGAGGATTTTCATGACACAACGACGCCGACGCCGTGTTTTCCGTCGATCAGGGCCTTTAGCACTAACGCGTTAATTACTGGCGAACTTGATATGATGGATTCAGACCTGCGTGTTTGGTTTGCAGGCACAAGCTACAGGCTACATGAGTGCAGGCTACAGGCGGAACGCTTTGCTACGTGACGTACGGTAGTTGATTTGTAATAAAGGAGCAATTAGTAATTGGCATCCACCGAAGCGTAGCCGTATGGCTGCTTTTGGGTGTATGCCAATGAGTAATTGCTCTCTTATTACAAATCTACTCAAACGTAAAAGTTTCCCAAAAAACATATGACCAACACTTGTCTCACTTCGAGATATAGATCAGTTCGCTCTAGCCTTACCATAAGCTTGCCCTCCACGTTAGCTCAGTTGGCAGAGTGACTGATCCGGTGCAGCGGTAGTCCCGGGTTCGAACACCGGAGTTAGACCGACATATTACAGGTGAGTATACTACTGACAGGTGAGCAAGACCGGCACAGCAACGCGGTGTGTCTAAAAATTAACATGCAGAAAGCTAACGTTCAACAGTACTGCGAGGGAACGCCAGTTCACAATTGGTAGCGAGTGCTGGAAGTGGTAAGGGAGTAGGCCCAATTAGGGCAGGTGGCGCAGATGTGCAGCGATGGCGTAGAGGTAGACCGTCCGCCTCGCGTGCAAGAGGACCGGGGCTCGAATCTCGATGCTACACAATTCTCCACCGGATTTGAAAAACAAAAAAAACTCCGCGTGTAGATGGAATTGCATAAGCAGGCCTGGGGTGCGGCCTGACCTCGGTGACCAGAACCGACAACGCACTCCCTCACCAGAACAGGATTTGGCCACCCTGGTGCAGTACTTGGCCACAACCTTCTAGGAACAAACCAATTAAACATCGGCCCTCAGTCCCCAGCGGCTGCGGAGCAACTGACCGCGGCGGCCGGCAGACCTATGACGCAGCGGAGGGTGGTAAGAATTTCTGGCTCCGGACAGGCCGCCATTGGAATCTGAACCTGGCAACGTTTAACGCTAGAACTTTATCTAGTGAGGCTAGCCTAGCAGTGCTGTTCGAGGAACTAGCGGGAATTAAATGGTATGTGATAGGGCTTATTGAAGTTAGCAGGACAGGTGAGGTGTATACAGTACTAAAAGGTGGGAACATGCTATACTATCCTGTATTAGCAGATAGACGAGAGCTAAGTGTGGGATTCCTGATTAATCAGGATATAGCTGGTGACGTAGAGGATCTGTATAGTATTAACGAAAGGGTGGCAGCTATTGTAATTAGGCCAAATTGGAGGTACAAGCTGAAGGTGGTGCAGGCCCACGACGCGTCTACATTCAGCCATGATGATCAGATCGTTAAAAGCCTCTATGAAAACGTGGAATCGGCAACGAACAAAGTAAAATCACAATACCTGTACTGATGGTCGATTTAAATGCGAAGGTGGGCAAGAGGCAAGCTGGCAACCAGGCGGTAGGCGACTACGGGATAGGCTCAAGGAATAGCAGGAGAGAGCTATTAGTACAGTTAGAAATAATTTACGGTTCATGAATACCTTATTCCACAAACGAGAGAACAGGAAGTAGACCTGGAAAGGCGGAAATGGTGAGGCTATCAATAAAATGGACTTCATACTAAGCTCTCAACCTGGCATCGTTCAGGATGTCGACGTCCTCGGGAAGGTGCGTTGTAGCGACCACAGAATGGTAAGGTCTCGAATTAGCTTAGACTTGAAGAGGGAACGGAAGAAGCTAGTGAAGAGGAAGACCATTAACGAGTTAGCCGTAAGAGGGAAAGCACAGGAGTTTAGGATAGCGCTGCAAAACAGATATTCGGCTTTAACTGAAGAAGACATCTTGCTGTTCATACAATGCACGATAAGCTGACATCAATAATTACTGAATGCGCAGTAGAAGTAGGCTGTAGGACAGTTCGACAGGATACCGGAAAGCTATCTCAGGTGACGAAAGATCTGATTAAGAAGCGTCAAAGCATGAGAGCGTCTAAACCTACCGACAGAATAGAACTAACAGAGCTATGAAAGTTAATAAATAAGCGCGAGGTAGCCTAGTGGCTTGGGCGCCCGTCTCGGCTGCGGGAGGTGGTCGGTTCGAAACCCACCGCCGGACACCCACCGGTAAAAATGGGTACAAGCAGCCCCCAGCCTGGCGCCCGGCTTTCTTTAGGAGTGTTCGCTTGGGAGAAGCTCCGTAAACCCCGCTGCGCCTCTCGCGGGCTAAGCCCCAGTTTCGAACGACCTCGCAGCCTGCTAAAGGTGGTACTCCTGTCAACGTGTTCTCAGCAAAGCAACAGGAGGCTCTCGAAGCTACCGCTATATCTTGACCATAGTCGACCGCTTCACTCGCTGGCCGGAAGCAGTCCCCATTCCTGACATCACCGCAGAGACTGTTTCGCGCGCCTTCATTTCTGCGTGCGTATCTCGATTTGGTTGTCCTGGCACTGTGACAACCGACCGTGGACGCCAGTTTGAGTCCTCCCTGTTTGCTTCCCTTAATAATATTCTCGGCGCCAGGCATTGCCGTACCACTGCATATCACCCGTGTGCTAACGGCATGGTGGAACGCCTTCACCGCCAATTGAAGGCCGCCCTCGCTGCCTGGCTCAATTGAGCCTCCTGGGTCGACTCCTTGCCCCTTGTGCTGCTTGGTCTAAGGGCCGTCATCCGAGGAGACTTACAGTGCTTAGCTGCAGAGCTCGTGTATGGAAAAGCTTTGCGTCTTCCAGGCGACTTTACATCCCAGCAGCTTCCAGCCCAGCCCCAAGAATTCCTCCAACGCCTGCTGGACTGCGTTAAAGACCTCCGGCCTACTTCCCCACGTCCGTCCCGCCACCATACCATTTTCGTACACCCCGACCTGGCCACTTCGACCCACGTTTTTGTGCGCCGCGACGCTGTCCGAGCTCCACTCACACCGGCTTACGACGGACCTTTCCGCGTTCTCCGCCGCACCCCGAAAACTGCCACCATCCTCCAAAACGGCCGCGAAGAGACCGTCAGTCTAGACCGCCTTAAACCGGCTTACATGGAGACCGCCCTGGAACGACTCCCAGCGCCGCCTGACCTAGTGCTCGAGTGCCATCGCCGGCACTCCGTCCGTTTCGACTTCCAGTCTAGGCGGGGTAGTGTTCCTGTATATGCTCCCGCAGGGACCACAGTTGCGCGAAGGTCCGCCATTTTGTTCGAAGTTGTGCGGGAAAGCAGCTCCTCGAGCGCACAGGCGCTGGGATCATGATGGGGCTGGCGTTTTAGAGCAGTTCGCTTTCTTTTTTAAAAGCTTACAAATGGCGCTCGATTGCGGGCATCCTTTTTTTTCCTTTTACTGTCTCAGTGCTCAGGTATCGATGCTAAGCCCATCATACTTCGTTGAAAAAAACGTCGAAGAATAATCTGATTTGCCGAAAATATCATACAGCATGACTGAAAGATCGCGAAATGACAGCGATAGCTCGCAGTACGGACATTATTAGCGCAGAAATGCTTAGAAATGAAAAACATGCCTGAGTTGTGCGATGAAGAGAAGTGCGGTAATGCATCTCCCTGCAGAACCACATTGAAATACATTATTCTATAGGGTTGCGACCGTCGATGTCGCATGAAGCTTGTGAGACCACGCTGCATACGATGTGAATGCGGGCAGTCTAAAGCTATGCATTTTGCACGCAAGTAAATCTATCCCACCAAAGGCACAAATATCGCAAACTCGCGCGCTTATCTTTAACAAAATATACGTATCATTTCTTGCTCTGACTTCTAGCCCTCCATTGCATTTTTCCTCTGCCATGGTCATCTTTTCAAGCCAAACACATCACGTGCTGTACTTCTTTAATATCCAAAAATTAGAGAAGCCTGCCTTAAGTCAGTGCAGCTGGATTGTGTTATACGAGTTTCCGATTAAGGATCTCGAAAAGTGATATCTCCTTCCGGTGCTGTTTCTTAATTGCTCGTTTTCCCATAAGCACTATAGCGTTTTCTCTTGACCTACTTGAATTATATGTACCTTCACTGCATTATGAAATATCTTTGTTTTTGACTGCTCTATGCTTTTAGTCAAGGAAAAATAATTATATGAATATCCATTTTCGCTTATTCAAGTATTTCATGCTATTTTTGTTCCCCTCTCCTCCAGTGTAAACATCCTTGTCAGTGGAACCTTAAGTGTTTTTTTAACAAATAAAATAGTTAAAAAGCCTAGGCAAAGCTTGTTCTCAAGCTGAGAGACTGGCCTCCCATTTCTGTGTAGTAGACTGGGACTAGAACAAAATTTCACATACAGTTTGCTTGTCAAACATTCTTTATTTCACAAAACAAACAATTTCTGCAAAATGCTGGAGGTGGCAGAAGAATAAGCAGACAGGCTGGTAGCGGCTGCACATGAGAAATGCTCTGTCACGTGCAGCCAGGTTAGGAACAGAACTGTTGTTCAAGTTGTAGCGTTGGAGGAAAAATGAAGATAATTTGTTGATGGCAAACATGAGTCGCCGCATGGAGTTTGAGCGTGCCTGCTGAACAATTTGTGATTTATATTGAACTGTAATTTTTATCAGACTAGGCACATAGCCAAATGATGGTCGCAACGCCGGAGGGAGGTATGAGACAATGGAGGTTATGTGGCTAAGTTAGTCATGCAAATACGGTAAAGTTGTGCTGTTTATTCTCTTACCTCGCATATTCAAGTTCCTTTCGGGGCTGCTTTCACGCGTCCCGTACGCAAAAGCCAGCGCAGTCGCTGACGTACGACTGACCGTCCGGACGGCACTGCGTAAAAAGCTTTGCCGCTTTCGGTACGGTTATTGCAGTTTGGAGCACTGCACCCCGTCATAGTTGGAGGCTGCCGTCACTGCACACTATCAAAATATATGCAACCGGAGCGCACGGAAAAGGCGGGAATACACCGCAGCCTACCGCACCGGACGCGTCCGATCACGATGGCAGCCGAGAGGGTACTGGGGCTGGCGAGGAACCGGCGTTGCGCCTGGAAAGTCGGCTCTTCCACTTCAAAATGGAACAAACGTCGTCTGCGGAATCACGTGACGGCCGCTCGGCGAATGGCGTCAAGAAAGGCGCGAGGAAGCCAGTCGCGCAACTCTGCTCCCTGCGGGAGCATATACAGGAACACTAAGGCGGGGGCCCTGTAGCACCCTCTCTTGGGCGGCGCCGACAACCCGGATAGCGCGCGCCACCCTGCGAAGGGAATAAAGACGGCACCTGGTCGTGGCTCGTGCAGCCACGGCTGGAGTTCTGTTCTGGAGTCGGCTCGTAGCAGTGGTCTCGTTTCCTTTGCTCCTGAGGCGCTAAGCCTACACTCTGAAGAACGGAGGTAGCCTAAAAGCAGTGAAGAGGCAACTAGGCATAGGTAGAAACCAGATGTATGCATTAAGAGACAAGCAGGGCAATGTAATTAGCAATATGGATTAGTTAACGTAGCTGAAGAGTTCTACATAGACCTGTACAGTAGCAATGTAATCAGAGCATTAATGAGAAAGGCAGCAGTGCACAGCAATGCGTCATCCCGCCAGTAACGAAAGATGAAGTAAAGAATGCCTTAGAAGCAATGAAAAGGGGAAAAGCAGCTGGGGAGGATCAGGTAACAGCAGATGGGTTAAAGGATGGAGGGACATCGTGCTAGAAAAACTAGGCACCCTGTATACGCAGTGCCTTATGACCTCAACTGTACCAGAAGCTTGGAAGAATGCAAACATTATCTTAATTCATAAGAAAGGAGACGCCAAGGACTTGAAAAATTACAGACCGATCAGCTTACTGTCAGTCGCCTACAAGGTATTTACTAAGGTAATCGCTAATAGAGTCAGGGTGACCTCTGACTTTAATCAACCAAATAATCAGGCAGGCATTCGTAAGAGATATTCAACAATAGATCATATTCACACTCTAATACAGGTGATATAGGAATGCTCAGAATATAACCAACCCCTATATATGGCCTTCATTGATTACGAGAAAGCGGTTGTCTCAGTGGGAACCTCAGCAGTTATACAGGCATTCCGGATTCAGAGTGTAGATGAGCCTTATGTCAAAATACTGGAAGATATATATATATATATATATATATATATATATATATATATATATATATATATATATATATATATATATATATATATATATATATATATATATATTTCGATAGTATTACGACAAACGCGACTGTTCGTTTTAAAGGTTTATTGTGCCAACAGTTTCGGGAATGGTATTCCCTTCGTCAGGGCAGGCTTACAATGAAACAGTCTTGTCAATATAAGGACACAAAGCGGGCGAGGATGTATAAACTCCGCCCTCAAAGCAAACTTGAGAGTGAGGGCAAGGGGCCGTATAATGGACCGCGCAGCAGCTGTCACAGGGGCAGTGGCTAAATTAAACACAGAAAAAACGCAGAGCAAAACGGGGAGGTGGAAATAGTAAAGGAGTAGAAAAGACAACGAATTTGAACAGCGATAGAAAAGGGAAAGGAGCGTTAAACACGGCTCTCGGCGCACCGGGAGGCCGCACTGCCCCCCCCCCCCCCCCCTTCCTTCTCTACGACACTCCCGCAAGACGCCGCCGAGTCCGCGCCGCCGCCCCGTATCAGGTATCCTGAGACGCTTGCTGGGGACGCGCACGAGAGACACTTGTTGCGCGCCGCAGCGGCAACCTGCAGTGGTGTCGTATGCGTATCTTTGCTTCTTTTCTTCGCTAGGCCCTTCCGTCGGGCTTTTTCTACCAGACATCCTGGCGCCCTTCTTCCCATAAATAAACTAGGCCGTTTCAACCCGTGTCCGGCAGTGCGCTTCCCGTGAAAAAGTGGCAGCCGTGGGGGAAAAAGACAACAAATATTGAGCGAAGCCCGAGTGCGTAATGAGAAGGCAGAGACGAATTTGGGAGAGAAAACGAAAAGGAAAAAGAGCAGAAAAATTAGTAGCACAAGAGAACTTTGAAAGAAGAAAATATTAACACACACAAATATATATATATATATATATATATATATATATATATATATATATATATATATATATATATATATATATATATATATATATATATATATATATATATATGAATAGAATGGGGCGCCAAACAAATACCAAATGGTTAATGAGAATGAATAAGGCGCGGAAGACATTGCACAGAATTCAAGAAATGTATCGCACGGAAGTTAAAAAAAAGAAGAAAATAATAATAATACATGTGTGCGGAAACCGTGAAAGGTTTGCGGCCCGCGGGGCTGCCGCGTGGTCCCAGTGGGCTAGGTGATAAAGTTAGAATATAGGTGTTTATTCCAGATAGAACATGGAAGCTTGCTGTAAGTTGAACAAAGGAGATTACTGACAAAATAAACAATGTAAAATAAAATGAACAGCTACATTCCCAGCCATTTAGAGCGTGGTTGAAGTTGTCAAGAACAACATCCAACGTATTTTGATTTATAATGCTGTCCAAATCCTATGACGGGTGAAATTTTCTACGTTGCCTCCCTCAAGCAGGAGAGCCTCCCAGGAGTAGCGTTCATGCCATGGGAGAACGTGCGAAACTTGTGAATGAGGTATGACTCCCTTTGTTCCCTGTAATAGGTGCTAGGGAACCCTGTTTTCGGAACTGTGGAGTGGCGAACGCAGGTGCTTGGAAAGGGGTAAGCTGGGTAATGATGACACGTGAGCTTTGTGGTTATTAAAGCGGAAGCGAAATGATGTCTTGGTCTGACCAATATACTCTTGTCCACACACCTCACAATGAAGTTTGAAAATCACATTGCTTGAGTCGCAGTCGAGGTCTTCGCTTATGTGAAACACAAAGTTGTCGAACTTGGACTTTGCCAGTTTGGTGTCTAAAATGTGCGGACAGACTTTGCATCGAGGTTTTCCGCATGGGTGGCACCCAGCCTGGGTAGAGTTCTTCTTTGTTTTCGCATTGTTTAACGCTCCTTTCCCTTTTCTATCGCTGTTCAAATTCGTTGTCTTTTCTACTCCTTTACTATTTCCACCTCCCCGTTTTGCTCTGCGTTTTTTCTGTGTTTAATTTAGCCACTGCCCCTGTGACAGCTGCTGCGCGGTCCATTATACGGCCCCTTGCCCTCACTCTCAAGTTTGCTTTGAGGGCGGAGTTTATACATCCTCGCCCGCTTTGCGTCCTTATATTGACAAGACTGTTTCATTGTAAGCCTGCCCTGACGAAGGGAATACCATTCCCGAAACTGTTGGCACAATAAACCTTTAAAAGGAACAGTCGCGTTTGTCGTAATACTGTACTTACACTTGTAAACTGGCGCATTGGAACCCCTACAGAATACAATATATATATATATATATATATATATATATATATATATATATATATATATATATATATATATATATATATATATATATATATATATATATATATATATATATATATATATATATATATATATATATACAAGAACTGCACAGCTACCATAGTCGTCCATAAAGCCAGCAATAAAATTTCAATAAGGAAGGGTGCAGGCAAGGAGACACAATCACGCCAGTACTATTCACAGCCTGTTTACACGAGGCATTCCGAGGCCTGAATTGGGAACAGTTGGTGATAAAACTTTATGAAGATTACCTAAATATTCTGCGATTCGCTGATGACATTGCCTTGCTGAGTCACTCAGAAGATGAACTGTAAATCATGATCGATGAATTAGACAGACAGGGGAGTACAGTGGGTCTTAAAATTCAAATGCAAAAAACCAAAGTACTGTTCAACATTCTAGCAAGGAAACAGCAGTTCACAATTGGCAGCGAGGTGCTGGAAGTGGTAAAGGAATACATCTACTTATGGCAGGTAGTGACAGCTGATCCGGATCATGAGAGGTAAATAACTATGAGCATAAGAATGGGGTGTAGCGCATATGGTAGGTTTTCTCAGATCATGAATTTCATGTTACTAATATCCCTCAAGAGCAAAGTGTACAACAGCTGAATCTTACCAGTAATCGCCTACGGGGCAGAAACGTGGAGGCTACGGAAGAAGGTTGAGCTTAAGTTAAGGACAACACAGCGAGCCATGAGAAGAAAAATGATAGGTGTAACGTTCAGAGACCGAAAGCAAGCAGAGTGGGTGAGAGAATAAACGCGCGTTAATAACATCCTATTCAGAATCAAGAGCAAGATATGGGCTTCAGCAGGGCATGTGCTGTGAACACAATATAAAAGCTGGTCCTAAAGGGTAGCGGTTTGTTAATAGAAGGTTGTGGCCAAGTACTACACCAGGGTGGCCAAATCCTGTTCTGGTGAGTGAGTGCGTTGTCGTTTCTGGTCACCGAGATCAGGCCGCACCCCAGGCCTGGTTATGCAATTCCATCGACCCGCGGATTTTTTTCTTCTTTTTTTTCAAACCCAGTGGAGAATTGCGCGGGACCTGAATTCGAACCCCGGTCCTCTTGCACGCGAGGCGGATCCTCTATCTCTACGCCATCGCTGCAAAAGGGTAGTGATAATAATAATTGGTTTTTGGGGAAAGTAAGTGGCGCAGTATCGGTCCCATATATCGTCGGGCACCTGAACCACGCCCTAAAGGGAGGGATAAAGGAGAGAGGGAAAGAAGAAAGAGGTGCCGTAGTGGAGGGCTCCGGAATAATTTCGACCATCTGGGGATCTTTAACGTGCACTGATATCGCACAGCACACGGCCGCCTTAGCGTTTTGCCTCAATAAAAACCCAGCCGCCGCGGTCGGGTTCGAAGCCGGGAACTCCGGACCAGAAGCCGAGCGTCTAACCACTGAACCACCGCGGCGGGTTGCAAAAGGGTAACGGATTGGATTCCAAGAGAAGACAAGCGCAGCAGGGAGTGGCAGAAGGTTAGGTGGATGGATGAGATTAGGAAGCTTGAAGGCATAAGGTGGGCGCAGCTGGACAAGGACAGGGTTAATTGAAGAGACATCAGAGAGGCCTTTTCCCTGCAGTGGGCCTAGTCACACTGATGATAATGATGAACCAAATGATGAACCAAAATACGAAAACCAGACAGGTTTTCGCAAAGGATGCTCGACATTAGTCCATATTCGCAATATCAATATGGTGATAGAGAAATGCGCACAATACAGCCGACTCCTAAATATAATCTCAGAAAAACAAGCCCAAAAAAGGACATCGGTAAAGAAAGGAGGAGGACGACACGGACAGAGGCGTTACAACTTTATTTCGAAAAAAAACTATAGCAACGTATTTGTACAGTTTCCTGTCGGGGACAAAGACGCACAAGCAGACCAAGACGATTTAGATATGATAAGGACGCAGGATATAAAAGGAGCGAGAGAAAGCAAGCAAAAAACTACAAAGCTCTTTACTACGACACATCAAGAAGAGAAATTAAGCAATAAACGACCATGATAAAACATGATCAAAACGTGATAAAAACATAATCTTGAAAGCTATGAACGAAAAAGGTGAAAAAAGTATGAAACGGTGAAAGGCCAAGAAGTAACACGGCAAAAACTAAAAGGATAAAATGACCAATGAAGATTAAGACCAAGTTTTAGTTGATATCAACTGAAGGTTGTGCGCAAAAGTGATTAAAGTGCGAAAAACAGTAGAGGTGGTGGAAAGGTTGCACGGCTAATGCCTCGAATTGCGTGTCAGATAGGGAAGTTCTTTTTCTGATAGTCAAACAGAAGCCTTGCTTATGCATTTGTCCTTTAACTATAGTATCTTGACAGCCTCAGTGATTTCATGGGGCCCCGTGTTTCTGTCCCTTGCTATTACTTGTGTTTCTTCAAATTGGGGGAAAACAGCCTGTTTTCACAGGGTTACAATCCCAACAATGGATACCAGTCTGGAAGCACATTTGAACACTTGCGTTGTAGTCATGTTCTTTTAGTTTTTCATTTAAACAACATCTTGTCTCAGCAATATCTTGCTTTCCACAAGACAAAGGAATGGAATAGACAACTGAATCCGTACACTGCATGAAACTCTGCTGTTGCCTTATATTACAATTACTCGTTTTTTGTCGTGGTTTATTGACCGATTTGCAAAGCTGGGAAAGTCTCTCAGGAGCACTGAAGGCGACTTCTACGCCAACTCATTCCTCAATTTTCTTCATATTGTGCTAAATGTAATGCAGATAGGATATAACTGCTGCATTCTTTTTGGTGGTCCTATAAGACGTAGGTGCGGAACCATGCTGTTTTGATTTCTTGAGCATTGTAACTAGCCTTTTCCAATTTCGTTGTTTGTACTAAAAAATGGTTTCAATTTCGTGATAATAGGATTTCATTAACAAGTTTTTAAAAATTCCTTGGGCTACATTTCTTTTCACCAACTGAGAGTGGGCTGAGTCAAATCGGTTTTTTGCCCCTTGGTTCATAAGAATCAGCAAAGGTGATCCATCTTGAAATGAAGACCCAATTCCAACAATCTCAAAAACCATTATTCAGCAGTTAATGCGTCAAAGTTAATGATTGTAAGTATTCTGAGAAAGCGGCCAATGCCGTTGAGATTTAAACTTGAAAAGTTCCCTGATTTCAGTCAATAAGTCAAAGAAAGTAATCTACAAATCGAAAACTCTGTCACTTTTGTGCCCTCAAAAACGACTATTCCATTCTTAGCTAAGTTTAGCTAAATGCATGTAGCTAAATACAGAAGGCCTGGTTCTTCTGAGATCATGGCTTACCAACTAGCCCAAGTATCCGTATATATTGTCTTTATTGATTACGAGAAAGCATTTGACTCAGAGGAAACATCTGTAGTCATGGAGGCGTATGTGTCGGCTTTATGGTGGAAGATGCGCCCGTGGGTCTGTCTGAGATGTTAGGTACGGTGAATAGTTTGAATCCGTGTATTGCGACTAGTCTTTCCTGAACCGGCTTCAGTTGAGCCACCTGTATGCATTGGCTAGAAAGAAGCTTTTTTTTTTACACATGCAGCTACATTTCCTCTATCATACACCTGGTATAGACTGGTTGTTATGTGTCTCGTACAGAATGAAGCGTGGCGGGTGACAAGTGATGCAAAACTATCGGAGAATTTACTATCGATAGTATCGATAGTTTTATGAAGCTATCGATAGTGTAAAAAACTATCGATAGTGCTGCTATCGATAGTGCTATCGATAGTGTAAAAACATTATCGATAGTGCTGCTATCGATAGACTAATGATAGTACTATCGATAGTAAGACTATTAATAGTGAGACCGTCGGCAGTAACGCTATCGGTAGTGACTGTCGATAGTAACACTATCGATAGTAACACTATCGATATTCTTCTTTCGTTGCCCAGCGATATTGCCAAAACATTTGCGATATCTTGTTGGTTTCATGGTTTTATAAGGGTTAATTCCCGAAAGAGACTCAGGCTTTGAGGGGTGCGTTGTGCAGTTCTCCGAATGATTTCGACCAGCTGTGGTTCTTTAACGTGCGATGAAGAATGCAACAAGACGACGCAAGAAGAAGAAAGAACGTTAATTCCTGTGCCTCATGATACTATGGCACATGCAATGTGCAAGCCTAGTGCATTTTTCTTCTACACGCCTAGCTATATGCAGGTTAACCAATTTTAAAGATAACTGCCGGCGTTGTGAGAGCTTGCTAGAGTTAACATAAAACGACTACTAGTTTAAAGTGAGACGCAAAAGCGGAAAAATTCAGCTTAAAATGTAGCTGGGACAGTTCGAAAGTATTATCGATAGTGCTATCGATATTATATCGATAGTACTATCGATATTAATATCGCTACCACTATTGATAGTTTTCTTTTTACCATTGATAGTTCGACAGTGACACAACTATCGATAGTATCGATAGTACTCTCTATAGTCTTGCATCACTACGGGTTACACACAAGAATGGTCACATATGTCCCGTTTCGCCCTCTACTATGCCTGTGTTGCTTGTCACTTGTGCCTGAATAGCTCACATCGGTCGTTTGCACGCTATCTCTAAACTTCTAAAGGTTTCGGCTAGTCTGCGCATCGAAGAAGCGCCTTGTTTACGGAGGGCAGCCAGAGGTTACCATGCTAAATTGTTTCTTCCATGAGCGCTTCGGTGATTTTTTTTTATTATGCGGCATCCTTTGCGTGCTTGCTTTTAAGCACGCAATGTTTTCGCTAGAAACGTCTACAAGGAAGTCAACTTTGGCCGCCAGGAAATCCAGCTTGAATTCTGAATGATAAGAAGGGGTCGTGAGGGTGAAACTTAGGGTTCCTTAAAGCTTTTGCGTCAGATGGGTATACCTTAGCTAACCTTGGTGTTTTCTTGGGGTCCGAGATGCTGGAACGTATGCCGAAAACACTACAGGTTCTTAAAATGCTGGTCCACTGATTTGAGGGGTGGTTCTTTGGATTGCCAGGCTCATCTTTGGTGGATTTGGGCTAGAGCCCAGAAGCGGGGTGTCTTTCGCGAAGCTGGATGGTTCTATGACAGCATTTCTCTTTGCTTCGCTGATGCTTTCCTTCGTCTTCCGGTTTTAAAAGCGTCAAAACGTTCACAGGCTCGCTTAGGTGTATGCGGTGCAAGTGTACAGTATTGTGCGTTTTTATCGTGAAGACTTTCAAAAGTTTCCCCGCCTCAACCACTGGCTCATTTGCCGTGAAACTGCACACAGAGCTTGCGTATTATGGTAACTTTTGCATCGTAGGAAGTTTGACAACGGTACTTACTTAGTTAAGCCGTGCATGATGCGAAAACATAATCGTCTACGTAGAGATCGGCTACCAAAACCCGAATAGGACAAATTGCCGGGCTAGTTGGTAATGATCCATTCTTGTTGACAGCGCGTTAAAGCACAGGGACAGAAGAAACACAGAGGACGACGTCACAGGCGCTGAACTTCAACTTTATTCAAGAATCATCGAGACACTGCATATATACCCATGACAGAGACGCCACCAAGCGGCGAAAGTTTTTATGCGCTCGTGGAAACAGAGATGATAAGGCAGGTGGGGCAAAATGACAAAGGCTAAAAAAACCGAAAAAATTTGAACAGAGCAGGAAAAGCAGAGCAAGAAGATGCAAAAACTTTACCAAGTCATTTGAAAGAAACACTCCGACCCGTGAAAATAGTGGCGCAGATGACAGACAGAATTTTGAAGACGGTTCCCGAAAACATTGAACCGAAATATACGCGTAAAACAAAAATCAAACGTGGCGAAAAAAGAAAAGCATAGTGGCAAGCAAAAAACCAACAATGAAAAAGCACAGTGGTGATTGGATAGGCAAACGAAAATTTAACGATACAGGTGAAGCCTACAATTAACGCGGCTAAACACAGAAGATAAAATGCACTGGATAGATAAAACGATAAAAACTGGGAGGATCATGAAAGATGAATCAACAAAAAACACGGCTAAAGCTAAAAGATGAGGTGCATAAAAACAATAAAAGCGAAAAGGAGAGAATAGTGGGAAAAAAATTTTTGTTTGCCTCCTTTGTAAAACCATTACTACTTCAAACAGGCCCCGATAGAAAGATTAACTCTTTTTTCGACAATGAAACCGAGGGTGCACGTACACATTCACCCTCGTGCCTCGCAATCTCGTTTGCTTCCACTATTTCACGTGTCAACTTGTTCCTGTGCTTTTTTATCACAGTGGCTTTTTCGAACAAAGGATGGCATGGATTTTGTGGGTCACAGTTTCGGCAGTGGACGGGCAGATTCCTGAGTGAAGTACCAGATAAATCGTTCTTGTGTTCCCTCAGCCTATCATTGATACATCGGCCTGTTTGGCCGATGTATACCTTGCGACAGGACAAAAGAATTGAGTAAACGACGCCTTCCGCGCATGCCGTAGAGGGATCCATGTGCCGAATGGTGCAACCTCTTTTTCTTTTCTCTTTTTCATTTACAATCATACAGAGCTGCGAAAGGCGCTGAGGGGCGGAAAAAAACGACGTCCACTCCAGCTTTGCTTCCAATTTTTTTAAGGTTGTGTGAAATTTGGTGCATGTAGGGGATAACAGCAACCTTTTTATATTGGCCTCATGAAATGCGTTCGCGAAGCTATCGACAATCACGGCGCCATAACCTTCCAGAATGAGTGTGGTGTTTCGGTGGATGGGTTCTTGGAATTGCTCTTTGTATACCTAAAATCAACTGTTACTGAATGGAATGGGTCACGTTTCATTCAAAAGCAAGGAATCTGTATAGGATCATGCATTGCCCCCGTGCTTAGCAATCTTTTTCTTGCCATGCATGACAGAGCACTCAGGAACCAATTTGAGCATTCAAGAGTTCAAAAAATTTTACGCTTCGTCGATGATTTCTTAGTCCTTTTAGACTGCGACAACGAAGCTTTTATTCAGGAAGTGCCTCAAATTTTTAGTGTTTTTAAGGGTACTGTAGCTCCACTCGAACTAACACACGAACTGCCGGACAATGATTCCTTGCGCTTCCTGGATGTAAAGGATTTTCTTCACGCCCAATCATGTGTGCTGGGAATTTGAACCGAGGGGCAAAAAGGCCATCCTACCTTCACCTGTATCCTTAAATTTTCTATTTGCCTATCCAATCACCACTGTGCTTTTTCATTGTTGGTTTTTTGCTTGCCACTATGTTTTTCTTTTTTCGCCACGTTTGATTTTTGTTTTACGAGTATATTTTGGTTCAATGTTTTCGGTAACCGTCTTCAAAATTCTGTCTGTCATCTGCGCCACTATTTTCACGGGTCGGAATGTTTCTTTCAAATGACTTGGTAAAGTTTTTGCATCTTCTTGCTCTGCTTTTCCTGTTCTGTTCAAAATTTTTCGTTTTTTTTTAGCCTTTGTCATTTTGCCCCACCTGCCTTATCATCTCTGTTTCCACGAGCGCATAAAAACTTTCGCCGCTTGGTGGCGTCTCTGTCATGGGTATATATGGGTACCGGACCTTTAAACAGGAAATTGTCAAAGAAAATATCTATGATAATTGTAGGGGAAGTTCTTTGTTGTTTGAGGCCAGGACTGGAGTTTTGCGGACTAAGACGTATAGAGTCAGGTACCAGGAGATAGACACTTTGTGGATTGCGTGCGGAGAGGAGGAGGAAACAGCTGAACACTTGATACTTTTCTGTAAAGGGCTTCACCCTACAGTGGAAGGCAGCGGGGCTGACTTACCCAAGGCATTGCGGTTTAGGGATAGTGAAGGGAAAGTGGATTTTAAGAGGTTAGAAGTAACCAAGCGAAGGTTATCTGATTGGTGGCTAAAAGCAAGACAGGAGTAAAATTTCACAAGACATGGCTAGGTGGCTTGAGCCACCGCCCGATGTAAAGGGTTCAGCCGTATCCATCCATCCATCCATCCATATATGCAGTGTCTCGATGATTCTTGAATAAAGTTGAAGTTCAGCGCCTGTGACGTCGTCCTCTGTGTTTCTTCTGTCCCTGTGCTTTAACGCGCTGTCAACAAGAATGAACCAAAACCCGCAGACGACGCTTTTTCGCTGGATGGATGGATGGATGGATGGATGGATGGATGGATGGATGGATGGATGGATGGATGGATGGATGGATGGACGGACGGACGGACGGACGGACGGACGGACGGACGGACGGACGGACGGACGGATGGATGGATGGATGGATGGATGGATGGATGGATGGATGGATGGATGGATGGATGGATGGATGGATGGATGGATGGATGGATGGATGGATGGATGGATACGGCGGAACCCTTTACATCGGGCGGTGGCTCAAGCCACCTAGCCATGTCTTATGAAATTTTACTCCTGTCTTGCTTTTAGCCACCAATCAGATAACCTTCGCTTGGTTACTTCTAACCTCTTAAAATCCACTTTCCCTTCACTATCCCTAAACCCCAATGCCTTGGGTAAGTCAGCCCCGCTGCCTTCCACTGTAGGGTGAAGCCCTTTACAGAAAAGTATCAAGTGTTCAGCTGTTTCCGCCTCCTCTCCGCACGCAATGCACAAAGTGTCTATCTCCTGGTACCTGACTCTATACGTCTTAGTCCGCAAAACTCCAGTCCTGGCCTCAAACAACAAAGAACTTCCCCTACAATTATCATAGATATTTTCTTTGACAATTTCCTGTTTAAAGGTCCGGTATGTTTCTAGTGCCGATTTCGTCAGCATCCCTGTTTTCCACAAAGCTCTCTCTGTTCCTTTAACCTTTTTCTTAACCGATAATTGCTGATTTGCCCCCTTACTGCTGTCCAGATATTTGCTTGTCAATTTTCTAGTTCGCTTTCTCTATTTCGTGTCAACATTCTTTATATACAGGTATCTGAAAACTTTCCTAGCCCACCGCTTTTCCTCCATCCTTCTCAATCGTTCCTCAAATGCTATCTTACTGCTAGCCTCTCTGCTCTCGAAAGACGCCCATCCCATATCACCCTGTACCCCCTGTTTGGTGTATTGCTATGTGCTCCCAAAGCTAACCTCCCTACTCCCCGTTGCCTAATTTCCAGCCTTGCTTGAACATCTGGCCTCATACACAGGACCGCATTCCCGAAGGTCAGGCTAGGGACCATCACCCCTTTCCAGATCCCTCTTACCACCTCATACCTATTGTAATTCCACAGTGCCCTATTTTTCATGACAGCTGCATTCCTACTAGCTTTATTTATTACATATTTTTCATGCTCTGTCAGATACTCAACACTGTTATTTATCCACACCCCAAGATACTTGTACTCATTCACTACTTTTAGCACGAACTCCTGTATTCTATGCTCGCCGCCCTCTTCATTAAATGTCATGACTGCAGATTTTTCCTTACTATACTTGAAGCCTAATCTATCTCCCTCTGTACTGCATATGTCTAACAACTTCTGCAGCTCTTCCTTGTTGTCAGCCATTATCACTATATCGTCCGCATATATTAGTCCCGGTAATGTCTGTTTAATCAATTCCCCTTGCTTGAAAAAAGATAGGTTGAAACCTAGTCCGCTCCCCTCTAGCTTGGCCTCCAAACCTTGCAGGTACAACATGAACAACAAAGGGGACAGAGGACATCCTTGTCTAAGCCCCCGCTGTATCTCTACAGGCCCTGATACATTTTTTTGCAATTTTATGAGCACTATGTTACCTCTATATATATCTTTTAAAAGATTAATTACTCCATTTTCCACATCCAATGTGCCCAATATGTCCCACAAATGCTCCTGAGTAACGTTGTCATAGGCTCCCCTAATATCCAGAAATGCTAGCAATAAGGGCCTATGTTCCTTTTCCGCAATTTCTATACACTGTGTCAATGAAAATAGATTGTCCTCCAACCTCCTTTGTTTCCGGAACCCATTCTGTAGTTCCCCTAACACCCCCTCGTTCTCCACCCAAGCCTGCAGTCTATCCTTTATAATTTGCATCACCACCCTGTAAACCACAGATGTCACTGTTATGGGGCGATAGTTACTTATGTCTGCTTTGTCCCCCTTTCCCTTATATATCATGTTCATTCTACTTAATCGCCATTCATCGGGAACTTTCTCATCCACTATCATTTTGTTCACTACCTGTATTAATGTTTGCTTGGATTTTGGTCCTAACTTCTTTATCAACATACTCGGGATACCATCTGGTCCTGTTGATGTGCCACTAGGAACCTTCTTCTCTGCCCTTTCCCACTCTCCTAAAGGGCGGCAGTGGCGCCATCTGTTTGCGGTAGCGCAAAGCGTCACAAGGCCGTCGAGGAGAGCGTTGCAAGGAGCGCGGGCCGTTTGAATATGCCGTTCCTGTCGTTTCGTCTTCTTCTACTGAAGCGCTTACAACATTTTCGACTAATTAAGCGGAAAAATATCAGAACAAATGATTTAACGAGGCTTTACCTTTTAAAGAATATTGTTTGCAATGCTCGCCTCGGCGGCCTTGTCGGGACGGTTTCCACTGCCCAAAACAGATGGCGCCACTGCCGCCCTTCAGCGAAAAAGCGTCGTCTGCGGGTTTTGGTTGCCGATCTCTACATAGACGATTACGTTCTCGCATCATGCACGGCTCAACTAAGTAAGCACCGTTGTGAAACTTGCTACGATACAAAAGTTACCATAATACGCATGCTCTGTGTGCAGTTTCACGGCAAATGAGCCAGCGGTTGAGGCGGAGAAATGTTTTAGTGTTCACGATAAAAACGCACAACACTCTACATGGCTTGCACCGACGTCATCAACAGGAATGCTGGGATACGCGGCCGCCATATTCATGACCCACCGCCGCTCCGTGCGCACTGGAGTGGTCGCGGTTAGGGTGCCTCGATGCCAGCGCTGCGCCGTAGTCGCGGTAGTGCCAGCTCGTGTTGTTTTCCGCGTGTGCGTAAGCGTTGCAGTCTCAGCATGGTCAACTGCACCGTTGTGGGCTGCTCCAATCGCAGCGACGTTACAGGGAGAAAGAAAAGGCCAACTAGCGCGAGGTTTTTCTCTCTGCCGAAAGTGATCGAAAACCAGTGCGAGCGAACCAAGACTCTGAGTGCGAAGCGCCGCAGCTTGTGGTTAGCACGCATAAAACGTGCTAATTTCAACCACGAAAGCCCCAATGTGCGCGTCTGCGGTGTGCATTTCATAAAAGGTGAGCCCACTGTATGTATCTCCGTTTTATAGAAAAAAAGCCAACACGACTACGTGGAACGCTTTGAAAACAGTGTGATGACCCCCATAATGCGCAGGTCCACACGGGACGGAGAGGCAAAGAGACACCGTATGGCTCAGTTTAAACAAACAGGTATATTCAGTAATTACACATGATTAAGATTATACATCAGAGGCTGGGGCGTCCGAGCTTACGTGCCGACGACTTCATGGGGGCGATGGAGTGGCTCCGGAGTTCGGCTCGAGCGGTTGCTGGCAGAAGCTGCACGCCGTCGGGCTTCGGCGCTGAAGGCCCTCTTGGCGAACGATGTCGTCCTGAGCGTGTATGCAGTAGAATTTCAATAGTCGTCCGTTTCTTCGAGGATGGTTCACAAACCCTTCCTCTAGTGTCGTTCGGCTTGGAAGATGAACAGGAGGCGAGCTTGTAGATGATGACAGCAGAGCATAATTTTACAACATACATATACAGAGAGTTAAACTGGAAAAAAAGCAGAACTGAATTTACAAAAGAACAAACTTTGCACTACTTTACTCATCGACCGGGCAGGTTAGTGCCTAAGTAGCATCACATTACATGCTAAGCATGGAGCCCCAGCTCAGACTGGACTGGACTGCATCCGTTTACATGCGCTTTTAAGCACTTGATTAACAAAGGACTAAGGGCGGTCATTTTCAGTGGCCCGCCCAAGGCATCAATTCTCCAATGAAAAATAACATGCGAGATGGGGACAACCCCTTGGGTTGGGCTTAGCCTCGAACCCAGATTCTTGTTAACAATACAAACTAAATAAACAACAAAAACGTCACCACTCTCTCTCAAGTGAGAGTATCCACAGGCTCTCCCTTCGGAGCTAATCCTTGCCTCAGGCATGCATACCGCCACCCACCATCGGTCCGCGTCGTTCGTCAGCCACAGAGGAGGGGCGAAAGCGCCCTCGATGCTGCCGCGCTACCGACGGCGGGACACAGCTAATAATCATGAAGGGGTTCGTCTGTCGCTCCGGGAAACCAGATTAAGGGTCGCCCCTGTTTTCCCACATTCTTGGCGAGTCTTGCCTGTCCGCCATGACAGGTGTCCGTCACGGCCATCCTGGGAATGCGCTTTTTGTTCACTAGCGCCTGTCTTTCCACATTCTTGGCGAGTACTGCCTGTCCGCCATGACTTGTGTCCGTCACGGCCCTTCTGGGAATGCGCTTTTGTTCACGAGGCACGGCGGGAAGCTGTGGGTGCCTTCCCGGCGATAGCCCACGTCGTAAGGGGAAGGAGGGGGGGCTAGGGCTTTTACTTGGGCGCACAAACATACCACCGCATCGTGGTCTCGCCCCCCCCTCACGTGTTGAGTCAGAGGGAAAGAATGTTGTCTTCGCGGTAGCGCATAGCGTCGGCTGTGGTACGGCGCGCTCTGGATCGCTGACAGTTCCCTTGTCCTGGAATGTGCACGGAAGGGCCGCACCTGGAACGGCCACGCAAATTGGGGAGGATAAAGCCTGTTTCCCCGCGGCGGCGGCGGCGGGTCCGGTCGTTCTGGTCGTCACTCAAAGAGCATGGCTGGGTAATTGATGATGCCACTGTCACGGCGGCGGGTCCCTTCGTTCTGGTCGTCACTCAAGGAATGTACCTCGTAGCACACACAAGGAATGTCACAACAGCTTTACGTCCGCAGGAGAACCGTCCAACCTTTTCGACGAGACAAATCCAGACTGGGCCCCGTCTCTCAGTCTCGGCCACGGGACCAGGCATGCTGATTCCGCGCGGCACGATCGCACAGCAAAAAGACTCGCTCACAAGCGACGAGCCGATGTTGAAGCGACAGCAGTGGCATCGGAGGCGTCGCCGCGTGCCTGTCCCGATTCCCCACAGCCACCGCAAGCCGAGGAAGTCAGCCCCGATGAAAATGAGACAGGTCAGTAGGCATTTTTTTTTTCATAGTAATGCATGGTCATTTGTTTTTGCTTACGATGCATTCCAAGGCCTTTGGTGCGTCGGTCCGCTTACCTAGTGCTTGTGATGCCTAGCCAGCATGCAGTTTCGCTGGCTGCCGCTCTAGTTTACGAGCTTATAAACTTTTTTTTTATACAGGAATCGCTGTTCAAACCGACATGACCATGCAAGACATACAGGCACTGGAGCAGCATTCTGTAGTGCTGAATGAACATCTGTACACATTGCAGAAAGAGAAAAAGCAGCTCGAGGTGACTGAAGACTCACTGAAAAGTTGTGAAGCAAAGGTGCGACTGTACACTGGGATGCCAAACTTTGCTGTTTTATTTGCTGTGTTCGAAGCACTAGCAAGCTTCATTTCACACAATGTCAACAATAAGCTCACAAAATTTCAAGAATTCGTTCTGTTCATGATGAAGCTAAAAGTAAATCTGCAAAACGCTGACCTTGCATTTCGGTTCAATATTTCAGAGGCTACAGTATCGCGCATTTTCGACAAGTGGCTGCACGTGGCGTATTGCAGACTTAAAGATGAAATAATCTGGCCCACACGAGATGCTTTGTAAAAGACAATGCCACAGGCATTCTACGACTCGTTTGGTGCGAATGTAGCAGTCATCATCGATTGCTTCGAAATCAAGATAGAAAGGCCATCATCGTATCTTCCAAGATGTGAAACATGGTCCCAGTATAAAGGTAGCAATACAGCCAAGTTCCTGATTGGGATTGCTCCACAAGGTGTTGTTACATATATATCCGAAGGCTGGGGAGGCAGGGCAAGTGACAAACATATCACCGAACACTGTGGGTTTTTGGACAACTTGGTGCCTGGAGACGTTGTACTCGCAGACAGGGGTTTCACCATCAGCGAAAGCGTTGGTTTCTACTGTGCAAAGCTTCACGTGCCAGCGTTTACCAGGGGAAAGAAACAACTTTCAGCAGAAGATGTGCAGAGCACAAGAAAGCTCGCAAACGTGCGAATACACGTGGAAAGAGTAATTGGACTCATTAGGAATAAGTTTATTTTTCTGAAGTCTGTCGTGCCAATCGATTACGTTGTGCGCCGGCCAGGAGATGAAGTCGCACCACTCGACAAAATTGTAACTGTGTGTTGTGTGCTATCTAACTTGTGTGCATCAATTGTTGCTGCACCAAAGGACGCCACTGGACAGCAGGCTTCAGCCTCAGTGGATGAGTGATTGTGAATCCTGCTTCAGCATGTCTGAATAAAGCACTGGACAGCAGGCTTCGGCCTCAGTGGATAAGTGATTGTGAGTCCTGCTCCTGCATGTCTGAATAAAGCAAACTCAGAATCTGCTGACGGCATTGTCATTTCTCAACGCCAGATTTCAGCGTGTCCCATATGGGCCACGTGTGTTCCAGCCTCAAGACGCACTTCCAAGGTTGAAACATGAGGCAGCTGTCCAAGTTGTGTTACAGGTTGCTTAGCCTTTGGGTCCTTTGCACTCTGGACAAAACCACAGTGTAGTTTTTGGTGCTCGCTTGAGTGCCACGCATGAAAAGTGGAACCATTTGTAGTGGCAGGATGCGTTGTCGCAAGCAACCATCTTTCCAGTTTCTGGTCCACGGCAAAAACAGTAGACATCACTGGGAGAGTTTACCACTGGACCAGCATGCTGCCTGGTGAAGTAGGTGCTGAAAAGCTCGGGCAGGATTGCATGAATGAAGAATTTTCTTCCAGCAGCCAGAATTTCCTCACAAAAGTGCCTGTCTTTCTGTATTCTCTCCACGTGCAACAAATTAGGTGTCCACACCACGAAGTCGCACCACTGAACATCACATACAGCCATTTGTGTCTGCACTTGGTAGAAATATCCGTGTTGTCGCCGTAGCTGGACTACACCATTGACAGTTTCCAGGCAGGAACCTGCAGTAGCCATCTCTGTAACGTCCTTCACTTCCCTGAGCGAAAATGGGCACTTAAGTTCAACAACACCCTTCCCACAGCATGCGCAACAAACAAGACCGTCTGGTGTTGCTCCAACAAACGGATATCTTGTACTCAGGTGCAGCCCCGACTTGGAGCACTTGAACATGTCGTGCTTCTCGGCTTCACTGGTTTGGTATGCCCTGAAGGCACGGGGCTCATTTTTCACTCCCCATGTGATGGCAGGCGTCTTCAGCGACTGCTTTTCAGGATAGCATATCAGTTTCAGCAGTGATATGCTAGGGTTATCAATGCTTGTGTGGCACACCCTTTTCATTACAGAAGCAGTCACCCTGCCCGCTCGGTACAAAAACCAATTAGACGAGCTGCTCTGTTGCCTTGTCAAAGCTTCAACGGCCTTTACGGTCTCTTCACTTATAATTATTGATGGCATGACATCATTGGCTTTCTTAACCAAAACATCCAAATCATGCGCCAACATTTCTTCGGAGTAGAGGTTTCTCAAACGGGCATCATGCATCGGTACAGGATTTTGAAAGTGTCCATCATATCCGGGGAGGACTGAAAAAATTGAAGGAGCAATGCCGGCATCCTGAATTGAGCCGTAAAGCTTGGTACGCTCCTGCTCTGAAAGTGGCGGGACATGAGCCCGCTCCTTGACTGGACCTGCCTCAAAGGAATTGCTATCAAGCTGCCGCTTTTTCCCTTTAGATGATGTGAAGTTTATGTCCTTGAGTCGCTTATATTGTACTTTTTCGACATAAGCGGGCAGCCACATATTATCCTTCTGGGTGCAACCTCTTGACTTCATCGTTTTGATGCCGGTCTCAACTGCAAACAAACAGGCTCGAACATGGGAGCATGCTTCCCCTGCTCCAGCCATACATGTGCAGTGCGCAGTGATCACAGCGCCATCCTTCTTGCACAAAATCCCCACTTGGAGAGGTTTGTGCCCCAGCCTCTGTGAGTGGTTCACCTGCGAAGACAACTAGAAAAAACGTCGGCTTTACTGACCTATCGTTTCAAAATTGCTGCGGTTCAGTTGCGCTTTGCCTAGGGATGTCGTCTTAGAACAAAACATTTGAGACGTTTTTTTTTTCAGAGTTGCGGTGCACGAACTTGTCTGTCTGAACCTGCTCATTTGCAATGCCATTCAGACTGTGCAAAATAAAAACAAAGGCACATAATGGGAGCTGCAACTCGGTTCTTTTAATCTGTGGGAGACTGCGCTGCCCAGCTCGGACTTGGCTGTTCAACGCCGGGTCCTCGAGCGAGCCACCGAGGTCATCACGAAGCAAAGTATTCTGATCACCTAGATTTGACCTCAAGTTCCGTTTTTCTGTTTGTTTTTTGGAACCGATAAGGTTTTTCCGCCTCCTTTCACGCTTTGCGGGCACTTCACGTGCTCGCGTACATATATACATAACCGAATGTCGCGCTTCAGATGCGCCGCACAGAGCGCTTAGCGCAAACGGCGTACGGACCATTCGTCACAGCTTTGCTCATACAGATTAACAAGGTTTGCAATCATCAAATGGATTCGTAATGCTTACCTCGCCGAGCAGGACAACTTTGCCGTCCTGTAATTCCTTGGCAGAAGGGTGCTTCACCCAGCCGCTTGTAAAATAATTGTGGGACTCCAAAGCTTTGTACGCTTTCATGTTTTCCAAAGTCACAAAGTTCGCGGAAAACACAAGATACGTGACGATGTCGCCGTGCGAAATCTCGGGGAAGCCACTCACATCGGCACTTGTGTCCTATCCGGGCCGCAGCGTGTATGGATCGATATCATCGCACAGTTTCAACTTGTCTTCGTAACGAAGGCGAATACTGCCGATGAGTTCAGAGTAATAAGCCGCGTTTAAAGGTTCATGCGGCGCCATAGCAGGCACAAATCGAATGAAGAAGAGCTGTGAACGGTGCCGGTGCCACGAATTTGAAAGCATCCGCGGCAGCACAGCACTGAACGAAGAGTGAGCGATTGGGTCACAAGCATGGTCGCCGGGTCAACGAGCAGGCGGATGTGACGTCACGTGCAAGCCATGTGTACTTCCAGGTGACTTAACTAAACGAATCCCGGAGTCGGTATCGCTATAGCTCTGCGCTGATGAATATAGTGTCTTTAAAAAGTCAATTGTGTCAGAGGTCACGAACAAATGCAAAATGCCATAATGAAAGTAGAACAGAAGTGCGAAATACCAGGCATGAATTGAGATGTTCGAAAAACTGCAGCGTTAAAAATCAGAGGGGAAAAGAAACGCAGCTCTTTCCAGTATAATGTTGATAACTCCCATATAAAACAAGTAGCGACCTATAAGCACATGGGTGTAACCCTCACCAGTGACCTTTGTGGGAAAACAGACATCACATGGATATGCTTTCCATCGTTTAAAAAGCTGTGTTTCCTAAAAACAAAGTGATACCGCACCCCATTTGATGAATAAACTTTTAACTTATCATAACTTTACCAGACCAAACCTTCAGAAAGCGTCCATCGTGTGGGACCCACGTTTAAAAAGGAATATCGAGCGCGTAGAGAAGATTCATAGAAAGGCGGTCGGGCTTATTTTAGCAAAAACAGACTGTCTTACTCCCCCACTAAGCTCATGATATCTAATGACATTCCAACATTAGCACTACGCAGCAAATATAATCGCTTTTTGCACAACCGCACATTTTGACCAGCAAGATAAACATGCGGGTACCTTTTTATGTGAAACGATTAAAAACACGTGTATCATGTTATTATCACTAACATTCTATAGGGTGTATTTCTGCAAAAACTAGCCAACAAAATGTAGTTTTTCCGCGCACCACTGATGACTACAATTTTCTCTCAGAGAAATTTTCCTGATGCCAATAAACTTAAAGAAGCCTTGTAAATGTACCGGTCACACTGATATTATTTTTGTATAGTTTTATGTATATGCGGTGTAAAGAAATTTCGTGCTTGTTTGAATTGTATTTTGTCTCTTCCCACTCCTGCTTAGCCTAAATAAGGCAGGCAGTCCTGTGAAATAAAGGAATAAATGAGGTTCACAACGCTAAATTTTGGCCACATCTCAGGTCTTGTGTGCACATGTATCGTGCTCTGAAACCAACGAAGTTTTCCTTTAGGCGTTTACTTTTAGCTGGCCAGCCTGTCTGCTGGCTCTCCGGTCGGCTTGCTGTTCAGTAAAGGGGGGGGGGGGGGGGGGGGGAGCGTGGGTAGATAGGTGCTCCGCAGTTGAGACAAAGTAACTCACACGACTGCGCCTTGACCAGCGGCCGACTTCTCTTGGCATGTGGGTCTTGTAATGATTCACAGCTTTTGGGGCGCACGTCAGCGCGCTTTCCAGCCTAGCAGCGTAGCGCAATAAGATGTTTCGCGATCGGTACGGAAGCAGCGCGAGGCCAAGCGACTGCAGAAGCTTCTTTTAGGCTACCTTGGTCCCTCAGCACTAGGTAGAGGGGTGGTAGATGTGCCGTCGAGGGGCAAATGAAGTCTACCGAGCCCATCCTCCAGAGCATGGAGCACCCCGCACACCAATACTAAACCGCCTCCTTCAATCGTCCACCACCTATCCGGAGGCAAGACCCCTCGTAGAAAAAAACCTTCGCCAACCACGCCAACCATGCGAGCACTTCACCCACCGCATGGTATCATCCTTATTGACAGCCTTGTTCTCTGGAAAAAGGTTTTGCTTCGAAGGTTACGCCTCCGTGTTACCCTCACCCCTCCGTTAACCTGGTATTGGCTGTCTCATTTTCATGCCCCCTTCGGCGTATTCTGCACCTACTGTCTGTTAGGTGGACACTGGACACCTGCACTGGACGTGTCCCTCTCTATACGCATTCTGTTAGAAGCACCTGCTTCAGTGCGGGCCGCGGCCACGTCGACCGCCGGATGTAGAAGGTTGGATCTCGTGGCCCCACCACCAGACGTTCCTGGCCTTCCTTCGGGAATCCTTCGTGTATCTATATATTTAGGGTACTACTTTACGCAGAAACCATATGGTCGCAATAACAAAAATTTAGGAAGGGGAGGCACTTAAGCTCCGTATTAAGGGTATGATGTGAAGGGTTCCTTTCAGCGGCAAGGTAGTGGCATAAAGCCCCTAAACTATTGCACTGAATGAACGTTCCTCAGCGGTTGAAAGGTAGCGCGCCCGGCTGATGACCTAAGGAACAACGGCTCCAATCCCGATTCGACTATTTTTCTTTCATGCACAACTGCTTTTCTTTCTTCAGAGGCGCTAAGTCATGGTACTGGAATGACGTTACGACTTCTAAGACCAATGACAAATTTGTGATGGTTGTGGTGGAGTGTTCGAATTGCCCGCGCGAAATCGTTTGGTTATGACGTCACTACCCAGTAGGCCAATCCGGTTTTTCTGCTAGCAACATTGCACCACAAAGACCACTCCAGGTTTTCTGCTGAAAGAGAAACGTAAAAGTATCGCCTCTTTTTATAAAAAAAAACTCATGATTTCTTTCTTTGGCACTGACGCCGCAATGTCACGATTGACTTTGCGTGCGTTTGCTGCATCAGCTTCATGTTGTGTTCAAAGGTGGTGCCGCTGACCTGAATACGTGTTATGCGTAGGAAGTTCACATCAAAGTCCATCGGGAAAGGGCGCACTACGAATAGGCCGTTCTACAGCTACCTCTGTGAAGACCCTCTGCAAAATGATAGGGGTATCTGCAGCTCACGTATCTCCCACCATAGTGCAACACCCTGAGGTCAACCCTGATCATGTGACCACAGGAGGCACAACCCCTAGAGAACCGACGCCCGGCAAACATTCCCATGTCCACCTCAACAACTTCAGCTTATGCAACGACGACGATGACGACCCCGGAGAAAGTATCCCAAAGCGCTGTCACTGCAAACATCGCCGAGCACATAGCCAAAACCTCCGAGACAGCGAAACGAGCAATAGCCAGCGAAGATTTTCTTGCCCACACGCTTCCTCATGGGTCCAGGCCCACGGTTGACCAGCGCATCCAATCGACAGAAGCGGGCACAAGATAGCCATAATAGAGACTTTTTGGGGGTTTCGTCGAGAAACTGGGCTGCATTTCTTCCCGTGACTTTATCTGCTACGTCCGCATAGCTTTCCTTGAGTTGTGCGCAGTGACACATTCGCTCAATGATGAAAATAGGCATGCGAGGGGGAGCAGTGCGCTTTACCCATCTTGAAAAAATGAAGGAAGAAAGAAGAAGACGTGCTGTTGCTCCTGGATACGATGGGGTCTCTATAGGTATCTTGAAGTCTGTTGAGGAAGTCTTTACCTCTGATGTTTTGCATATTGTGAATGTGTCCCTTGAGACAACATGGCTCCTTCATCAATGGAAAACTACGAAAACAATCTTACTTCTCAAAGATCCTAAGAAGGGTTTCGTAATCGATAACACTCGGCCAATTTCCTTCTTGTCTAATTTAGTAAAACTTATTGAACGCATTGTTCACAGCCGTCTTACAGATCACGTTATTGCATTACAAGCCTTCAATGCTCCTTAGATTGGGTTTCGTCGTTGGTGCTTGATCTGGACTGCTCATTTAGATTTGGAAAGCAGAATTAGCGTTGCAATGGAGAAGAAAGAGGTCGCGGCTTTAGTCACTTTCGATATCGCTAAAAAATATGACACCGTTGAGCATTTTATACTATTGAGAAAGTTTGACGAAATTCGACCGCTTTTTACATACTTGTATGGGTACAGGAATTCTTAAAAAGAAACGTTTCTTCTGTGGTTCCTTCAACTCCGAAACTTTTTCTCAGACTAGAGGTGCGCCTCGGCGAGCGGTTCTGTCCTCTTTTTTGTCTAACATACTTATGCGGGACACACCTATTCAAAGTGATATCAAAGTTTAGGCCCATGTGTATGCGAATGACATAGCCTTTTTTGCTTCTCCTAAAGCCATTCATTCACTATACAAGCTAATGTAAGCCTACCTCAGGGCCCTGGAAGTATGACTGGGTAAGTTTCATTGAACAAATCTTCCGTTCTCGTTTTTCCTGCAGCGTCTCCTCTTTATATCTGTCTATTGTATTGTGGCGCTCAAATCCCGCAAGTTGTATCCTTAAAAAGTACCTAGGTGTAATATACGACCCTCATCTAGACTGGCAACGTCATATCACAAGTATAGTCCTCAAAGGTGAGTGAGCTCTCGGTCGCCTGACGCGAATCAGCAATAAGAAATTCGGTATTCGCAGAGACACTCTCTTATTTCTCTATAAGACTTCCGTAAGACCAATTTGGAGTTCGGTTGCATTCTGTTCTCTGAGTGTCCTAGATACAATATTCAACCTCTGGTTCTTTTGGAGCGGCGTGCTCTACGGCTTTGCTTGGGTTTGCCAAAATCAGTGGAAAACTGTGCCCTCTTTCTGGAAGCCCGTGTACTGGACTTGAACTCTCGCTTCCATCTTCTCACAGTGCTCACCTTCTTGCGGGGACATGAGCATAACCCTGGAATGGCTCCACCAATTTTAAAACGAAAAGCTTCAGTACGCTATAGGTAAATCAGTCATCGCGTAAGTCGGGAAATGACCTTGAACAACCTTCAGCCCAGCCACGTTGGCCGTGTGTGGCCATATGTGGTACAGTTATGGTGTCGAAACCCTGAACTTGACCCATGACCTTTAGTTAACCTTTGACATTGGGTGGCCTTTGGGTTGGCCTTTGACCCTGAGAACATGCGATGGGGTAATGTGAATCCACGTGATAACATCCGATCGGCGTGCCGTAAGACAGTGTGATACCACGTCATAGCCACGTGGTCGTGTGGCCATATATACTTTTGTCCGTAAAGTTTCGAGACTGATTTATTTTCGTCTCTAGAAATAATTCCCCAAAACAAACGTTGGCGCATATGTGTAGCGCCATCTTTTCGGGCTAACCTGAATATTTGTGTTAATTCCTGTCGCAGCCGCTAGATGGCGCTACATGTACAAAAATACGTTGTCACTAGTCGTCTGCGCATTCTACTTTGAGTGAATGTGGAGAGATGGACGTCCACCTCGAACGGCGTGTAAACATAAAATTCCGCGTGAAGCTTGGCAAGACAACCACACAGACGAATCAGCTCTTTCGTGACGCTTACAGCAACGAGATATCGCGGGTGCAAGTTTTCGAGTGACACAAGAGGTTCGTTTCGGGGAGAACGTCGGTGGAAGACGACTCAAGGCAGGGCCGCCCTTCAAAATAACGTGGCTCGGATCAGGGAAATCGTACAGCAAGACCGCACCATTACAGTCCGCATGCTATCAGATGCTCTCGACATTAGTAAGACAACATGTCACCAAATTTTGCGTGAGAACTTGGGGAAACTAAAGCAGAGTGCTAGACTTGGGCCGCACTCCCTCACGCAAAACCAGAAGGACACGCGGGCATCAGTGAGCGTTGATTTGCTCTCCGAGGCAGAGCAGGATGCTGCATTCATCGACAGCATCACTGCTGAAGACGAAACATGGTATTTGCAATACTAAAAAGAGCTTCAAATGGGCCTAGTTGGTTTGTAATCTTCGATACTTTTATTGCGCTACTCAGAGTTTACACAAACAAGAACGGCACATGTGCCCTGTCTGTATGTGTCGTTCTTGTTTGTGTAAACCATGAGTAGCGCAATAACAATGTCGAAGATTTTCAATACGATCCTCAAACAAAGAGGCAGAGCTCTAAATGGCGGTCCACAAGCTCTCCGGCGTCGTGAAAGGTGCGGCGACAGAGGACCAAAAAAAAGACGATGCACCACAGGCGTGATGCACTGGGACACCGTCGCCCTGACTTATTGTCATCTGGACAATGGAACTTTCTCCACGATAACGCAAAGCCGCACACTGCTCTAAGCGAAGCCAAATTTCTGGCCAAGCACAGCATTCCTGTACTTCCCCATTCGCCATACTCGCCTGACCACTCCACATGCAATTTTTTCCTGTTTCCTCGTGCGAAGAGAGCCAGAAAAAGTTCGGTGGATGGAGAGTGTGGAGGCCATTCAAGACACCACGACAAAAGAGCTGAAAGCTAGCCCTACCAAAAGAAGAGTTTTCCAGCTGTTTCCATGACATCAAGAAGCGTTGGAAGCTGTGTGTAGACTGCAATGGAGACTATTTCGAAGGGGTGCTGCTCAAATGAGTTCAATGTTAAAGGCATTTTTTTAATAGACTCAGTCTCGGAATTTTACGGACAAAGGTCAGAACAGCTTTCGCGAGCGTGTGGCGGAACTGCCATGGTCGAGCCTCAGGCGCTTAGCAAGCGTGCTTGCTTTTCGCTGAATTTCAAGGTTAGCGAAGTTAAGCCACTGCCAATTTTTTTTAATGCCGAGCTTTGTTTCTAAATAAACATTGCCGGCTCTACAAACTGCCTCAATTTTTTTTTACAGAGCACCTGTTGTCTAGAATTGCAGTCTAAATCAGGTACGTGCAATGCGTTAGCAATGCGCAGGCTGCAGTAGCGGTTTTCTTCGACCATACGCTGCCGCTATATGCGGAGCACTTATCTGTCAATGTGTTAAATGGTCTCTTGGAGGAACAACTGTTCCAGCATCCAAGCCATGCTGCTATTTTCACAGATGCCTCTCAAGAAGGCGAAAAAGCAGCAGTAGGTGTTCATTCCCACGCACTGGATTGGTCTTAAATATTCTATCCGGGTCCCTGATTATACATCATCTCTTGCTGCTGAATTTCTCGCAATTGGTATAGCCCTTCAAAACGTTCCTCGCAATATTACTCAATTAATCATTCCTTGGGACTGCCTCTCAGTCTTGACAGCGCTTGAAAGCTCGGAAATTAGTCTCTTGTACCGATCCCTAATGTACTTTGTGCCCCTTCATGTGCAAGAAGTGTGTTTACAGTTGTTCCCAGGGCACTGTAGCATTATTTCAAATTCAATGTCCCATTTCTTAGCGAAATAAGCCATCAATGGGCCTGTTGCTCATGTCGTTCCGAACCTCACCCTGCTGACCACGACCCGTTATGAACGGTACCAAATGCACCAGTACCTGAGCCATGAGCCGCTCCTTGCTACAGTAGACTTTGAACACTTAAAATTCCCGTGGAACATTCGTTCATGCGCTTCAAGGCAATGTGAGGTTTCCATGACGCTGTTGCGCTGCAGGATTCCTCGTCTCATTAAATATTGAGACGAGGAATCTCTGGGTTCACGCCACCGCTCTGGGTTCACACCATCGAATCTATGTGCGTCGAGCGGCTACGTTGAAACGATAGATCATTTCATCCTCTCTTGCCGGCGGTTTGCAGGGAAGAGAATTCAGTTTTTGTAAAATCCTCTCGCTCATTTAGGGCTGCCGTTTACTCTTTCTGTCCTCCTCTCCTTCGGTGCAACCGTCAAAGGGCATGGCATTAGGCAGGTATGTGAGCTTCTTCACAGGTATGTCAACGAAACCGGAAGTATTTTGTGTTAACTTTGCGCTGCCTAACTTTTCTCACAAAATTATTTTATTTATGGTTATTCCTTTAAAATTTATTAATTTGCGCTTTGTTTCTTCGATTTTCATTCCGATTCCCTCAAGTTCTTTCAAAATTCGTTACTTATATTCACAGATTCCTCTATTTATATGTATCAGCCAATTGAGATAAACCTCGATGAATTTTCTCCTGTTTAGATCCGCACCAAACCCTGGCCAATCCCCCACCGTGGGGATGCGCCCTCGCTTTTGAGGCAACAACAACAACAACAACAACAACAATCAGACATTCGCCGGTGTACGAACTTCTATTTTGCTCATGCATGGAAATATGAGAATAATTCGAAAACGCGGGCTCGATCCCGACCACGGCGGTCATATTTCGAGGGAGGCGAAATTCCAGAGGCCCGTATACTGTGTGATTTCAGTGCCCGTTAAGGAACATCAGGTGGTGAAGATTATCCGGAGCCCTCTACTATACGGTCTCCCTCATAGCCAGAATAGCTTTCGGGCGATAAAGACCATAAAATCATGAAATTAAACGAGAAGATTTCTGAGGACTGGCAAGAGCAGGATAAAAATTAGTCATTTCCGTTGCTTCTTTGGCTTATTTTATTAGTGTTGTATTTTTGAACGCGTAAGCAGCGGTTCGGATACACTTTTTACTGCTACTTCATATAAGTCTATTTTTTTCGAGAAGCACTAACAGCACCCAAACTGTTTTCCATTTACCTCTGGATGTGTGTTTCCTTTTCTGTTGCATTCTTCGAGGCTTTTGAGTCATAATCGCCGCTTAAATCACTCATTCCAGATTAATATTCCACTCGTAATTTATTTCCTAAACCAACGTTTACCTGTACGCAAATAATCTGCTATTCCCAGCTTCAGTATACATATAATCAATGATCATGTTCTAGGATATTATCTATCACAAAGATAATGTATAATCTATCAATATTCTCTCATCTATTGTAACCTTTTAGGTTTCATTTGAAGATGTTTTTTATGCAAATTCACAATTTAAAATCTTTCATATGAGTGGGGAGTACTGTAGCGTTGCACATACACAGAACACCAGATCGCGCGTCGGCAAATGCCAGGTTCTCCTCTTAGCCCATGCCGGATAAAGATGCAGGAAGCTTTTCATCATCATCACCGCTGTGCCGTCGTTCGTGTGACCCACGTGTCGACAGAGTAGAAGAAAGAGAAGAAGGTGGGGTCGCATCACAAAAATCAGTGTGCGAAGAACGGGGTTAGAAGGAAAAGAACAAGTTCCAGACCTTCTAGGTGAGTGATCTTCTGATGTCGGGAGAAATCTTTCTTTTCCTGTGGTAGATCTGTGAACAACATTTCTCCAGGGCTAATGGTCCGAATATTGATTTATATCGCAGCAAAAACATGCCGCCCTCACCCCTTCGCCCACGGTTATGTCAATAAAGTGGGCCGCTGGCAGAGCAGCTGCTCGCCTCCAAACGTGCCCTTCCGGTGCGTCATATATGAATTGTTCCTATCGAGCGAAGATATGACACATGTACTGGGCACCGACCCACCATGCCGCACCTTCGGCTGGAATGAAGCCCAGAAGATGGGACTTTCTTTCGAAAAATTTCTTTACGCGAATAATAATAATAATAATAATAATAATAATAATAATAATAATAATAATAATAATAATAATAATAATAATAATAATAATAATAATAATAATAAATTACATGTAAAATGCATGAATGGGGATGACAGAAGCCAGCAGCCACAGAGGCCAAGGAGCAGCAGATATTTTTTTTGCAATTTTTGGTGTTGATCATTTTTTAATTTGTGATTATGATCAATGAATGGGGATGAGTTTTGCGGAAACATGCGATCGCAGGCATGCGTATCTTCCTCCTGACGTTCTTCCAAAGTAAGGTGCACAAATTACCGCTTTGCCAAATCATAATGAGTTCCGGTCCGACTGTGTCTTGTGTGCTGCAACAGTGCGCCGTCAAAGGAGAATGTCTCAAGTGTCCTTTCAGAATGTGGTGCCAACCACCGGCACTGTCGCGTTGGTTGGCCCACTGCAGGGATTCACAGCTTCATCTTCGACACAGTACGATGCAGTTCCTCCTGGACTTAGTCACGGTGGTGGCGCTGGGCGTGGCGGTGAGGGCATCGCAGAGGCCACACGTCGTCATCATTGTCGCCGATGACCTGGTGAATATCCTCAGCCCATGCTTTTTTTTTGGACGAGAATACTGTGCCGGCTGCCGACAAAATAACCACCAGTGAAATTTGCCGGCAGTTTCACCCCATTGGCTGACTCTGATCACATGAGGACACACAGCCAATAAAACGACACCGCGGTATTCTCTTCTTAGCTGTTTTGGTGGAAATATCATCATCATTAGCATAACCATATGCCTGACTACGCACAAAGCCCTATCCCATGTCTCTCCAATTAACCTTGTCCTTTGCCAGCCGCACCCTCTGTATGGCCGCAAACTTCTTAATCTCCTCCACCCACCTAACTTTCTGTCACCCCCTGGTACTCTTGCCTTCTCTTGGAATTCACTCCGTTACCCTTAAGGACCAGCGGTTATCTTGCCTTCGCATCCCATGCCCTGTCGAAGCCAATTTCTTCCCCTTGATTTGGACTAGGATGTCATTAGCCCGCGTTTGTCCCCTCACCCACTCTGCCCGCTTTCGGTGTCTTGACGTTACGCATATCATTTTTCTTTCCATGCCTCGCTGCGTTGTCCTTAACTTGAGCTGAATCCTTTTTGTTAGCCTCCACGTTTCTGGCCCGTAGGTGAGTACTGGTAAGATACAGCTGTTGTATACTTTTCTATTGAGGGATATTGGTAAACTGCCGTTCATGATCTGAGCGAAGATGAGATATGCTCTCCACCCCATTCTTATTCTTATAGTTATTTCCCTCTCATGATCCGGATCAGCGGTCACTACCTGCCCTAAGCAGTCATATTCATTTACCACTTCAAGAAACTCCCTACCAATTGTGAACTGCTTCCTTGCTACAATGTTGAACATTACTATGGTTTTCCGCATATTAATTTTTAGAACCACCGTTCTGCTCTGCCTGTGTAACTCATTTATTATGCTTTGAATTTCATCTGCTGAGTGACTCAATAAAGCAATGTCAACAGCGAATCGCAGAGATTATTTAGGTATTCTCCATTTACTCTTATCCCCAACTGTTCCCAATTCAGGCTTCGGAATACCTCCTGTAAACAGGCGCTGGCGACATCGTGTCTCCTTGCCTGACGTCCTTCCATGTTGGAATTTTATTGCTGTCTTTACGGAGGACTATGTTAGCTGTGCAGTTGCTATAGCAGTTACGATAGCAGAAACATTAATAGAAGAAAAAATACAAGGATGCCGTCCGGAGATCTGTCGATATATTCATTGTTATAGTGAAAACTTATATGAAAAAATAGCTTTCATAAGCGATTTGGTGCTCATGAACGCTTTTGCCCAGAATTGTTGGGCTTGATTCTTCCGGCTGCCGGCATCCATTTTCTTACCTTTTTGCCGGGTGGTTTTATCATCACCATCGTCATCAGCCTGACGAAGCCCACTGCGGGACAAATGCCTTACCCATTTTGTTCTAGTTAATCTTGTGCCAGCTGATGCAAACTTATCCGATCTAACTTCCTAATCTGAGTAGAACTTGTCGGGCCAGTTGGCCCATTATGAATGCAAAGAAAGAACTGCACAAACAAATCAAGGGCGGCGAAGAGGCAAAGACGGACTGCTCTTGTGTGCGTCTTTGCCTCTTCGCCACCCGTGCCTCGTTTGCGCAGTTCTTTCTCAACTAATCTGATCCGCCCACCTGATTTTCTCGCTACCCCAGATACGCTTACCTTTTCTAAGAATCCACTGCGTTACCTTAAGAGAACATCGGCAATTTCCTTCCTCTTTGCATTACAAGGCCTGCTGCCCACACACATTTCTTCTTTATTTCAACGTCATTAACTTCAAGTCTTTTGATGATTACTGCCGAAAAAATTTTAACTTGGCTACAATGTTTCTAGATGCGCTTGGTATGCCACAAAACTAATCGGGAGGGGTGCCCTTGTTACAGGAGTTTAAAAAGTCCTGTAGCAGATGACGCGTGCGCCCGGTTCCATGCTGCGTATTAGCCAACTTACCGGATATGACGTAGGTGCGATGTCCCGAGTAGCATCCTCAAGCCGGACCCACTGAAGTGACGGATTACGGATGACATGCAGGAAGTGAAATTCTGGAATCTCAAATGCGGCTTGGCGGTCCTAGCTTTGGGACTGCGGCAAGGTTATAGAAATTGTAGGCGTGATTAATATGCTGAAACGCTATGTAGCTGTCGGGGGCACAGACACGCCCGCTGTATAAGTAAGCGCACGCCACTTGCGTTTCAAAATTACTGTGGACAGTGGGCGTTGTGCGGCATATGGCGCCTTTTCGTTTCACTTGGCGTATTGGTGGGCTCACTGCTTGCTTCGGTCGGAATTAATCGAATGTCCGCGTCGGCTGTGGCGGTTCCGGTACAGCGTTGCTAGCTGCGACACAGCAACTGGACTCCTTCGAGAAGTTCTCAACACAGGGGAAAAAAGCGTCGTTGACTATATAGCAACATGCCGATGTCTTCGGAATTCGAACGTCAGAGCAGGAAGGCAGAAAGTTCGCACTAAGTGGGCAGTAATGGCAGTAGGCACGCTCAGTGGAAATCTTTCTGCTGGGAAGAACCTCCTCTGCGCGGCTGAAATATCCAGTGTAGAAGATCCAGTTTCCTTACTTCTATGAGCATATAATTTGCGCACGTGCCAGCGTATCCCCTGGCACGTGTAAGCCATAGAGAAACAGCAAAAAAAAACGGATGAAATTTCACGGCTTACCAACCTCTTGAAGCAGAATAAGCGCGCACCATAACCTCTGCATAATCCAGCTCTATAGCGCAGATACATCCACTGCGCATTGCCAGAAGGCTGTGGTTTGGTTCACCAGCTGGCTATCAACGGCGAGATCCGGAATAGCATGACTCACCCGCCACAGTGGCTCAGAGCTTATGGCGCTAGGCTGCTGATCCCGAGTGCGTGCGATCAAATCCTGGCTCCGATATTCTCGTTCCGAGGCAACAAAATACAAATCGCGCTTTGTGTTGTGCGATACTAGCGCACGTTAAAGAACCCCAGGTGGTATAAGTTCATCCGGAGCCCTCCACTACGGCAACTCATTATTGCTTGCTTAACTCCCTCTTTCATTTCCTCCCTCATAGTTTGCCTTTGCCTCCTTTGGCGTGGAAGTTCTTGTATCCGCACTAGAGATTCGCGTTCCGTACCCTACGTTTCCTTCTTTTGTTTTTAACTTTAACCACCACTGAAGCGCATGAAAGCTCGATGCGAAGACGAGTTCAACAACAAATCACTTCACTCGCACACTGTGCGATGTCTCTCTGGAAACAGCAATTAGAGCGTGTCCGAAGACAATAAGTCGATCACCCTTTATTTTATTTAATCCTTAAATGCCGTTACTCCTTAAACAGGCAGTGAACAGCATTGGTGAGATCCTGTCTGCCTGCCTGACGCTCTTCCTTATTGGAATTTTACTGCTGACTTTATGGAGGACTATGGTAGCTGTGCAGTTGCTATAGATATCTTCAAGTATCATAAGGCTCTTCTACACCCTGATTCCGCAATGCCTGCATGGCTGCTGAAGTTTGCACTTAGTTAAATGTTTTCTCGTAATCGATAAAGGCTATATATAGGGATATATCCTTTTAAATTAACACTCACCAGTCATAAAGGAAAAAAAATAACCGTAAGAGAATTGACGTTTCGGCACCACTACGGGTGCCTTGTTCACAATGGGATGAAAAACGAGACGGGCTGCTGCTTATGTACAGAAAACGTTACGTATCGTGCGGACGTATATCTCGGGTAGATTGCCCTGTGTCCTGTTAATCACTTGGCTTGTCATTTGTATGTGAAGGGATTCCTTGAGCAGACGAGTAGATAATGATTTTTCTTTCTCAAGTATGCGCGTGGAATCCCAGTCAATCAAGTGGCCCGTGTTTTTGCTGGTGTTCGGCGAGAGCGTTAGAAGTCACTTTTTTGTTTTTGACGTCACGCTGGTGTTCTTTGAATCATCTCCTGTAGTCCCCTCTTTCGCCTATATAGGCTGCACCGCATTCTTTGCAAGGAATTTTGTAAACTACCCCTGGGTAGCTGGTCTTTTCTAGCGGTTCCTTTGATCGTACCAAATGGTTTCTGAGCTTGCTGGATGGGACATGGGCAACTTGGATGTCGTAGTCAGCCAGTATCCGGCATAACGTCTCGCTGACACCAGGGGCATATGGGATGGCTGCACGTTTTTTCTTATTGGCTGCTTTTGCTTCGGATTGAGGGGCCGCAGCGTGTCGTTCTTGTGATTGTAGCACTTGACGCGGGTATCCGTTCTTTGAAAGCTCCTTTCTTATGCGGCGGACTTCACGAGTTCTTTTGCATGGGCTTGAACAAAGCTTGAAGGCACGATTGTAAAGCGCCGCGGCAACGGAGCGTTTCTGCCCTATTGGGTGCGCAGAATGGAAATTCAGGTACTTCCCTGTGTGGGTAGGCTTCCTGTACACGCTCGTCGTGACGCCGTTTGCTGTTCGTTCGATGAGGACGTCGAGGAAAGGGAGGCGCCCATTGCTCTCTTCTTCCATCGTGAACTGAACGCTCTCTTGAAATGAGTTCAGGTGCCGTAGAAATTTTTCCGCATCCTGTCGTCGGATGATGCAGAAACAGTCGTCGACGTACCGCAGGAAAAACCTAGGTGGCGGGTCGAACGACGCAAGCGCACGACTCTCTATCGTTTCTAGGGCCAGGTTGGAGCAGACTACGGAAATGGAGGCTCCCTTTGCTGTGCCGAAGATCTGCTTGTACATTGTCTTGTTGAACACAATGTATGTGTTTGACAAGCAGAATTTTAGGAGCCGGCACAAGTCGTCTGTCTCTACGGGCGTACGTTCTGGCAGAGACAAGTCGTTCTTCAGGGCATTCCTGCAACACTCGACTGCGAAGTCCACCGGCACGCAAGTAAACATGGACCTCACGTCGAATGACACCAGAATGTGATCATCGCCAAAAGTCGCAGTCTTCACTTTGTCAATGAAATGTGCCGAGTCTTTGACGTGCGTAGGCGTGTTTCCTGCCAAAGGCGCCAGTACCAGGTGGAGGTATCCCGACAACTTGTTCAGTGGTGACCATGTGAAGTCAACAATCAGGCGAAGTGGTACCTCCTTCTTGTGTATCTTGGGCACCCCGTATATAGCTGGCGCCGAGCCGTTGTGACAAAGTAGGCGATTGTAAAGATAGCCTTTGTCGGGGGGACGAACTTGAAAACATCAGTAAGAAGTTTTTGCACCTAGGACTCGATTTTCTTTGTAGGATCTCGCACCAGCTTGGCATACGTCGTTGTGTCCTCTAGAAGGGCGTACATTTTTCGCACATAGTCGGTGCGGTCTAAAACGACAGTGACGTTACCCTTGTCAGCAGGCAAGATGACGATGTCTTTGTTCATCTGCAGCCTGGTCAATGCTGTTTGCTCTGCGGGTGTGATAGTGCGAGTCTTGCTTTTAGCAAGCTTAGAAAGAGCTCCAATGGCCCTTGAGCGTGCTTCGCTTTGTAAGCTGGGGGCGACCTTGCGTATAGCCTCTTCAACAGCGCAGGTCATGTTAACAGCAGTTGGAGGAGCGCCAGTATTGAAGTTGAGGCCTCGGAGAAGTAGGCTGCGTTCATGCGGATCAAGCGTGTGCGAACACAGGTTGCATATACTGCCTGTCACCCCGGCCTCAGGCGGACTGGCCAACAGCTGCTTCAACTTGGCATTTTGTGCCATATGTTTCAATTCTTGATTCTTGGCGCCCTCGCTGTTGGCATGCAGAAGAACATCAAAGAAGTCCGCGGGAATGAGCTTTTCCAGGAACTGTTGGGCGCAATAAATGTCATTCTCCAGGCGTTTGATTGTGCATTTTGTCTCGAGGATCCTTGCCTGCAGTAGTCGCATTCAGCTTGAGCAATGGTTTGTCTTCCAGTTGGCGTACGCACGAGGATCGGTAGCCGCAGAGACTTGGGGATCAATCCATGTGATTTGCAACGAAGATTGAACTGGAGGTGGCTTTGGAACGAAGTCAGCCTTGTCTTGAGGTTGACGAATTGTCGAATCTTGGTAACAGCAGGCGGCCCATGTTTCTCGCGAAGAGCAACATAGTTGAGGGTTCGACGGAAAGCCGTCTGGCGAGGGAAATTCAGCATATCCTTTTAAATGAACACTCACCAAAGTCATAAAGGAAAAAAAAATAACCGTAAGAGAATTGACGTTTCGGCGCCACTACGGGAGCCTTGTTCACAATGGGATGAAAAAAGGAGACGGGCTGCTGCTTATGTAGGGAAAACGTTGCGTATCGTGCGGATGTATATCTCGGGTAGATTGCCCTGTGTCCTGTTAATCGCTTGGCTTGTCATTTGTATGTGAAGGGATTCCTTGAGCAGACGAGTAGATAATGATTTTTCTTTCTCAAGTATGCGCGTGGAATCCCAGTCAATCAAGTGGCCCGTGTTTTGCTGGTGTTCGGCGAGAGCGTTAGAAGTCACTTTTTTGTTTTTGACGTCACGCTGGTGTTCTTTGAATCGTCTCCTGAAGTCCCCTGTTTCGCCTATATTGGCTGCACCGCATTCTTTGCAAGGAATTTTGTAATTTTGTAATTTTGAATTTTTTTCCTTTATGACTTTGGTGAGTGTTCCTTTAAAAGGATATGCTGAATTTCCCTCGCCAGACGGGTTTTCGTCGAACCCTCAACTATGTTGCTATATATAGGGGTTGGTCATATTCTGCGCATCTCTCTTTCACTTCATTGATAGTGCGAATAATATCTATTTTGGAATATCCTTTACCAAGGCCTGCCTGATCATTTGGTTGATTGAAGTCTAAGGTTGCCCTGACTGTATTAGCGATTGCCTTAGTATGCAACAGACAGTAAGCTGATCGGTCTCTATTTTTTCGAGTCCTTGGCGTCTCCTTTTTTATGCCGTGGTAAAAACAGCGCAGCGACGACAGACACAGAGAAGACAGAAGAAGACGGACAAGCGCTGACTAACAACTAAAGTTTATTGGAAAAAACACAGGTATTAATACACTCCTAAAACAACCAGGGAACACGCCCCTCTTAACATCCTTCTAATCGTGCGAATCTAGATACTTAATCTCACATTCGTGAAGAAGCACTGACGGTGTGCTGACGCATGCATCACCATTCGCGTGGATGCGATACGCCTCACACAGTTCCCTTGTCAATTTATCCCTGTGCCTGCAAACAACTTTTGTCTCATGGAAAAGAGGGTTGCACATTTTTTTGTCGGGGGAACCTGGGATATTATTCAGGGGGCAATCTCTAAAATGTAATGCAAGGTTGGACGATGGGGGGCCATTTAACGAGGTATGATGCTGACGAAGACGGGTGTTCACACATTTTCCTTTTTTATGTATTAAGATTATGTTAGCGTTCTTCCAAGCTTCTGGTATGGTAGACGTCATAAGGCATTACGTTTTCAATGTGGCTAGTTTTTCTAGCCCAATATCTCCTCTGTCTTTAAACAGATCTACTGTTACCTGATCCTCACTAGCTGCTTTTCCCCTTTGCATTGCTCCTAAGGCTTTCTTTACTTCCTCTTTCGTTACTGTTTGGATGACGCATTGCTGTGCGCTACTCTCTGTATTATTAACGTTCTGAATACATTGGCTACTGCATAGATTGTGTATATAGATTTGTGTAGAACTCTTCGGCGAGTGTAACTATCTTATCCATATAATTAAAGACATTGCCATTCCTTGTCTCTTAACGCATACATCTGGTTTTTACCTATGCCTAGTTTTCTCTTCACCGCTTTTAGGCTACCTCAGTTCTTCAGAGCATGTTGGATTCTTTCCATATTGAACGTTGTTATGTCGGCTACCCCCCTTTTGCTGATTTATTAACATCGGTAGCTCTGCTAATTTTAGTCTGTCTGTAGGTTTAGACGCCCTCATACTTTGGCATTTCTTAATCAGATCTTTCATCTCCTGAGATAGCTTGCCGGTATCCTGTCGAACTATCGTACCGCTTACTTCCACGGCACACTCTGTAGTGATAGCAGTGAGATTATCGTTCACTGTTTGAACACTAAGGTCGGCTTCCTCAGTTAAACAGAATGAGAGAAAGAAAATGACGGAAATTTTATTCTTGTGTGCGTAGAAGAATTTATTCATCCCTACGGCAGAGGTTAAGTGAATGTGGATGAGAGGCTCTTACTATACGCTGTCCACGAGCTGACCTGCATGAATATGTCTCTTAGATGCCCGTGTTAATTGCAGTGTACCCGATGTTTCTTCTCTATATAATGAAGCCAGTTTGGCAGCAAAAATTACACTGTTATCTCTCGTGCCTAAGCGGTGCCGTGTGGGATGGGCGCAGGGTTGGGCAGACGTGGGTCACCATGGCTCGAGGCAGGTGCTGACTCCCAACCTGGACGCCCTGGCCGGCGATGGGCTGGCGCTGGCCCACCACTATGCGCAGTCCGCCAGCACGGCCTCTCGAAGCGCCCTGCTCACCGGCCTCTACCCCATACACACAGGTGGGCTGCTGCTACACAGGTGCGCCCTTCGGCCGCTTCGCCTCTGGCCCCGCTTGCCCTGTTTCACCGGGGAATGTCTCAAGTAATCCCTTTTGTTTTTGCTCTTTTTTGTAAATTCAATCCAGTTTTTTTTTCTCATTATAATAGAAATGAAGGCGAGGGCCCGGAGCAAAACTTGCCGCTTGACAGCTTGACAAAGTCTCGCATCCCGTTTGGCAGCTACATTTGGACATAACTGAGCAAAGTGGATCACTTCTGCTCCTGAACACAGGAGAAAACAGAGAGGGAAGCTCTTGTATCTTGATAATGATTAATGTGCAAACATGGGCACAGCGAACGCAAACGGGAAAGAAATTACAATGCTCACTGAAAGTTCAAGCAATTAGGCTGAACTTCTTTACCTTTTAATTCATGGCCACTTTAATATCAACACAAGACACTATTTTGCAATACACCCTAATGAGACATCAAGCCATCGCCATAGCATATATATTCCTGTGCCACGCTCTCATAATGATTGATGAAAGTGCAGCTTTTTTTCCTCGAGCTATTAAAGAATGAAACATGCTGCCTGATTTCATTGTAAAAAATGACTCCCTGGATGCCTGAAACCATACCTGGAGCGTAATACAGCAATATAATAGTTTTGCCTCTGCACGTGCGTTTTCTGATTTAGCGTTTGATTCTTGTTTCTTTATGTCATGTGTATCCTCTAGTGGTTTGTGTCGGATATCATAGTTTAAGAATTTACCTTCTTTTGAATGTGCATTTATTCAATTTTTCCGCTCCTGTAATAGCCTGAGAAGGCTGACAGTATCAATAAATGAAATGAAATGAAGAAGTCCAATAGTTTAAACATCTAACGGAATGAGAGGTAAAGATTGAATGCAGAAAAAAATATACTCTAACACGATCAGGAAGGCTGAACGGGTTGTTGCATGTTCCCAGAATGTAATATTTTGAAGAACATTGTTGCTGTGTACGACGTTGTCAAGACTTAGGCGTAACCTATTTTCCAATGTTTAATCATAGTATCAAGTCCCATTTTTTCAGCGCGGGAAAAAAAAATAAGGAAAAGTGTCAAGTACATAAAACAATGCAATCGGTCAAATTATGTTACGTCTTTCGCTCGTATCCTCGTTTTTTTCGCGCTTTTAAAAAATTGAATACATATCTTCATTCTGAGTTTTCTGTTCTTCTTAAACATAAGAGGTCCTGTAATTTTCCTTGCTCTGCTGCTGGGGTGGAGCGCATATGGCAGGTTCTCTCGGATCATGAATGGCAGTTTACCAGTGTCCCTCAAGAGAAAAGTGTGCAACAGCTGTATTTTGCCGGCACTCACCTACGGGGCAGAAACGTGAAGGCTAAAGAAAAAAGTTCAGCTTAAGGTAAGGGCAACGCAGCGAGCCATGGAAAGAAAAATGACAGGTGTAACGTTAAGAGACCGGAAGCGGGCAGAGTGGGTGAGGGAACAAACGCGGGTTAATGTCATCCTATTCGAAATCAAGAGGAAGAAATGGGCTTAGGCAGGGTATGTACTGCGAAGGCAAGAAAAGCGCTGATTCTTAAATTAAGGGTAACGTAGTGGATTCCAAGAGAAGGCAAGCGTAGTGGGGGGGGGGGGGGGGGGGGGCGGCAGAAGGTTAGGTGGGCGGATGAGATTAAGAAATTTGCAGGCAAAGGGTGGATGCAGCTGGCAAAGAACAGGGTTAATTGGAGAGACATGGGAGAGGCCTTTGCCCGGCAGTGGGTGTAGTGAGGCTGAAGAAGATGATGATGATGATTTATTTATTTATTTATTTATTTATTTATTTATTTATTTATTTATTTATTACATACCGCCAACTTCCTCTTGGCTGTCCAGGCAGGAGTGAGTGAGTACAAATCGGGCACTACAAGTGAAAATAACAAAAACGTGTTCTACAACGAACCATGAGAAAATGCTTAAAAGGCAGCTTATACAAAATTACAATAAAGCGGGCACTGACGTCATGAAAAGAAAGAAAAAGAAGTAACACATCAATGCAATGTTCAAAAACAGGAAACTGGTGAGCCTAAAACTAACGCGCTTCATTTCAAAGATTGCGCGGCAGACACAAAGGATTCGGCCGAGGACGTACTCGCGACTTCTTGAGGTAGTGCATCCACTGTGTTATAGTTCTAGTGAAAAACGAGAAGCGATAAGCGGTAGTTTCAGTCTGGGGCATCACAATTGTTTTACTGTGCTTGCCTCTGGTTTTTCCTGGTTTATTAAAATTGATGTCGATGTCGGAATTCATTTTTGTTCGTTTATTAACGATATTAAACAAAGTTTGTGAGTGATGTAGTCTGCGCAGAAATTCTAGCGATGGGAGGCCAGACCGTGTTCACAGGTCAGTGATCGAGGCTCGTCTACTATAAATATTATAAATAAATCTAAGAAGATTCTTTTGCACGCTTTCAATGTTGTTGACGTCGGTCTTTGTGTGGGGATCCCACACAGCATCGGCATATTCAAGCAAATGTCTAATTAGTGTCAGGAGGTATGATACAATGATATATCACTGCTCAATATCTATCGTTCTGTAGAGCTAGCTGCAATATGAAGTGTAACAGGGGAGCACATGGCCTCCGCGCGTCGCCAAGCGCTGCCGCCAAAGGCCGAGGAAAACAGGCGACACTGGGCACATGCGTGGGAGGAGCCGGCACTCCTTCTGCGCGTGCGGCTTTGCTGCCGATTCTCGCCGGGCAGCGCTTCGCTAAGCGCGGAAGCCATGCGCTACCTTTCATATTGCCGCTGCCTACACACTGAATCTCTTTTTTTCTAGCCCACCTAATCTTGAATGCAAAGATGTATTGTTAGAATTTTCATGATTTATACTATTGCGCAAGCAACGGTCGTAGAATTTGTTCATTACTGAAGAAAAAGGAACGCCGACCAAAAGGTTGTTGTTTAAAACGAAGACGTTTCGGCTTCCATACGGAAGCCTTGATCACTGGGGATACGGAAGCCTTGATCACTGGGCGGAAAGCCCAAAGCACAAAGCTTAAGTACGTCGCAGTAATCGCCCCAAGCATCTTGCGTACGTAGGCGGGAGATTGCCTGCGTTACGGTTAAGGGTTTTGTCTGTAGTTTGGATTATCAGGGATTCCAGATATCGACGTGACAGCCAATTCTTTTCTCTTGCGATGACTGATGCTTCTTCCCAAGCTATATTGTGCGTCGCGGCTTCCACGTGTTCCGCAAGTGCATTAGATGCAATCTTTTTGTTCCTGACGTCGTTCTTGTGGTCCCTCAATCGCCTTTCGAAATTCCCGCACTCGCCGATATAGCAGTAGTCGCAGTCTGCGCAGGGAATCTTATAGATGACGCCAGGAAACTTCTCTTTCTTTATCTTGTCTTTGGCGGCCACCAGCTCATGCCTCAGCTTGCACGCAGGAACGTGAGCGACGTGCACACCCTAAGTGCGCAGAACGCGAGCCAAATACTCGCTCACGCCCGGCACATATGGGATAGCGGCTCGGGATCGGCAAGGAGGACCAACTGGTTCTGATGGGCGTGAAGACCGTTGGACAGAATCCACGAAGTGCTTGGGGTAGCCGCATTCACTCAATTCTCGGCGCACTTGGCCTAGGTCAGCAGCCCGATCTTCTGGCCTTGGGCAGATGTTTTTGGCACGTCGGACGAGGGAAGCCACGACGGAGCGTTTGTGGAAAACCGGGTGGACAGAATTAAAATGAAAATACCGGCCTGTGTGGGTTTCTTTTCTATAAACTTTGAAAGAAAGGCGGTTTCCACGGCGTTCCAACAAAACGTCCAGAAAAGGAAGACGGCGTGCAGCCTCCTCCTCTACAGTGAACTGAATGGAATCTTCCATGCTATTGATGTGATCTGTGAAAGATTCCATTCCTTTCCCAGATCCCAGAAGACTGCCGCGCACGCTACATTCTCTCGCAAATAGTGCCGTTCAGTCGGTGGCTATCTTCATAGTGAAGACAGTCTTCAAACAGCACGGTAAACAAACCGCGCACTGTATAGCGGACGGTTAACGCCCCATTCGCGTCAAAAGACGGCGATTCGCCGTCCGGTGGAGTAAGGGCCGAAGTGGCAAAAGACGGCGAAACGCCGTCCGACTGAAAACCGTTAGTTATTGCAATAAATAAGAGATGGCGCCACATAAAAATGTTTCCTGGTTTTTGTTTACTAATTTTTACACCAGGTAGAGATAGGTGTCTGCAAGATTCTCAAATATTTGCAAGGAGAAAAGTATTTTCCACGTGGTATTTTCCAAGCCCGCATTTCTGAGTCAAACATGGCGACGCGGCGAGGCAAGGCTCTCACGCAGGCAGAGATTGAATCGGTTCTATTTGCGAGTGATGATGAGGACAGCGACGACACTGTAGTTGTAGATGACCTGCAAAGCAGTGATTCTGAAAGTGACTCGTCCGACGACGATGTCGGCTCTGACGCCGAGTCAAACTCATCAGATGTGGATTGCGCGCCGCCTGCAAAAGCACCGAAGTTAGAAGACTGGAAGTGGAATCCGACTGACAGCGACAAGAAAGTGGAACAGTGTTTGTTCAGTGGGAATTCAGGGATGAAGAGAACTGTTCAGTTAGCCCTCTCTGCAAATCCGACAGCTTTGATGTCGTTCAACTGCTTGATCGGCGAAGACTTCTGGCAGATGATCGCTGATGAAACGAACGCATTTGCTGTTCTGAAACAGGCTTCAGCGCCCGATCGCTCTTGGTTTCCCACAACACCAGGTGAGATGAAGGTTTTCTTCGCCGTCTGTGTACTTATGGGCCAAGTCAAGAAAAACACAATTCAGTCATGTTGGGCACACAGATCGGTAATTAGCACACCGTTCTTCCCATCCCTGATGCCAAGGCAGCGTTATCAAGCCCTTTGTAAATACCTGCATTTCTCGGACAGTAGCGGCCAAGCACAAGGGGATAAGCTGTGGAAGTTGCGCTCAGTGTTAGAGTATGTCTTGGAAGCTTTCTCCAGTTCCTATTATCCAGAACAGCAGTTGGCAGTGGATGAGAGTCTCATGAAGTTTCGAGGCCGACTCTGCTTTGTGCAGTTCAACCCGTCGAAGAGAGCACGCTTCGGTATAAAATTTTACAAGATCTGCGAATCGACCAGTGGATACTGCCTCAAATTTGCGATATACACCGGAAAGAGCGACAAGTTGCCTGCGACGGCTGGAATGTTGTGCAGCGAGGCCGTTGTTATTGAACTTGCAAGCGAGTACCTACCAAATGGCCATACCATTTTTGTGGACAATTGGTATAGTTCTCCGGCCCTGTTTCTGCGTGTCAAAGATTCAGGATCCAATGCTGTTGGTACAGCGAGATTGCACCGAAAAAACATGCCCAAAGATTTCAAGAAATTGAACTTGCAATGGGGTGAGTGCTCCACTGTGTTTTCCCATGGCATCATGGCTGCAAAATGGCAGGACAAAAAGCCAGTGACAATGCTCTCAACTGTCCACGCTGCTGCAGACTTCACTGACTCGTCGAAAAAAACAAAAGATGGTCAACCGATCCGGAAACCTCGTGTTGTGCTTGACTATAATAAAGGCATGGGAGGCGTTGACCGTCATGATCAACAGCTGGCTTCCTTCCCTATAATGCGCAGATACGCCAAAGGATACAGGAAAATTTTTTTTATGTTATGGATTTAGCTGTTTATAACAGCTATATCTTGTTCCAAAAAGCAACCGGGAAAAAAATGTCCTACGCGGATTGGAAGGTGGACTTTGTCGAACAGATCGTCGAAGAAACTGTTTTGCCAGGATATCAGCGCAGAGGGAAACCAGCTGTGGCTCCATCACCGATGCGGCTAGAAGCTTCTGAGTGGGCGCATTTTCCTCGCCAGATACTCCCCAATGCTGTGAAGGAAAATCCATCTCGAAGATGTGTGGTCTGCAAAGCACAGGGGAAGAGAAGTGAAAGCCGTTGGCAGTGTGTAAAAAGGAACGTCGCACTTCACATGCCAGAGTGTTTTAAAATTTATCATACGCGAAAGAATTTCTAATTCCGAAAATGTGTGCGTGCTTTGAGAGCAAAATAAAACCATTTTTTTTGCGCTATGACTTTTCTAGCGCAAGTTATCGCGGTTTGTTTGCAGCGACATCGGTCGCGCCGCGCGCTCAAAAAATGTCGCGGATGGCAGCGCGCGGAACGCGGATGAAGCGGCGGAAGCGAATGGGTTAACGCCTTGATTACACTCATAAGTGACGCTGCCAAACGTCGGAGCCGGAGGCGTCTGGGCCGTCACCTGGTATACAGTGCGCGATTCTATTTCGTGCTCTTTCCGGGCCATTTGAGAATCGCTTTTTCAGGTAATGCTGTCAGGCTCGAAGGACAGTATTATAGTGATCAAATGAAGTGCACACGGCAGCATGTCAGAGTATATACACGGGAAGCTTGCGTGATTCGGCGGAAGACACCCAGCGGATAGAGCGCCTTTCGGGCGAATGTCCGGCTTCACAACACACTTTTATCGTGACATTAATACGATTGCGTCGAAATAATAATAATAATTGGTTATTGGGGAAAGGAAATGGCGCAGTACCTGTCTAATATATCGTTGGACACCTGAACCGCGCCGTAAGGGAAGGAACAAGGGAGGGAGTGAAAAGTCGAAATGACGCAGAATGCTTTTTAATGTCTTCTTCAAAGCACTGCCAAACTATTAACAGCCACTTCCATGAGTACTCTATGAAGCGAGAAAAGTATTTATATAAGTTTTGCTCACGTATGTTTCTAGGAGCCGCGCTCCACTTCCGCAACCCCCCCCCCCCCCCCCCCCCCGCAGCCGGGAATCACCGCCACGCGCACTTAACGCGGTGTCTTAAGTAGATATCGCCTTCAGAATGACCCCCCATACTTTCAGGATTTGTTCTAGGATGAACTTTGTTGTTCTCCACCAAGGTACAACATTGTAGGCGCCCTATGAAGTCAGAAAATTTTTTGAAAGCCTTTGCTTCAATGTGTTCTTATATGGGGGCTAAGCCTACTTTCAACCCCCGGCTTTGCCCCAGACGTCCCAGCCGGCGACAGCGGCGCCACCACATCTTGCTTAAGTCGCAGATCGGTGTTGGCCTATAGTACCCCTCAAGAGGAAAATATAAACATTTGTATATTAGGGGGGCTCACCTATGGGACTGAAACGCGGAGGCTAACGAAAAGGCTTCAACTTAGAGTGCATTAAAGAGGAATCTGAACTCATCTTTTTACCGCGGAAACTCAGTCTACACGTTCCTAGCATTCTTATACCCTAGTTACACGGCCGGCTTAACCGCGGTTAAGCGCAACCGTGGTTAGGCGGAGTTAACCTTGGTTATCGTGAACTGCAGTTTGGTGGTGTTACACGCGGAAATTTGTTCTCGGTGTGCGCAGTTGTGTCGGTCACGTTGTTGCTCCAGAAGAGAAATCTGCACGGCTAATTTAACGCAAGTGGTACACAAAATCTTACCTAAAACACAAACGTAGGAAGTTTTCTTCGAACGAAGTTTGGTTACATCTGTGCAGGGAAATTTGTTGTCCCGAGGTTATTGAAAGTCAGACAAAACTTAAGAAAGTCTTTCGACATTGGGTGCAGTCGACTCAGCAGGCGACCCGAGAGCCAAGTCAATCCCGTCTGCTTTGGCTCTCTCTGCGACTTGCCGCCCGTCTTCCTGCCGCGCTCCACGTTTCATTTTACCAACTATTTTCCTATTTTAATTGTTCGCTAGAATAAGTGTTATTTTAAATTCTCTTCTATCATCTCTTATTGTGGTTTGCGTGTGAGTGCCGTGGCGCCGTGCGTCAGCGCGAAGTCATACATCGTGATGGCTCACAGCAAGCCCGTGCCGGACGCTGTGGACAGAGGCTGCGGGTTCCTGGCTATGTTCGCCGCCTGTCAGACGGAAATGCAGCAGCGACGTTTGCGGCAGCTCGCAATTCTCGACGAGCTGGAAGAACGGCAAGCTGAACAAGAGCAAGCGGAGAGAACGTGCAGGCGTCTGCAAGCCTTAGCTGCAAGGCTGTGCTCGCGTGAGCGTAGTGTGTGGACTTACCCCCGGAAACGTCGTGGTATGAAACAACTCTCCCGCACCTTCCGGAGAGTGGCTTCAGAGAAAATTTTCGAATGACCAGGAGCACATTTCAGTACATCGTGGGTGTGTGCGAGTGCATGAAGCGGCGCGATACGAACATGCGCAAGGCGATACCGCTGCGCAAACGTGTGGCGATTGCCATATATCGCCTAGCCACCTCAGCAGAAGAGAGGACGGTCGCAAATGTGTTTGGAGTGAGCCGCTCATCAGTAAACAATATTGTGAGGGAGTTTTGCGACACGATGGTGGAAGTGCTGGAACCTCGGTATATAAAAATGCCGAGGACGCACGAGCTGGCCGAACATCTCCGGCAGTTTGCAGCAGTCGCAGGCTTCCCGCAGGGCGTAGGAGCTGTCGACGGCTGCCACATTGAAGTTTGTCCACCCTCGGAACACGCTGTGGGTTACCACAATTATAAGGGGTGGTACAGCACAACTCTTTTGGCTGTCGCAGACCACCGGTACAAATTTTTGTACACGAACACTGGGTCTCCTGGCCGAAACCATGATGCTGCAGTTTTTGAAGTGTCGCGGCTTCCAAAGATTCTGGACAGCGATTTGTTCAAGAGGGAAGTGAGAGAAATTGAAGGTGTGCAGATTGGGCCTCTCTTCCTTGCCGACCAAGCTTTCCCACTGCAGAAGAATGTAATGAAGCCCTTCCCACATTCCGGCATTATCGGTTCTGATGCACAGGAATTTAATTTTCGCCTTTCTAGTGCCAGACGTGTGGTGGAAAATGCTTTTGGGCGCCTCGAGGCACGCTTCAGAATTCCACTGAAGGGCCTGGAATGTGACATTGTTAATGTACCCTATGTCATTCGAGCATGCTGTGTCCTTCACAACATATGTGAAGAACTTACCGACAGCTGTGACTCTAACTGGCTGGATGTGGTGCATGTAGAAGACAGGCGACGGCCACAGCCCGTCTGCACAAGCAGTCAAGTGGAACCTTCAGGGGTGGCCGTAAGAAATGCCCTGGCAAAGCACCTTGCTTCAAAGTGAAATGCCTTGCATTTACTGCCATGTTGGTGCATGAGTTTATTTCAGTGTGTTTTGTGGCATACAGGTCGAAAATATTTATCCAACTGTGCATATTCCGGATGTTTCAGGGAAGGTGATCACTAATTTTTCAAAATAAGGTTTTTGAGGCAACGAGAAGCAATTTGCGGCATAGTAGTACGAGTGTTGGCGGACGTCAAAAACAGGCGGACGTCAAAAACAGGCGAATCATCTTAACTAGCAAAGTGCGTAACTAAGTTATAATAGTTAGCTTTTAACTATTACCAATAGGCACTTGATCGCAATTAGAGGTTTGTAGCCGGCCATTAGTAATAGCCATATCAGTTTTTGAATTTCAAAAATGCCATTTCTCTCGCCGCTGTGGCACAACAAAATTTGGCTATTTCGACTAGTTACGACTCCTGGAGGGGTTGCTTTGCCTACATACTGTTCGAAAGTGCATGTATTATAGCACGATGTAGCCAAATTCTGTCGTGCCACAGCACCGAGGGTAATGGCATTTTCGAATTTCTAAACTGATATGGCCATTCTTAACGGTCTGCTACAAATCTCTAATTGCAAGCAGGTGTCTTTTGGCAATACTTTAAAAGTTAACTATTAGAATTTAATCACTTAGCTATTTAACATGATTCACCTCAAAAACCTTATCTTTAAACATGAGTGATCACCTTCCCTGAAACACCAGGTATGTGCTTTTAAGCTGCTTTTGGTTCATCTGTGTTCATTTCTCATTTTCATATGTGAAATCTTTGCAACCGTTCTGCAGTCTGAACAGGAAGTGACGTCTCCATTCCATGTAGGAAAAACAACTGCGCTTAACAGACGAAGACAGAGGCAGAACATAGACATAGTCTTCGTCTGTAAGCACGCAGTTGTTTTTCAAAGAGCATGAACAAAGTATCTCATCAAAAAGTTCAGAAGACGGAAATTGTGGCAAAACTTAATCGCTCAGCAGTATAAACATGCAGCCACAAACTGCAGTGTGTGCCTGCATAATCCACCCCTCAGTTCATGGCTTCTGTTCTATATGCAGTGAGGAAATTTAGGTGCCTCATGATTTCGGTGTGCCAGAAACGTTTGTGACCACTTGTACATTAGTAACTGTACACAAGTTCTTGCATTGTCCATGTCAACTTTGAGGAATTCTAGAAAAGTTGAAACAGGTTTCTGCATAAGCATTGTCAACAGCATATCATTACTGGCAGTGCCTTGCTTGTTACAGACAGGACAGAATCAATTATTCTTTATTCTCCTTGGATTGCAAATAGTCCTTCATCACCTGTAGCATGCCCTTCTGCACCTCATTGCTCTCTTTCTGGAGCTCGATGAGTTGCTTTCGCAGCTCGCTGCTTTCCTTCGCAGCCTTTGCTGCACGTTCCTCAGCCTGTTGATGCATGGCCATCAGCTCACGAAGCAGTGAGCTGGAAGGCCGCTTCCTGCGAAGATTGGACTTTCCACATCGCTCCCCACTTGTCCCCTGCTCCCTGCCTGCTGGCTCGCTGCCTGCCGTGCTGTCATTACCCTCTTCCAGAGTGCAGGGAATTGTAAAGGGGACGGGTATCAAGTTGTCCTCGTACTCAAAGACAATCTCTTGCCCAGTGTGGGCTGGATCCTCTGGCATCTGTGAATGGAGGAAAAAAGAGAAAATGACAAAGATATGTCAGCCACTAAAATACAGAATCATATGATAATTGGTAGGCAAGTAAAGCCTTGATCACAGACTCTTGAAAACATAACAGGACAAGATACAGAGAAATCGCAGGGGGATAAGAGAGCTTCCTACTCATTAGTAAAAACAGACTGTCTTACGGCGCAAACTTTGCATTGCCTCTTGTCCTTGTGTAACTCTATTAATTTTTGAATGTGAGGAAATCCTTGTGCTGGAGCACCATGTCAATTTTACACTGAACACAACATGGCTGCCACATGTTGTGGAAAAATGACTTATGATGGCCGTGCTGCTACATACGCCACTCATGTCAATAGTGGCACGCTGTCCAATCCCTGCAATTAATTTCTTGTACTTAAACTTTTCTTGTCAAAGAGCATATATGAAGCCTCACTGAAAGAGTCTGGGCCGTCACATTTTGAGATGCATTGCACATTGTGCCGAGAGGCTCAATTCTGTGTTCTGTGTATGATGTCCAAGCACAAAAACCATTTTGTAAGGAAGCTACTGAAAACACTCTATAGGACTGTGCGTAAGGTCCTCCTTGTCACTTACTCATTTGCCACATTGGTTTTTAATGTTTTTGTTGGGTTTTCGACAACTATGATTTCTTTCATGTGTTCTTGCTTATATATACCTTGCTGTTATGTTCATATGCTTATCTCTTTCGACCATGCTCATTCTATTCTTTTCAATAAAAACACGTCAAGTTCTGAGTGAGGTGGCTCTTCGCATTGTTTGTGTAGTTTGCTTTTGGTGTCGTGTAGTGCTTCGATGCAACCTAGATCGACATCAATTAGCCCTTTGTAAGCAACGATGCGGTACGACACAAATGGAGAAGCAAAGGCATGTTTGCACACATGATATTGCTTTCAACTCTCTGTTTATTCCTTTTTCCGTACTGTTCCTCAAAAACTTTATAGTGGTTTCTGAAAGGTGTCTGCAAAGAGGAATGGAAAGCAGGCACATAGCATTCACTACGCTGCTACCAGGCTGAACTGTGCTACAGGCAAAAAAAAAAAAACATTACCTCCACGCTCTCCTGCATCAGGTCACTGTCATTTACTGGCAGTGTGCCAAGAAAAGAGTGCAGCTGTCAATAAAAGGGCCACTGCACTCCTTTAGATCCAGTGGACGATCCAGATCGCCTGAGCTTCCTAGAATGAAAGACAGTATTAGTCCATGAAACTGTGTCACGAAAATACCCAAGGTACAATTACTTTTAAGAGAAAAATGGAGGAAAGGTGGCACTCGTGCTATTGAACACATTCAGCGAATAAAGCTGTACAGCTCGAGTAGCACCTGTATTAGCATGTCTACATGCAGCAGTTTAGCCTCAGCTAGTGGAAAGGTACATTGTTGACCACCTACCATAGGTCAAGCTATGCATGCATCAAGAAGGAAACATGTTGAATTAACACTCTCGTCTGGGCGAGTTGGTTCATTTCTAACAAATAATGAACTTGCGCAAAGAAAACAGGACACAACAAAGTAACACATACGACAAGAACAGAGCGCAACTTCCAACTAGATTATTAAGAGCAGGCAACTTGAATATATAGCAGTGTTAGCCAACAGAAAGATTACAAAACCAAAAGAAAGATAAACCACATGCGCTGTTAATACCAGCAAGCCGCTGCCAAGGGTACAACCAGATATCATTCTGTCAAACTGATATGATACTCCATAACAATCAAAACATAAAACCAAAAAAGAGAAACTGAAGAATCATGAGGTGAACAATGAACACAGGGAATATGAGATATATTCACCTCAAGATTCTTCAGTTTCTATTTTTTGGTTTTATGTTTTGATTGTTATGGAGTATCATACCAGTTTGACAGAATGATATCAGGTTGTACCCTTGGCAGCGGCTTGCTGGTATTAACAGCGCATGTGGTTTATCTTTCTTTTGGTTTTGTAATCTTTCTGTTGGCTAACACTGCTATATATTCAAGTTGCCTGCTCTTAATAAACTAGTTGGAAGTTGCGCTCTGTTCTTGTCGTATGTGTTACTTTGTTGTGTCCTGTTTTCTTTGCGCAAGTTCATTATTTGTAAGAAGGAAACGCGTGTGTGCTGCTGGCGCAAGCCATTTGTGGCAATGGCGAAGTCTGCCCTTTACACGCTGTCGATGAAACGTTAAAATACGGTTTGGTTTGGTTTATATGGGTTTAACGCCCCAAAGCGACTCGGGCTACGAGAGAGACCGTAGTGCACGGCTCCGGAATTTCGACCGCCTGGGGTTCTTTAACGTGCACTGCCATCGCACAGTACACGGGCCAGCAGCATTTCGCCTCCATCGAAAAGCTACCTCCGCGGCCGGGATCGAAGCCACGCCTTTTAAGTCCACAGCTGAGCACCATTACCACTGAGCCATTGCGGTGCCTAAAAATATGCACGCTACAAAGGAAATGTACGCGGTCAGTGCAACCAAGCTTAGTTCAGGATCACACCGCACCACGTACAGGAAAGGACACGCAACTCGTACTAAACTGTGTGTTCTGCTCACGACCGCCAGCCGGTCGAGGTTCTGCTGAACGCTACGAGATTGGCAGTCACTCGGACGAGCCAGGCTACGATAGCGGCTGCCGCTCGTCACACACACACACTGGTGTTTACACGCGGAACCAAAATAGACGGTAAACATCGTTACTTGAGAAGGAACAACAAAAGATTTAGTGCTTACCGGTATTGCTTGTTCAAGATTTCAAGCTTCTGCCGCACCTGCTTTGCCGTGTACGGTCCCTCGCCCGACGGCAGGCCCGCGTTCAACAACTCTGCCATCGCATTATATATGCGCGCATTGCGCGTGTTTGAGCGCAGTGCGCTAAGGTTGTCCTCCCAGATTCGTATCAACGCCTCTGTAGTCACAGTAGGCCAGTTGACACGCTTCTGGGAGGACGCTTCGCTGGCCATGGCACTGGGCTCGACCGACATGGTGGCAGCCATCTTGTGAGTTAGCAAGGCTTGACTGAGGTGGCCGACCTCAGTTTACGATGACCATGGTTACCGAAATAACTGCGGTTAGATTGTCCGTGTGACTGCGCATAACTATGGTGTGTATTAACTGAGATAAACTGAACCGTGGTTAAGTCGGCCGTGTAACTAGGGTATTAGAAACATTGCATTATGGTCCTGTGCGGCCGATATCCCTAATTCAAATCGGATTAAACGCCCCGGCTTCCTCCTTTTTTTTTTTTTGAACTCAACGCTGAAAGTAGAAGGAGCCATCCAACGCGTGGAATGCCTTTCAGACAGTCCCGTGGCGGCCTCGTTTTCGCTTTTATTTTGTTTTTTAGGCTTCTGTGAATAAATATATTTTCAGTCACAAACAACATAGCCGCATATTAGGCCCGCGGAAATAACAATACGCGTGGACTCTTTGGTTTACGTATCACTCCGCCGATGGCAGAGCAGTAAGCCGCCACGGGACTGGCTGAAAGGCAGTCCACGCGCTGCTTGACTCCTTCTACCTTCAGCGTCGAGTTCAAAAAAAGGCGGGATCCATGGTGTTTAATCCGGTTTAAATTACGGAAATTGACCGCACAGGACAATAATTCGAAGTTTCTAAGAATGCTCCGAACGTGTAGATAGAGTTCCCGGCAGAAAAAAAAAGACGAGTTTGGATATCTCTTTAGATACCTCTTTAAGTTGAGGACAACGCAGCGAGATATGCAATGAAAAATAATAGATGCAATGTAAAGAGACAGAAACAGGCCAGAGTGGGTCAGGTAACAAACGTGGGTTAATTACATCCCAGTCGAAATCAAGGGGAGGAAATAGGCTTGGTCGGGGCATGTAATGCGAAGGCAAGATAGCCGATGGTCGTTAAGGGCAACGGAGTGTGTTCCGAGTGAAGGCAAGCGTAGCAGGAGGCGGCAGGAAGTTAGATGGGGGGATGTGAGGAAGTAGTCTGTGGGGATAAGGTGTTCACGGCTTGTACAGTCACTGTTAATTGAAGAGAGCTTGGTGAGGCTTCTTCCCCTGCAGTGGGCGTAGCCGGGCTGACGATCATGAATGATGACACTGAGCGTGTTGCGAAACGACATCAGGTGTCACGTTTCCGCTGCCTACGCTTCGCCCGAGCCTGCTGGTGCAACATGCGAGATAATTTAGGGTCTCAAAGTTCACCAATAAAATTAGCCCAGCTTCGCTGAATTAACGTCGCGAACGCTGGTGTTAAGAGTGAAACTGCCTGGCGTTCCCTGGTCGCGAGGTTAAGCTTCATGGAACTTCTCAAAGCAAGCGGATCGATTGCCTGCGTGGTTACCTACCCATGACACACTCTCTCTCTTTTCCGACCACTAAAGCATTTTTTTCCGACCGATACTGCTGGGTTAATATTTTATTTTTTAAAACACTCGTAACAAGCTTTTGTAGTTCAAATGTCTTCGGTATCCCTCGCGCAGGCTTCTGGATTCACCCGATGACGCCGTGCCCGTTAGCGCGCAAACTCCCGACTGGCGGCTTCTTCTTCCGGATAGCGCGCGACTTTACCCATTTGCGCAGCATTCGAGAAATGACTGCCAAGCGCACTCGTCTATAAATGCACGTTCTTCCGAACTAAGTCCGAACCATCAGTTGGGAGCGCGCTCTCCAACTGACCTGGACTCCGCCCACCTGCGCTCGGCGCGGGCTCTCACACGCGCCTTGGCTCCGCGCACCTGCGCCTGGCGCCTGCTCCCCCTCCCCCCCACTACGCAGCACCTGTGCTTGGCGCTTGCTCTGCCCTCGCTAAGCTATGCCCTCTACACAGCGCTACGGCCGCGTTACCACGCCTTGTCCCATGAAAGCCTGAAGCCTGAACGCTGTTGAAAAAATGTGTTTTGACAAACCACTGCTGGTACTGTGTTTTGTATACAGGCACCATCACTAAGTGTGCCGGAAAAGGGGGGGGGGGGGGAACCAAGCAGTGTGAGTGCTCGCGGAAGCCGCCAAACCAGCTCGCGGAGTTTCCGCAGAACTCATTTTCAGAGCCCCTGCTTCAGAGGAATAATCGGTCCGAAGCAGCGCTTCCAGCTGCCCTTTCACGTGCACGTGCGGGCACGTAGAGTGATGAATGAAGGTTAGTGGAGCACTTTCCTTCATCGGCGTAAAACCCGCCTACCGTTCCAGATCCTGTAGATGCTTTCTGGCTTTCCACTCATCCAGCCCCGGCCGCAGCTCTTATGGCACCGGTAGCATGTGTACGCGCGGAAAGATTGCGCCAGGAATGAAAGTGACCGATTACGACGACGTTGGGTGCGATGAATGACAAATGGTCCTAAACCCGACAAACACACTTTTAATGAAAATAACCAGAAAAAGAAGTACATCCAATTTTTCATACAACATCAAAAATCAAGTAATCCAAAAGAATATGATGCATAAGTAATTAGGTCTCATTTTATCCTCGATCTTCATTGCAACACTCACATAGATTTTTGTGTGCTGGGAAGCTCGAAAGGCACTCTGGAGCCTTGAGCGAAACATATACCATGCAGCCACTGAAATAAGTCCAGGATATAACACATTCATCAGAACGATCATAGAATATGCGAAACTTGTCTGGGAACCATACATGAAAAATAATTGCTCAAGGATTGACAAGCTCCAGGGTCTTGCTGCCAGGTTCATATTTAACAAATACCGACATCATACCTCGCCGTCCAATCTCTGTTCACAAGCTGGCCTTCATACGTTAGAGTCGCGTCCAAAGCTTGACAGGCTAAAATACTTGTGCCTAATCATCCGTAATCAAATTCATATCGATAGATCGCAATCTTTTTTAATTCGTTCTAACGAGGCGTCACGGCATCGTTATACTATGTTTATTCCAGCCCCTTCTTTTGGCATTCATTCTTTTATGTACAGTTTTTTTTTTCAAGAGCGATTAATGAGTGGAATTGTCTACCTGATACTGCTGTCTGTCGAAAAATTCATGACAAGCATTACACACAGTCTTTTTTCCAGCCACTGAGTTTTTTTAATTTGCAAGTGCGGCTTGAGTTGTGTGTCAGCTATGCAATCTTTTAAGTTATTGTGTGCCAACTGCAAATATTTTGTATCTAACCCCAAGTGTTGTCAACAGCCTGCTTTATTAATATTATTAATGTCTGCATTGGTATGTGCTACTTGTCATTCACTTTTTTTCCACTCCTGTAAAATCCCCATACAGGGCTGACAATATCAATAAATAAAAATAAATAAATAAACGACAATAATTAATTTCCATCCCCTTCGCGCACTGCGGCAGGTGTCGCCACCGATGGTTCCACGCAGTTACTACAGCAGCCTTAAATTACTGTCATTTGTTACCAATGCACGCAGCTATTCTCTAGCGACTGAGAACTCCATGCTACAAATACGAATAAAAAACACCTCGTTTAACGTTGCGGCAATGTGCGAGTTATTCTGTGAGTGCGGCCACATTTTCGTAATGCTCCGCCTTTGTTTCAAATTTAACAAGGAGTGATTGGGGAATTTTTATGTGATACTCTTTACGTGGTTATGAATACGTTCATGGAGCGAATTTCGGCGAATTATTTGGTTTTGGTCTGAACGTCGAATTTGCGGCGATTTCAAGCGATACTGGGTTGACAATACCGAAAATGTGTGGAAGAAGCGTTTCATCCTTAATAAATAAAAGATGTCTTAAGGTAAGAAGTTGGGCTAGTTGCTACGCATTCATGGTTAACGAGCGCAAAAAAGACAAAGACGAAGAGAAGAAGACGACGACACGACACAAGCGCTCACTCGCAACTGAACGTTTATTGGGAAAAAACGTTTATTGGGAAAGCATAGACATTGAGACGTATTTTATTCTCTCCCACACGATGCCCTGCTGGAATGCGTCCAGCTCTGCATATTTGAGGACAATGATGAAATCAATTTCAGATCAAATTGTGGCACGTCGGTTGAACATTTCGCTGAACTACTGTCTTTTTATCTGCGGTCAACCTTTGTGGGTTGGTGCAACAACTTCTAGGTCCAAAGTTCTGGTGTATGCATTGGCTCTTCCGTTGCGCCCACTCTTTGTGATTCTTCTTAAAATCGTATTGACAGAAATGTATAAGCGTGCCTCAGTGACCTTCACCTTCGCATATTTAGGTATGTTGGCTTCACAAAAATAGACAGCTTCAATCGGCGCGTTGGTGGCATTTTAAATGTCTCCAAAGAAAATAACTCTGGACTGTCGTTCCCTTTCGAACTTCCAAAACAGCAAAAGCTGCAGTTTTTAGATCTGAACTTGCACTTTTTGCCTGATCATATCTGCTGGTGTTACGCGCCCAGAAGTTCAAAACCATTGATGAATTACTCTTCTGCGCAGTCGAAAACTATTAAACATGGTGTAGCCGTTTCTTCTCTGAGATTTGCTTTGGTAAAATTATGTCTGCACAATGCTCAAAAAGTTTTTCAGGAACAGGTAGCTAGGCTGAAAGCATCAGGGTTCCCTGAAGCGGCCCTCTCAAGTCTATGTGAGAGTCTAGTAAGATCTATTAGGTCCCACACTGCCAGCAGTGGGCACAAGCGCGAAAAAAAAAAGGTTGCTGCCATCCCGTATGTTCAAAAACTTCACATTGGCTGAAAAAGGTATACTGCACACTGGTTATGGCGAGGCGTCCCGCTGGCGCATCTTGACCACCACACATCCTTGAAGAATCTTGCCTGGCGCGTCCATTCACTTCGAAGAATCTTGCTCTTCGTGTGCCCCGTGGATGGTCTCAGCCAACCGCGAAGTTCCTGTACATCCTGAGAGCAAATGTCTTGCCGACCGTGCCACGACGCAGTGCGTGCTCGGCAGATACACACAGCTATAAGCGGAAATAGGACCGCTGGGTTAGACCGGTCCAAATTGTGACGCACAAAAGACGCCCATGTAAAAGAAATAAACTCTAGAAGAACTGCAGAATGAGCTAGTTGGTGTTGATGCATAATGTGTTGACGCTATGATGTTGACGTCATTTTCTCCGCCCCTGCCAAGCTTTCCCGTCTGTGCGCGGCCGTCCAAAAACGAGCGGACGTAACAGCCCGCCCCGTTAGCAAAGTATGCTGTATCAAGCACGTCAGCAAGTATTTTGAATGCTGTAAAAATGTAGTATACAAAATTCCGACGATATGCGGCCGTGCTTACATCGGCCAAACAGGCCGCTGCTTAAACATATGCCTTATGGAGCATAAGAATTCCTTCAATCAAGACCGCTCTAACCTGTCTGACCACTGCCGGGATTGCGACCAGCTAGGAAAACGCAAGCGATGTGCCCCAAAATTTGATAACACTACTGTTGTTTTCACACACCATAATCAACTCAAACGCAAGCTAAAGGAAGCGCATTACATCGCAAAGTATATAGACACGAGCACTAGCACCCCTTCACTGACCCTAATAAGCCATGAAATAGCTTTCCTTGATGACGCTTGATTTTTGTCTCGTGTATTTCTTTTTCGTGCCGATGTTCACTGCATTCCTTTAGATCTCTTGTTGATGCGCGTGTAATCCATTCCTGATTAAGATTCCTGGTGCGGCGTCAGTGAACATTAGTCTCTTGCTTCATTGTATTTTCGCATTTTTGTGCACATATTGCTGGGTTTTTTTTCGAATAAACGTTCAGTTGCGAGTGAACTCTTGTGTCGTGTTGTCTTCTTCGCTTCCTCTTGGTCTTTTTTGCGCTCGTTAACCATCAATACGAAATAAAAGATGTCCAGGTTCTTCCAATACATAGTGGGATGAAGTTCAGCTCCCATGTCAGCCAGCTTTACTCGCTATCTTGTCCGCTGTTTTCTCGGTTAGAAATTGACAGATCGGCGTGCGATGATCTCATATTAACGCTGATATTTTTTTCCTCTCAGGCATGCAGAACGACGACATCAAAAATTCTGAGCCATGGGGTCTGCCGCTCAAGTTCAAGATTTTACCCGAACACTTCAAAGACTTGGGTTATTCAACGCACGCAATCGGCAAGGTAACTGTGCACTTGTTTGAGCGCCACAGGCTCATGCAACGTTTACCGTGACATGCACTGGCTCTCGCAAAAAGGTGATTGCCTGCTTAAGCCCGGCTTCTTTCAAATCGGCGAGGTCCGGAACGGAAGCCAGCATTGAAAATTTCTTTTAAACAAAGGAAGACAAAGAAATAATTGGCAGAGGCACTTAAGACTGCTTGCGTGCGAGAAGCAGTAAGCCCTCCCGTTCACTTTGTGAACGCTATCGCCGCGCGCTGCCGCATGGCGTAACATGGTGCCACGCAGCTGGCAATTCTTAATCCGCAAGGCTCTACGCAGCCACCTCGATGCCACCGCGCCAATTCCGATCTGCGCGCTGATCCGCCTTAACGGTATGACGGTATAGCTAATGGGTTAATGCCCATATATTCCTAGCTCCCTATAGGAGTTCTCATACTACTCCTGGCACAGTGATGCGCCACTGCCCTGGAATGGCAGGCGCGTGGCACCGGTGGAATTTGTCCGAAACAGGTTGCTCTATCTGAGCAACCTGGCGTGAGCAATCATTAATTCAACCGCCACCTTCCGGGTTGCATGTGGACACCATCTTTTCACACACACGGATTTTTTCTTGATGGCGCAAGCTACGCTTACACCTTAATAAAGGCACCCCAAAGTGTTTCCAGTTATCGATACCAATTAGGTGCTGCGGGACCGCTCGCGTTCGGGACCGCAGTATAATAAGGTTGCATAGCGTCAGGAGATCACGAAATCGCCTTCTCACTGGAAGCCAGCGATGACGCCGAATCCTCCTGCAGCTAACGGCACTGGTCAGCGCAATAGTGTCTCGAAGCGCAACAGTTTCAGCCCATCGCGTCGCCCTACCGCGATCCACTTCTGCGGGAACAAAACCGCTTCTGCGGGATCCACTTCTGCGGGTACAGAAAGCTGTATGATTTATTAAGAGAATAATAAACTCGATCCCTAATTTTCTTGTTTTCATTTCAAGGGTTGTTCGCTTCTACAAAGGTCCATAATTTCAGGGATGGCGATATTTATTCTAGACTACCTAACCGCTTTCCTGTGTATCCTGTAAAGATTTCTTATGCTATATAAATTTGGCACATTGATCCCATGCTTTACATGGATATTCGGCACATGTTTACATAAAAAAAGATCACAAAGGAGATAACGTTATCAGGGCATACTTTCAGGCTGTGTCTTGGCCAGCGCGAGTTGGAAAAGGTGGCCTATTGCAATTTTATTTGAATTAAATCACTAATAATAGTGATAATATTGACGAAATATTACTGTTATAGAAATTCAAGAATAGGCAGCTGGTTCCAGTTACAGCCAAATCTTTATTGTTCAAAACATGATCAAGAATTTTCCGGCTGCACCTCTACGTATGGTTTGTTTCTGGTATAAAAACGCTTTTTTTAGCTTAATCAATCCATTTTGCACGAGTCACGTTATCTCGGATATTTGATCACAGGAGTGTTGCTGCCAAGTCTATATTTATATCTCTATCTATGTGGTTCTATCTAGACAACCGCGCTCCTGTCCGTCTCTCATTCAGTGCTTCTGTCTGTCCGCTTGTCTTTCTCTGCCAATTTATTTGTTTATTTTTATTTTCGTTCTTTATCCCGCAGTGGCACCTGGGCTTTTTCAGAAAGGAGTACACTCCGCTGATGCGAGGCTTCGACCACCACTTCGGGTTCTGGACGTCCCACAGCGGCTACTACGACCACTGTTCACACGAGGCACGTCTCTCCAACTGTCTCGCGCGCAGCAAATTTTTGCCACTGCAATGGAAGCCTTCACGTAGCCAGGATTTGTTTTAGGGACCTGCCCGAAGCATTTTCTTGTATCGGAGGGGAGGATAGCTTGATTTCAGGGGGCCCCGGCGCCTATTGAACAAGGGCCTGAATGGAACATTGGGGGATTGGCTCAACGAGAACTATGAGATGCAGATGTTCGCGAACGTAATTTGATTATTGCCCTTCAATCGAGGCTTAGACATCTTCCAAGTAAGGCCTCGATCTCACACCTGGTGTTTTCCCTGGTACGGAGAGAGCTTTAGAACCGACTGCTCCCCGGAAACGGGCGGTGGCGTTGGCCCCTCTGTCATCTCTTGCATTCCAAACTTAAAGCCTGTAAGAGGATGCCAGACTAGTGCGCGCTTGCACACACTAATAACCTTACCACGAAGAGCGCTTCCTATTCATCTTGAATGCTACCTGCTATCGTTGACTGTCGTCCCTCATACGCTTCCTGGAGTGCCCTCTGCAAGTGCCGTTTTTTCCACACCGTATTTTTTTTCGGAAAGTCGGCTTCCTCAACCAATAATCGTTCAATACCTTCAACCCTGGCTCCTCACCCAGGGCATCGAAGACGTGCTGGAAAGGTGGTGTTAGGTAGATGGATCATCCTAAGGCACCGCCAGACTGATTCGCCCACGACTGAGAGCGCCCCGAACGGGGGGCCCGAAGAAATAAATGTTCTTTCCTCCTTCTGTGACCGGAGTGACCCTAAAAGAAAGATTAAAATATTTAAAACTATGACAAACAGGGCATGGACTACCAAGTAGGACTACTTAACCTACACGAATCTGATATTGACTTCAGACAGCCAATCAGAGCTTTTAAACGGACATATCAAGAATTCTTGTTCTCCTCAGATATATTTTAGAGCCATGAACAAACTACAAGTATCACTACAAGCCTCTGTAGATAGCTATCATGCAGTCTGTAACTGAGATTTCTTTTTTGCTCTACACATTATAAGACAAGGCTCAGTTCTACCAGATAGTATCATTAGAAATTTTCAGTAACGTCTTTTTAGTTTTTGGCTTGGATTATATCGAGTGTTAGTTTCGGTTGTACATGGATGTACCTGTACCCTCTTACCTTAACAAAATCTCTAAAGTGCATTTGTGTTGTATTGCTGTACTATATTGCTGCACTCCTCGTGTTGTATTTGACAGTGCGGAAATATGTTTGTGCTATTGTAACCTCGTAAGTTTTTTTTATCTAAAGAAAATGTGAATCTGCTGCTGCAGGCTGTAAACAAGTGTATGGGGGCTAAGGCCTCGTCAGGCTTCCGAGCCTTTAGCCTTACGCCACCCGCAGGAATTAACTGTATTACTTCCTGCACAATAAAGTTGCTTACTTACTTCCTTAAATATCCTTCCTCTATGCATATTCATTCATCTACAATGCGTACATATCATGCAGCCAGTGATGAATTTAGGAGAGATATCCGGCTGAGAGGAGTATGTCTTTCACTCTCACCGCGCAAGCAATATTCATTAACGGGGTAGGTAGACTAAAGGAAAAATAAAATTTATTTATTTATTTGAACATACTGCTGGCCTCACATTTGAGGCCGTCGCAGGAGTGGGACATCACATACACTAAAATAACACAGGTCAAGTAAGTGCCAACACAAAGGCGATCGTATTCCAACAAGGCAATATGCATTATACAAAAGGTAAAACAAAATAGCAAAACAGGAGCAAGTAGCAAAAGAAACAGCGGGAAACATGCGGAGCAACTGCTGTCCCGTTCTTTGTTCTGCTCTGAAGTTTTTACAGCCAGTTTTTTATCATGTTGACAAATTTCTGCGCAACGCAGCCTGTAGACGGGCTGTCAGTCCTTTGGTTAATCACTACTGAGCAGACAAGAAAAAGCAAGGGGGGGGGGGGGCTCCTAATGGCATACCTATGAAGGAAGCCAACAGCCACCGAAAACGAGGATCCAAATGAGGGTCTTGTTATGACGTACATATGAAGGGAGACAACAGCCACCAAAACAAAATAAAAAATAAAATAGAAACAATTCCCTATGCTCCTTGGTTGCGGTGGCTGTCGGCTTCCTTCACTTGCCCAGCTTTCTACGCTTAGACATTTATTCTTGACTGGCGCTATCAGCGCATAGACAGATAAGTCTGCCTACTCTTACCTGCTAGCCTTCTGGCCTGAGGCACAGTTAACGGGTGGAAGTATCCCTCGGTGAGCAGCATTCGCGGTTCTCTGCGCGGTCGCTGCACACCACCCTCTGGCGCACAGACACGTGGGCAGCGTATGCTATATATAGAGGCAGGCGCCGTCCGCTGCGGCTGGGGCCATGTTTTCTTACCGTGGGCACAGGTAAAGTTTTGCAGGGCGACGACCGGAGCACCACAATAAACAATCTGTTATTTTTTACCTACCACTTTTCTACGAATGTTTGCCTACAGCAGGGATGTGACCAGAGGTGGGAAACCTCATGATGTCGGGCTCAACCTCGCGTCGTGAGGTGATGTTGAGGTGAGGTCGGTGACTGCTCGAAATTTTGTGAGGTCAGCAAATCAGACCTCAGCAAATCAGACCTCAACCTCAAGCGTGAGTTTGAGGCTGAGTGAGGTCGTCATTCAGTGCGGTCGAAATTTTGAGGTCGACTCTTTTTGTAGTTGCTGCGTCTTACTCCGATGAGTGTTACTTCCGAAGCGGAGTTGGAGCGCACCACCACAGTGTTCATGCAATGAGGCTTGGTGTTCGATTTCCTCTTTCTTGACAACCGGATGCAGTCGTCCGCTCTTAGCTTTCTGTGCTGCGCCGTAATGTCCGTTCAGCCCGAGCTTACAGAAGGACATATACCCTGGTCTTACTGCAAGGAGTGCTGTTGTCACGGCACGCCACTCTCCGTGCCCCTTCCTCCGCTGGCGTAGCAGCCGTAGCTGCCTGCCGGTCGGCTCAAACTCTCGGGAGCGCGTAAAGCATATAACTCACGTTGACTCGCGTTAGCTTTGTCTGATGCCGCAAACAAATAAGTTCAGTCCAACAAGCACGCGATAAATTCGTCGCAGCGCGGATGCCCCTAGCAAAACTGCTTCGTGTTCACGCTCGTTGCCGGCGCTGACGTCACGAGTCTTGCCTTGCAGTCGAGTGAAGGGGATCCTGCTGCACATTACAAGCTAACTTAACAGAAACTGGAGCAGACGGCACTGGCGAGGCAATGTGATTCAGGCGGTTGCTAACAAGGACTCCTGCTGATTTTATTAAAAAGAGAACGAAGCCAGAAAAACCTGTATAAGAGCGGCCAAGCTTTTTGTCGGTTCCTTTCAATTTCGAATCTCCCACTACTTCTGTGTATCCCCGTTCCGTAATGCTAGCAGATGCAAATGTATTTTCAGTTTTAAATCCTTCCGAATAACCTCTCTTCGGTATCCGGTTCCTTGTTCTTTCTCAGAAATTCACATAATATGCCTAAACACCGCAGCACGGGGCGAACGTACCAGCATAGTGGTGTTACAGCGGTGAAAAAATGCTAAGCTATAATTAATATATAGTGATGCGATAGCTGATTTCCTTTCCTTTTTTAATGAAGATGTGTTAAGAGAAGTGTAGCAGACTGGGCGAGTTGGTGTTCTATGGTAGCAATACAATTTCAAACAGCGCTAGACAACAGGACCAGAAAGAGGAGGAGACAGACACGGCGCTGACAAACTCAGCGCCGTGTTTGTCTCCTCCTCTTTCTGGTCCTGCTGTCTAGCGCTGTTTGAAATTGTTGTGTTAATAGAACTGATTACGTGCTGGTACTGTGCTGCTGCGTCGCTGTTTCAAACCTTATAATATGACGTTTAGTGGGGCACAATGTTGTTCGCTTCTGTTTTTAGTGTGCGATTTTTATTTCTATGTTCGTAATCATTGTTTTTTTTTCTCGTATGGAATCGGTTAGGTTGGCGGCCTGCTTTGCAGACGACCAGGCACTGCTCACACTTTTATCTTTCCTTTAACTCTTTTCCAGAGACCCATCGTTCACCTTAAACGGCTTCGCAGAATGGTCGCGCGGTGCTCGCGGGTAAAAAACGTCGAGGATGCTGATGGTACCATTGATTAGTTCAGTTTTGAGGGAAGACAAGTGGTTGACTCAAACCAGCTTGTCTCAGACTGGTTGACGAAATGGTACCCAGAATTCTCTTCTGGTGTATGGGTATTTAGGAGGTGTTTTTTTTCCGAAGGGGGGGGGGGAGGCTGGGAAAACGACTTCGCTGTGGCGAAATTTGAACGGAGGGCCGTGGTGCTCCTGACAGAGAGAGCGGTTCACGCTGCCCACTCTAGGTCAGTCATTTTGACCCGTGCGATCTTAATAGTCGGAAAAGTGTTCGAAGACATAATCTAGCCCTTTAGTAGAGTGGAGAGCTGGGCGAGTCGGTACATGATTGAAGAAGGAAACCAGCGCAAAAGACGAAGACACGGGAACAAGGAACAGCGTTGTCCTGTGTTCCTTGTTCCTGTGTCTTTGTCTTTTGGCTGGTTTCCTTCTTCAATCTAGCCCTTTCTTGCAAAATTCCGCGGGATCACCGAGTCATCGGAGAATTCGCAGGATTTCGAAACCATTACCATCGAGACCTGGAGGGAAGTGGCGGAAACGGGGGAGGGTCTTGACCTCCTAGGAACATCAACATCATCATCCTTAATTATTAGCTGCAGGTATACCTGTTTTCCCGCATAATAATTGTGTTCGGTTGCTGGATATTGTACAATATTTAATCAGTATTCTGGCAACTTTTAAATCGGTAGCGGTATATCACACTTCCCCGGGCTCATAAAAATACACTATTAGTATTCTAATCATCATCGCCATCATCTCGAGGGTCAACGGCATGTGTCGTTCCATGATCTTTGCAGTATGTCATACATGAGAACTGGCACGTTTACCTGTCTGTCTGTCTGTCTGTCTGTCTGTCTGTCTGTCTGTCTGTCTGTCTGTCTGTCTGTCTGTCTGTCTGTCTGTCTGTCTGTCTGTCTGTCTGTCTGTCTGTCTGTCTGTCTGTCTGTCTGTTGTGACATTCCTTGTGTGCTACGAGGTACATTCCTTGTGTGTGCTACGAGGTACATTCCTTGTGTGTGCTACGAGGTTCCACGTTCGACGGCGCGGCGTAGACGGAGACCCAGATGACAGGCATCATCAATTACCCAGCCATGCTCGTTGAGAGTGACAACCAGAACGAAGGGGTCTAAGCCCAACCGGACCCAACCGGACCCGCCGCCGCCGCCGCGGGGAAACAGGCTTTATCCTCCCCAATTGGCGTGGCGGTTCCAGGGGCGGCCCTCCCGGGCACATTCCAGGACAAGGGAACTGTCAGCGATCCAGAGCGCGCCTTACCTTGAGGAGCGAGTGTCAGTTGATGGATGAAGAATGGAGGCCGGTGACCCGCGGGAACTGTCAGCGGGCCAGAGCGCGCCGTACCACAGCCGACGCTATGCGCTACCGCGAAGACAACCTTCTTTCCCTCGGACTCAACACGTGAGGGGGGCGAGACAATAAGTGCGGTGGTATGTTTGTGCGCCCAAGTGAAAGCCCTAGCCCCCCCTCCTTCCCCTCCGGCGTGGGCGTCCTCACCCTAGGGAGTGCGGAGAAGAGGATATAAAAATCGAGAAGCAGTACGGAAGAGGCACGCTCAGGACGACATCGTTCGCCAAGAGGGCCTTCAGCGCCGAAGCCCGTCGGCGTGCAGCTTCTGCCAGCAACCGCTCGAGCAAAACTCCGGAGCCACTCCATCGCCCCCATGAAGTCGTCGGCACGTAAGCTCGGACACCCCAGCCTCTGATGTATAATCTTAATCATGTGTAATTATTGAATATACCTGTTTGTTTAAACTGAGCCATACGGTGTCTCTTTGCCTCTCCGTCCCGTGTGGACCTGCGCATTATGGGGTCATCACACTAATGTCAGAAGTGGGGTCTCAAAAGCAAATGTCCTGTGAATGCTGCGACAATCATGACTTCAAAATTGTAATCAAAAGGGAATCACGGGACTGATTGTGGGACTTTTACCCCCATTTGAGAGGCTTGAGGCACCGGAGGGCTTGAAAAAAAAATGTCTTTATCTGAGGGAGCTCCCACTCCACAGCCGTCGCTCGGAGCAAGCATGCTGGCATTAGGAAGCGTCATTCCGACGTTTACAGGAGATAAGACAGGGGTTCCAATCTGCGATTTCTTTTCCATGCTAGAAGAGATTGGGAAAATGGGGGGATGGTCCGATGCTCAAATGCTGGGAATGGCGAGGTGTAAGATGGCAGGAGCTGCTCATGATTTTGCATGGCGAGACGAAAAAGTAAAATCCACAAAATCATTTGCGGAATTTAAGAAGCTCGCGTTTGAGCATTTCGACACTGAACCACGTCACGTGCGGGTACAGAGGTTCCGTGACGCCGGACAGATGGTAGGGGAGGACGTGCGAACGTTTGCGTCGCGGCTTCAGTGCTTAGCGCGCGATACGTTAAGCAGGGAGGAGGAAGGAGACCAGCTAAAGAAGAAATACGCGGACGATATACTTAAAGAGGAAATGACCGCTTTGTTCGTGGCTGGTCTGCAAGACCCCGTGCGCCGGTTCGTGCTCTCGCGCAAGCCGAGCAATTTCGACCAAGCCGTGGAGGCCGCATTGGATGAGGAACGAAATGAGGCGTTAACGACAGCCGCAGCGAGAGTACGCGTCATAGAGAGAGCGGTGCTCAACCCTGAGGTTGCTCTCTTGACAGAGCTATTAGATCGCTTAGAACAGCTGCTATCTCAGCAGGTAGAACGCCAGGTTGAAGCGCGCGCTCAACAGCGCTCATTCGCTGGAAACCGGAGACCGCCACAAAGCTACAGGCGCGGTATGCGAGATTTTGAAGAAATCGTATGCTTCGCTTGCCAGGGTCGCGGACACATCGCCAGGTTCTGCCAAAACGTGCGCCGTGGGGAGCCACAAAGAGAAGCAGGCGAGACACGCCCTAAGCAAGCCTACAGCGGGGCTCCAGATACCGAGACAAAAAACTAGTTAGTCCTCCCCAGCCTGAGGAGCGTGGGGAGGGAGCAGTGGATGATGAGGTGGTGGTAGTTTGTGTGGCCGACGAGGCATGCCCTGTTGTGCGTTGCAAGTTAAATGGTTGTTGCATGGAATTGTTGATAGATACGGGGTCAAAGGTGACATTGCTTAAGGAGAGCAGTTTTAACACGCTTCGAAGGAAGGGGGACCGCGAGGTGTTGGAAGCGTCTGGTGGTATGGCAACCAAATTTGTAGGCATAACGGGGGATCCTCTTGGCATAAGTGGACTCTACCGGTTACACTTCTCTCTCGGCGGAATTGCATTGGAGCACCCCTGCTACGTATGCCCGGACACGGTGTCTCTGCCAAACGGAGTGTCAGGTATATTAGGGCAGGATTTTTTGAGAAAAGGGAAGGTAGTAGTCTCATTCTCTGAGGAAGAGGTTAATGCGGGCGGATCAAAAGTTCCGTTTTTGAACAGGAGAGGCGCTGAGATTCGCATTACCGATATTGACACCCGTCAAACAGTGGGATCATTGGAGAAGGTATATTCGCGGGTTGCCGTCAGGCTGGTCGATGAGGCGGTCGTCCTTCCTTGGTCGGAGCACATTTTGTACGCGTTTGTGCCTTCAGATGTAGAGAGCGGCGCCGTGGGAGTGCTTGAGCCGGTCGACTCTCTCAGCAATGGCCTGAAGGCAGCCGCGTGCCTCGTGACAGTTAACGACGCCCACAGAGTGCCCCTACGGGTGGTTAACTGTAGCCAGCAGCCACTGAGACTTCCCAAGAACAAAACATTGGCTTTCTTCACCTCTGCGATAGAGAAACGTGAGCCCACCGATACGGTACTCGCAACGGTAGAGCATGCTAGTCCTTCGGCTGCTCCAAAGGTGTCGTTCGATCTTTCTCACGTAAAATCCAGGGAGAGGGAGGCTCTGGCTGGTTTGCTGAACGACTACTCGGAAGTATTCGCCGCGTCCAACCTGGATTTGGGCTGCTGTGGCATTATAAAGCACAGGATAGAAACCGGCACTTCATCGCCCGTTTACCAGCGTGCGTACAGGATTCCTTACTCCCAACGTGAGGAGATGGAGCGGCAGGTGCAGGACCTGATTGATCGCGGCATTGTCGAACACTCAAAGTCACCCTGGGGAGCACCAGCACTATTGGTGGAAAAGCCAGATGGCTCGTATCGATTGGTAGTGGACTACCGCAAACTAAATGCCGTAACTCGCATCGATCCATACCCCATCCCCAATATACAGGAGACGCTTTCTCAGCTGGGCTCTGCCAGGTACTTCATGGTAGTGGACATGGCGGCGGGATTCTGGCAGATAGCAATGGATCCGGCAGATGCCGAGAAAACGGCATTCAACACGCCCTCAGGGCACTATGAATGGAAAAGAATGCCGATGGGTCTGGCCAACAGCCCTGCTGTCTGGCAGAGAACCGCTGATGTTATCCTGGCAGGTCTTCTGGGGAGGCTGTGCTTCGTGTATATGGATGACATTATCATATACAGTGAAAGTTTTGAGAACCATTTGCGCGATATTGAGCAGGTTTTGGTGCGACTAAGAGGAGCGGGTCTCAAGCTGAAGCCCTCTAAGTGCCAATTCCTCAAAAACGAGGTGAAATACCTCGGGCACGTTGTTTCAGCTGACGGCGTGCGACCGGACCCTGAGAAACTAAGGTGTGTCTCAGATTTTCCATCCCCGACTAGCGTCCGCCAGGTCCGGCAGTTTCTCGGCCTGATCGGTTACTACCGAAGGCACATAGAGGAGTTCGCCAAGCTTGCTAAGCCGCTCACCGCCTTAACAGACAAAAATGTCGCCTTTCGCTGGGACTAAAACGCGGAGAATGCTTTTGGGGCCCTGAAAAGGAAGCTAATGAGTGCACCGCTGTTGCGCCACCCGGATTTTAATTTGCCCTTCGTTATGGCCACAGATGCGTCAAAGTTCGCAGTTGGTGCCGTGCTCTCTCAGGTTATCGAGGGCAAAGAACATCCCGTTGCTTTTGCTAGCCGACAGCTGAGCCCCACAGAGCAAAAGTACGGAGCTACGGAAAGGGAGTGCCTCGCCGTTGTCTGGGCAGTAAAGCACTTCAGATGCTACCTTTACGGCCGCAAATTCAAGCTAGTCACAGACTGCCATCCTCTGAAATGGGTGATGAGTGTCAGGGACCCTAGCTCGCGACTCGCTAGATGGAATCTACACCTGCAGGAATACTGCTTTGAAGTTGAGCACAAGTCAGGAAAGACGCATCTGAATGCTGATGCACTCAGCCGCACAGCTGCCGTGGCAGCTATAGATGAGTTTGTCCCCGTAGTCGACCCCGCCGAATTACGCACAGAGCAGTGCAAAGATCCTGACCTGAAGCGAATAATCGAAAGCTTAGAGGGCGCACCGTCTCACCCCGAACAGCTAGGTTATTTCATTGGCAAAGACGGCACCCTGTGTCGGCGCACGAGGCCAACCAGGAAAGGGAGACCAGAGAAAACCGCTTGGGAGAGAGTCGTCATACCTCGGTCGTGGACAGAAAGGGTTCTTCGCGCGTTTCACGATGCGCCATGCGCCGGTCATTTTGGCGTAGCGAAGACACGCAGGCGTGTGGAGCGTTTGTACTTTTGGAGTGGCATGCGACAGGATGTTAGAGACTACTGTGCGAAGTGTCATTCCTGTCTCGAAAGAAAAACACCCAAGGGACGAAGACCAGCTCCAATTCAGCCGTTCCCTGAGGTTTCGGCTCCCTTCGAGCGGACAGGTATGGACATAATGGGCCCATTGCCCACGACCACTTCCGGAAACAAGTACATTTTAGTATTTGTCGACCACCTTTCAAAATACGCGGATGCGGTAGCACTCCCAGATCAGAAGGCAGACACGGTTGCAAGAGCATTTGTCGAACAGATCGTGCTCCGACATGGACCCCCGAGGCAACTCTTGACAGATCGGGGAACGAACTTCGTGTCGCAGCTAATGAGGAGAGTTTGCGAGCTGCTTAAGATCGCTAAGAAACAGTCAACACCGTACCATCCGGCTTGCAACGGCGCGCTGGAGCGACTGAACCAAACCGTGGCCGGGTTCCTGTCGCATTTTGTTTCGCGCGACCAGCGGGACTGGGACTTGTGGCTCCCGTATGCAATGTTTGCCTACAATTCCGCAGCACACGAGAGCACGGGCGAATCGCCATTCTTTCTTCTCTACGGCCGAGACCCGGACCAGCCTAGTGAAGTGCCAGAGGGCCCCCGTCGTGTCCCATACGCTTCACTGGACGACTATAAGGTGGAGCTAGAATCGCGCTTGCAAGTGGCGAGGGACATCGCAAAGGAGGCCTTAAAGAAAGCGGCGAAGCGCAGGAAGGAGGTGCACGATCGCAGTGCTAGAGACGCGCCATTTAATGTGGGGGACAGCGTGTACATTGAAATTGCCAAAGGCAGATTGGGCTAGCTCGTAAGTTCCAGACGAAGTGGAGCGGACCGTGCGAGGTTGTCGAGAAGCTTTCTCCGGTAAACTTCAGAGTCCGAGACGTGAACCGGCGCTTGATAAGGATACACGCAAATCGCCTCAAGTCGGCACCGGTTCAGTATTCACGAAATGAGGAAAGGGAAAGCGCGGATTTTGATGGGGACAGAAGTGAAGCGGAGCGCGCAGATAGTTCGCAAGAAACGCCCTCTCCTGCATTTGTTCGGCAGGCGCCAGAGGTGACGGCCGGAATGCCACCGGATTTACTTCATGCATTGCTAGAAAAAGAAGCGCGCGAGGTTGCCGCGCAGATAACGCCAGGAGAGGCTCCTGCCACGAGCCCTCGCGAGTCCCAAAGCAGACAAAGGGTCACAGACTTACTTAGTATGACTCATGAAGGCCGATATCCGCTGCGAAATCGGAAAGCTAAGTCGGACTAATGGTGTAAACAGAGCGGAGTTGTGAACTGGTCAGAATTGTGTAATGCCGCAGCTCATAACATTGCTATATGCGTATGTGTTAAGTTATCGGAGTTAGTAGTTAAACCTTTCTGTCATTAAGTAACACCTTCACAGGAGAGCATGCGGAGCGCATGCAGAACCTGCCCTACTTCCTTTCGTTATCTATATTTTTGTCTGTGCCGTGATCGTGCTAGAAGTGGGAGCTCCTTTGTAACTGTGGTAAATTTATTTCGTCCAGTTTGGACTAGAAAGGAGAGGCTTGGGTGCTGAGTTTCATGTTTATCTGTAAAAGAAGATCAGTGCTGCCCCTGGAGACGCCAGTTATGACAGCGGAGGCATATGGTGTTGTGCAGTGGTGTTGAGTGCAGCGAAAAGTGTTTTGTCGGACGCACTGTGCGAGGCGATTCAGAAAGACAAGGGGAGCTGCAGGGACTCAAATGTTCGGAGAACATTCTTCTGGAGGGTGAGCGAGTGTGACATTCCTTGTGTGCTACGAGGTAGATTCCTTGTGTGTGCTACGAGGTACATTCCTTGTGTGTGCTACGAGGTACATTCCTTGTGTGTGCTACGAGGTTCCACGTTCGACGGCGCGGCGTAGACGGAGACCCAGATGACAGGCATCATCAATTACCCAGCCATGCTCGTTGAGAGTGACAACCAGAACGAAGGGTTCTAAGCCCAACCGGACCCAACCAGACCCACCGCCACCGCCGCGGGGAAACAGGCTTTATCCTCCCCAATTGGCGTGGCGGTTCCAGGGGCGGCCCTCCCGGGCACATTCCAGGACAAGGGAACTGTCAGCGATCCAGAGCGCGCCTTACCTTGAGGAGCGAGTGTCAGTTGATGGATGAAGAATGGAGGCCGGTGACCCGCGGGAACTGTCAGCGGGCCAGAGCGCGCCGTACCACAGCCGACGCTATGCGCTACCGCGAAGACAACCTTCTTTCCCTCGGACTCAACACGTGATGGGGGGCGAGACAATAAGTGCGGTGGTATGTTTGTGCGCCCAAGTGAAAGCCCTAGCCCCCCTCCTTCCCCTCCGGCGTGGGCGTCCTCACCCTAGGGAGTGTGGAGAAGAGGATATAAAAATCGAGAAGCAGTACGGAAGGGGGACGCTCAGGACGACATCGTTCGCCAAGAGGGCCTTCAGCGCCGAAGCCCGACGGCGTGCAGCTTCTGCCAGCAACCGCTCGAGCCCAACTCCGGAGCCACTCCATCGCCCCCATGAAGTCGTCGGCACGTAAGCTCGGACGCCCCAGCCTCTGATGTATAATCTTAATCATGTGTAATTATTGAATATACCTGTTTGTTTAAACTGAGCCATACGGTGTCTCTTTGCCTCTCCGTCCCGTGTGGACCTGCGCATTATGGGGTCATCACACTGTCTGTCTGTCTGTCTGTCTGTCTGTCTGTCTGTCTGTCTGTCTGTCTGTCTGTCTGTCTGTCTGTCTGTCTGTCTGTCTGTCTGTCTGTCTGTCTGTCTGTCTGTCTGTCTGTCTGTCTGTCTGTCTGTTGTTGCCAGGAAGAAAGAAATGGAAAGTGCACAGGCCTGCACACTGGCTCAAGCCGAGCCACAATCGCATGTGTAGTAATGTCGGATCTCATATGGATCTTGAAATTGGGGTGGGAGGGGTGGGTGGGGCCTGCTATGATGTGAAATTACATTGTTGACACGTGACAGTGTGACGTCATATTACTTCGTCATCACGTGACTAAGTTTGACGTCACATTACATGGTTATCACGAGACCTGATATGACGTCACACTCATATGATGCCATCTTTAATTATACTAATTAGTATTAGCGTTACCTGGTTACATTATTAGCATTAATTAATTATGTAACGTCATCGACTTCGTCGCGTGACTCGTCGGCTTGTGACGTCACATGCTGCCGTTTCTTGCTGACATTTTTTTGCGTATACGACATTGACAGTCCGCTATCTAATGCTTTCGCATTAGTAAAAGAAGCCACTCGCTTTTACACAGACAGAAATACAATGCGCCTCTGTTGGTCTACTACAATCGAAGCTTAAGTGTTTTCGAAGGCAGCATACAGAGGACTGAAAAGAGCGTTTTCTGGGTGACAGAATTATCTACGCTGAGTCCTGTCGGTATGCCGGACAGAGCTAGAAAATCGAAATATACTGATATGCGTCTGCGTAGCCGTCGCATTAGAAAGTGCATCGACGACCAGTTTCTTTACATTCGCTATTGTCGAGTCTAAAAAGAGTATCGCGAATACCTTCCCCCGCCTCCCAATTTCTGGTGGATGGCGTAGAAGGTTTGTCAATTGCCGGTTCGTGCATGAATGAACGAGAAGCATTCAATAGGAACAAGTATATATATGCATACACGAAGCAGGTTGCCGAATATTTACACAGGTAAAATACTCACCGACGTACTAATGGTAATAGCGTATGGGACATCCCTGCCCGCAAGCCATGAACTCTGCAAGGGTTCATCCCAGATTAAGCTTCTCCTATACTGTGTGCATATCAATAGTGTTTGTACACACCTTATTAAATAACACCATCATCATTTTGGCTTTCCTGTCACACAGGATTCTCAGAACTATTTTAACTGAAAAACTTAATCGCTTTTTGTTCTTTTGTTTGTTTTCTGAGGTCGGGCAGCCAACCTCAACCTCAAGTTTTGTGGTTGAGGTGAGGTTGAGTGAGGGCGGCAGTGGCCTCAGGAAAATTGAGGTGAGGGTGTCTCAGGAGACCTAAACCTCAACTGATGAGGTTGATGTTGAGTGAGGTAGGCAAATGTTTTTTTTGAGGTTGACGTGAGGTCGAGATTTTTCAGATCAAATACCCACCTCTGAATGTGGCAGTGCAAAATATGCAGGGACACCATCTTTCGCTTTCCTGGACAGACCCTGAACAGCTCGCTCTGCAGCACTGAGCGCCCAATGTCTTCTTGCAGACGTACACCCTTCATGGAAAAACGCTGTCTTCCTGGGGCCTGGACCTGCGCCGTGACTTCTCTATCGTCAGTGACAAGGCCGGCCAGTATTCCACAACCTTGTTCACTGATGAGGCAGTGGATGTGATTCGTTCTCATAACTACTCAAAGGTACTTGGGGCACGCGTCGATGGTAATTATAGCTCGGTGGCCGCCCTGCGCATCGCGTATGTTCGAACCACTTCTGGTAAGGGTGTAACTGTCCCGCATGAACTGGACGGATTCGGAAAGAGGAATATGTTCTAGCCAGTGAGTATGCATGCAGCGAGTGGAAGGAATTTCGAAATGTTTCTCTTATTCGCCCTATATATACCAGGTAAATGCGCAGCTCAAACCTGGGTAGCACGTCACCAGCTCTGGCGCATGGCCCGGGGTACGGCGCCAGCGGTTAAAGCTGCTCGCTTCACGGCGCTGGGCCTTTTCTCCGATAACCCTTTACGCATGTTCTGCCCATCTGAAGCTAACTCAGCCGAATCAGAATTGTCTTGTGCATTAAAAAGCTCGATTTCTTTAGTGCCATCTCTGCATGGTTATGGTGATCTGTGTGTTTACTGAGGTCAGGCTGAGCCTCCGCCATTATTTATTCTTTAAAATAAAAACAAAATTCAGCGTACCGCTCAAAGCTGGGTCTAAATGCCTTTGATGTGCGCACGGGAGTTGGTAGCTTCCACCGGCATTTTATCGGCTGCTGTAAATCCGCAGCTTGCTTTAGCTACTAGAAATCACTACATATGGGGCTCGTCACAGCACTCAGTGTTTAACGCGTGTCAGTCGTCTGGCAGCTGTTTATTATCTGCTCCATGTTCAGTGTTCCTGATATTAGTGGTAGTAAGTCGCCAAAAATTCCGAGTTAGCCATGGACGCAACCTGTCATTGAGAGCTTGTAAATAGTACTGTTGGGTTTTACCTCCACCATAGCCTTAGAGAATAAACGCGTTCGACGTTAAAGCTAAAAGGAAGACAAAGGGGAAGTTGTCCTGTATCGATGAATTTCCGCATTCTAACGACAAAGCGACTACTCATTACCAGGAATTAGGGACAGCGCCGCCGCTAAGCCTAGCTGCCATTCACACCCAGTTTCGCACCCGTTCTCTTTCTTAGTCACGGATGATGTCAAAGCGTTTTTCTTTAATGTTTCAGCCATGCGCCACGTAGTAGCAACCAAAGGAGATTGAAGAGTTTCTTCCGAATTGTTTATAATGTTCATTGCAACGGGCTCTTTCGAAGGCTAGAAGAGGTTTAAATATGAAATGCAGGTGTCAACGCCACCGGAGGTTCTCGCCGACAAACTGGGATCACGTGGCGGCACTGTTTTGCGAGCACATTCCCGAGACTAGGCTACACCAGCATTCACTTCGTAGCGGTGATCGAAAATCCATATTCGGAATCGACATCAATGTTCGTTGGCGCACGCGCGCAGCCTGAACAATTGAATTACAACTTGTAAATAGTGTATATATGCCCTCACCCCTATCTCTTTCCTGCTATCCCCTCACCTCTTTCGTTTCACTTCTTCAAACTGCCTGCTATCCTTTATTTCCGCAACCCCAGCTCAGGTGCCGCCGATTAGTGTTGGCAGATGCCGGGGTGAGCAAACATCTTTTACCTTCCTTTTGTTATTTTAAATAAATAATCACTATATATAATCGACATCACGAGATTGGATCGCGTGGCGGGACAAAAAAAACTCACAGGACGGTTACTGTTCAGGCGTTTAGTTTAGTTTAGGCGTTTAGTCACGTGGCCACTGGTGTAGTGGCCACGTGATGCACTCCTGCACTGGCCGGCGGCTGTTCCAAACAGAGCCACCCGTAGGCTTATGCGACCCGCCGTTTACGCCGACCGCGACGAGAAAACCAGGGATGGGCGCCTAACAGCTATCGCTGTAAAATATTCGTTTGAAATCTACTTTTCCTAAGGAAAAGACACATGAAAGTAGCCAGAAACACCCGGACAATCGGCGTGTATTGCGAAAGAAAGCTGAACGGGGGGGGGGGGGGGGGGGTAATCAGTGTCTCTCTCACGCAGTCTAAAGAGAGTGCCAGCTTCGGCTCGGCTGCCTTTGCGGATTCGTGCGAGGCCTACACTGACTTGTTCCTGTTCTTTCCCTGTTCAGCCGCTGCTGCTGTACCTGTCCCACCAAGCGGTTCACGTGGGCAACTCCTATCACCCGCTCGAGGCGCCCGCCGAGAGCATCAGGAAGTTCGAGCATATCAAGGACCTCGATCGACGCCTGCACGCCGGTGAGGACGAAGGACTGCGCGCGCGCTGCGTAAAGCCGGGACCTTTTGGCCCTTCCAGCTGCAAAATTTCCCGCAAAGCCGCCTCTTGCGCTACCTAGGGGGCGCCGCCAAAACAGTGCTAAGGAGCGCCCCTTATACTTCTGCTGGGTGATACAAAGCTTTCGGTTGTGCTGAGGCATGGTTTGGAGGGAATCCGAGAATGATAAGCACTGAAAGATTTTTTTCTTGTTTTCACGGTGCGGAAGGACGATAACTCATGTGAGTTAAACTGCACATACTACGTACAGAAAATCAGCCGACAAGTTTCAGCACCCTGCCTGTCACAACTCAGGCAAGTAGCAATGTGAAGTGGACCTGCACGAAAGCTCTACGCGCAGCTACGAGGCGCCAACACAAAGGAACGTTTCAAATAAAGAAAATCGCAACAGTGATAGGAAAATGAGGAGTGTCATACGCAAGCGCTTTTGCGTCAGCGCACGACTCTTTTCGGCCGGCGTGCTCTGGCCTTCCTTGACTGCATGAACGCCTCCCTGATGGTGTCGAGCCTGCGGCCGCAGTTGACTGTATGCCACTAACAGGGGTGGGCAAATGCTCCCATTTTTACTTTTCCTCCCTCACCCTCAGTTTTGAATCCATGGCCCTCCCTCGCCCTCATTTTGAAAAGTTATCCGCCCCTCCCTCGCCCTCACCCTCACTACCAGTCACTTTAAAATTCTAACGAATAGCGTGCGCTAACAGGACGAACCCTGGAAACCTTGGAGAAGAGGAAAGAAGCGCAAGGTTTCCTGTGTTCGTCCGGTTAGCGCACGCTATTCATTAGAAATGCACCAACTAGCCCGTCAGAAACTTCTCTTAAATTTCGAGCCATATTTTCTGGTCTGCAACTGCTAAAGATATTACTGAGTAATATACATAACAGACAAGCCCTCAAGGCTCTATTTTACGAGAGGCTAGATGCTTATACTGTTGTGTGTGTGCGAGTACGTGTGTTTGAGCTGTTTGAGCTAATACGTGGGATCAAACCGAGACAGTTACGAGTTGGGCCCTAGAATATCACACTTCCTTTCCTTCTGGCACGCACTGCATGCGTACATGTGCCCTGCACTTATAACATTTCATTGCTATCTGTATTTATTTTGCTTACACTTTAATCACCACTGGGGATTTTAGCAGGGTGGCATACAGGTTAAGTAAACACAACGTAAAACACGGGCAATGAGCACAAGAACCCAGAATAAGGTAGCTTGAAAATTTTGGAAAATAAGCATACACAACTGATTTTTAAACAATACTGAAAGAAATGTCGATATAGATGATTTTCAAAGGTGGTCATTGGTTAGGAGATTCCGTTAAATTACTATTCGTGGAATGAAATAATATTTAAAACGGCTATTATGCGTGGTAAATGGCGTTACTGTGCGGCTATGTCTTTGCCAGTTGTCGTAAACAGACGAAAAAGAAATTAATCTCATGAGATCTGCCGTATAGTGACCGTTAATAAATTGAAAGAGGAATTTTTGTCATGACACGCGGTTTCATTGCGCTAATGGGGGCAAGTCCGCTTTTGTTAGTTCTGTCACTGACGTAGGTCCAAATATATTATAAATGAAGCGAACTGCGTTTCGTTGCACCTTTTCTACCTTATTCATCATCATCATCATCATCAGCCTTACTACACCCACTGCAGGGCAAAGGCCTCTCCCATGTCTCTCCAATTAACCCTATCCTTTGCCAGCTGCATCCACCCTTTGCCTGCAAACTTCTTCATCTCATCCGCCCATCTAACCTTCTGCCGCCCCCTGCTACGCTTACTTTCTCTTGGAACCCACTCCGTTACCCTTAAAGACCAGCGGTTATCTTGCCTTCGCATCACATGCCCTGCCCAAGCCCATTTCTTTCTCTTGATTTCGACTAGGATGTCATTAACCCGTGTTTGTTCCCTCACCCACTCTGCCCGCTTCCGATCTCTTAACGTTACAGCTATCATTTTTTCTTTCCATGGCTCGCTGCGTTGTCCTTAACTTAAGCTGAACTCTTTTCGTTAGCCTCCACGTTTCTGCCCCGTAGGTGAGTACCGGTAAGATTATGCTGTTGTACACTTTCCTCTTGAGGGAAATTGGTAAACTGCCACTCATGATCTGCGAGAATTTGCCATATGCGCTCCACCCCATTCTTATCCTTCTAGTTATCTCCCTCTCATGATCCGGATCAGCTGTCACTACCTGCCCTAAGTAGACGTATTCCGGCACAATTTCTAGGCTGTCGCTGCCAATTGTGAACTGTTGTTCCCTTGCTAGACTGTTGAACATTACCTTGGTTTTCTGCATGTTAATTTTTAGACCCATCGATCTGCTCTGCCTGTCTAACTCGTTGATCATGATTTGCAGTTCACCTCCTGAGTGACTCAGCAAGGCAATGTCATCAGCAAATCTCAGATTATTTAGGTATTCTCCATTTATTCTTATTCCCAACTGTTCCCAATTCAGGCCTCGAAATACCTCCTGCAAACATGCGGTGAACAGCATTGGCGATATCGTGTCTCCTTGCCTGACGCCCTTCCTTATTGGAATTTTATTGCTGACTTTATGGAGGACTATAGTAGCTGTGCAGTTGCTATATATATCTTCCAGTATTTTGACATAAGGCTCTTCTACCCCCTGATTACGCAATGCCTGTATGACTGCTGAGGTTTCCACTGAGTCGAATGCTTTCTCGTAATCAATGAAAGCTATATATAGAGCTATATATATACCTTATTAGTGTAAGCTTTAGTGAAAGTGTCCCAAATAACGCACTCATAGTCTAGTATCGACAGAATTACATTTTTGTGTGCGAGCAGTCAGACAAAAGGAGTAGAAAGTCTCAAAGCTCTCCTCAGAAAGAACTTGCGATAAATATTAGCCATTATGTAGTCAATGTGCTTAGTTCAAGTGAAGTCATCAGTGATCGAGAGTTCGCGATACTTATAATCAATCTCGAGAAAAGCTCGAGAAAAGCTTTGATAGGATGAAAATTAAGGTCTTATCTAAAGCGTCGGTCTGCAGTAGTGAGCAGTACAGCTTTGTGGTCTGATATTCCATCTACTATCTGGCTATTTGTTTTGGCAGTAAGTGATCCGCTAACAAATAAAAGGTCGAGCATTGTCCTGAAGTATATATTTTCTTCTAGAATTTCCAATAAGTCGAAGGTAAAAGCAATGTCAAACGTAGCTGTATGTTGGGGGTCATGCCTTTTAACTGAAAAAAATTGAACAGTCTACTTCATTCAAATTAAAATATCCTGACAATATAATACTATTATCGGTTTTAAAATTCGTGCACAAATATTGTTCCAGTTCGTCTAATACGGCAACGGTAGTGCTAGGGGGCCTGTACATTGCTCCAATAATATATCTAACGTTTCTATGGTATGTTGTTCAAAAAATGCAATGTGCAAAAATGCTAAGGCATTGGTAAAATTCCCACGAATGATTTAAGAATGCTGACATCTCCACCTCCATCATCAAGATCTTTTTGGTAAGAACTGTAGCCAATGGTAACGAACTCACTGCCAAACACTGTATTGTTAAGGCAAGTTTCTGCGTTAACAATACAGAGCCATGCAAAAGCAGAAGAGCCTCTAACTGATTTAGTATTTAGTATTTTCAGGGTCTGAGATCTCTTATGTCCGCAGTCAGTTCGATTTCTTTCTAAGCCCAAAGCTAGGAGCTCTTGTTTCATCCCAGCCATACAGTACGCTTATCATAGATTAGCTTTAAAGCTTGGCGCATAGATTAGCTTTAAAGCTTGGCGCCCTCTTTCCCTTTTCTTCAGAGCACTTCTACTGTTGTTTCCGTATTTCCTTTACTCGTTTAGAAAAGTATTCAGTTAATGATTTCGAGCTTTTTGGTGCTTGCATTTTGAGTTGTTTTTTGTCTTTTTGAGTTAATAGCCTAATGGCAATATTGAAATTTTTTCATAGAAGTCCAGGAGTTTCAAAACGACTTGTCGCACCTTATATATTTCCGTTTTACCAACCCTGTGGCATCTTTCCACACAACTCACTGTTAAACCGTGTTCAAGAAAAAAAAACACCATCAATTACTTTTTTTTTCCACTTCTTCGCTAGTCCCCTCGCTAAGTTGCTTTATTCCGAAAATGATCAGTTAATTTCTCCTGCCTCTGTATTATAAATCGTCTATAGGCTTCCTAACGGTACTACGCTGTTCCTGAAGTACCGATATTGCCGATTCCATGTCTTTTAACTTCGTAGCTAACACATTTAGTCCAGAAAACTGTCCCTCAGTGCCATCAATTCGCTCAGTGAAACCGGAAAGTTATTCTCAGTTATGTCTTCGACGCCTGCAGGCCCCCCTTTGTTGGATTAATCTTGCTCTGGCCTTCTAGCAATTCCCATAGCATTAGTTTTTCAATCGGGCAAGAATTTGTTTCAACACCGCCACAAGACAACAGATCTCTTGATAATGCAATCACGAAAGAAAGAAAACGCTGAACACACAGTGGGCAGCGCTGCAGTACTAGCAAGCGATCATCACTCCTGTAGCAATTTGCCGATTTGAAATCACTAACCTGGATAGCAAAGCAAAAAGGATTGCTTAGCATGCTGCCTCGTTTGCTGCTGCCATGCCCACTGCTAAAATGGACTGCTAAAATCAGTCAGCGCGTTGTTCTGTCTGTTTACAAAAACTAACGTACGCCAACAGTAGAATAAATCAATTAAGTAGCGTTTACGACGATAATTACCATAAGCGCTATGCACAGAATAGACTCAGAACAAGAAAATTTTGTAGGTCGCTTAATTACCATTACCCGATGGCATTGCGATGGCACTGGGTCATCAGAATTTCACTGCTTCTAATCTCTCGCCATTTCGTGCGATTTGCTGCATGCTCGTCTGATGACGCCTCCCCGCGCACGGATGGAAGATGATGAAGACCGCTCTTTCAAACTAAAGCGTGGAAGACTGGCACTTTCAACAACTATCGTGAACGCAGCTACGTCACGAAGACGACGACATTGCAAGCGCAGCGCGATAGCTTGGCAGTTCGCGCAAGCAGGATGTTAGGATTTCTCCCACCTGATTGTTCAAATTAGGGAAGTGTATGAACCGACCGACTTAAAACCGGAGTGGCACTCATTGGTGATGCGCTCAGCCTATTCCTCGCGTCTACTGCTCTGCTGCTGTCTTTTTGCGATGTGTTTCGTAGCGTATTAACGCGACATTGTGAAAAAGCGCGTGTCGCAGAAAAGCCGGTGTGGTCGGCGTCAGCATCGGCGTCTTTGGCCGTGAGCGAAAAATGGCGCATCTCGGTGGACACCTAAACAGCGCCGTAAGGGAAGGGATTTTAGCGTAACAGCGTTAAGGATTGATTGATTGATTGATTGATTGATTGATTGATTGATTGATTGATTGATTGATTGATTGATTGATTGATTGATTGATCGATCGATCGATCCATCGATCGACCCTTACGACCCGGTTCGCGTGTCCGCCGAGATATGTGAGACAGGCGTCCTTTCCTTAAATTGTCCAACGGGCAACGCGTCGCGCCGAACAGGCGGTGGCGTTCCGTGTACTCCTCGGCAACGCTACGACACGCTGTCGCGTCTCACTCTTAAAGACGAAGCTTAAGCGTCCTCCAAATTTTTCTCAAAGGTTTCTAAATAATTTAGTTAATGTAAATAGAATATATTTTATACCTTATAAATGTCACGTTTAAAAAAAGCTGTGGCGACTGCGTAGTGGTCTGAAGTAGCAGCCAGCGGAACTGATTTTTTAGTGCCGCCACGAGTTCGCATCCCGCTCCGCCAGCTTTAATTTTTTTTATTTCTTTAGTGTCTTCCCTCGGTACGGTGCCGGCTTTCCGCTGCAGTGGGGCTCTTATCCGGTCGCTTAAAATAAAACGTTGTTGAGGCCACTTGAAAAACAAACGGCTCGCTAAAGTGCAGCATTTGGGCTGAATAATAGTAATCACTACTTCCCGAGTCGGGAGTCAACGATTCCTGAGGTTGCCATTTTAGTGCTCTAGCGCTTCCATTCCGCCGGAAAGTGGTTGCTGTCTGTACGGAGCCTGCTTCTAGCACGTCACGTTGGCCCCATTGGTCACGTGACGTTGTGACGTCATAACAAGCTGCCCACAGGATTGTGAGCCCACCTTGGCAGTTGAATTTAAGGATTAGTCGTGAAAGATTCCTCAGGAACACCATAGGTCTCACAAGCCCCACCGATGGCAGAACCTGCCATCGCAGGGCAGTGGCGCGTAGCTTAACCGCTGCACCTCTGCGCCTGGAGCGGAATTAGTACTCCCAGTGATCTGTGAATGTAGAGAATGACCAATTCTACCGCAGTACAAGTCTAAAACGATGCAATAAGACCCAAACTTATATCATATGAAGTATCAACCTAAGTAAACATGTTCAGGCTACACAATAGCATAGAAAGTCAAGATAAACCATGCGAAGCAGAACTAACGGTGCTAGACAACGATAATTAATGGTTAACCCCAGCGAAACCGCCCGTGTTTTTTTGCTTGCGCGTCTACGCTTAACTCAAACGCTGAGTATCAATTCCCTACTATGCCTGCTATAAATTTGGTTGATAAAATCAGACGCGCGATTACGCGGTAACAGGTCTTACCAGGGACAGAAACAAACCAAGAGATGTTGATGGTATTTGGAGAGCAGTGAAATTTTTTCTTTTCTAGCACATCGTACATTGCAAGGCGGAACGAGCGATGATTCAGACCAAGGTGGTCACGGTGCTGCTTTATTTTCATTGTTAGATTACACTGGTCGCCTTTGCCCACCACAATGTGGGACCCCTTTCCTATACCGCAGTTCCAGAGAAAATAGAATATACACAGAAGATATGACTATACTGAACTACTCACAGCGTGAATTAAAAAAATCCACACCAACGCCGCCAACAGGCTTTGATTTGACAGTGCAATTTCGCAAAAGCATTTTTTGCACTGCAGCCGATTCTTCGAATCGTCACTGAGCTGAAATCGGGCTTCGTTCCGGCAAAGAAGGCATAAAACATGGGAATTTAACAGCCTTACTAGGTATAATCTCAACGTGTTTTATTCTACACTCTGATCATGCGACAGACTCGGGGCTGATAATGAAAATGTTGACGGCGGTACCATGGTTACCGCTAGACTGGAGGCACGGCCCGGCCAGTGGCCCCTTGCTAGCGCACTATACAGGGTGTTTAAGCGAATACTTAACACCATTAAAAAAAGGTTTTTGATTTTGAATAGCGTTTTTTTCGGCGGTGTAGTACATCACTGCGACGGAGAAGGTGTGTTGCACGCGCATTTCGTGTTTGACTCATGTACCTCCAGAGGGCAGAAGCAACGTCTTCCTCGGGATCTTCACCCTAAGAAGTAGCGCTTTAAACGGGAATTCATAATGGGTGGCACAGACAAAAGCGTTAGCCCGGAGTACGGTTCGGGCGACCACCTTCGCCCTCAAACAGTGAATTCTGCACTCCCTCACCCTCACCTCATCATGTCTTCCCTCCCTCGCCCTCACCTCATCATGTCTTCCCTCCCTCACTCTCGTGCTCACGAATTTTCATCCTCCCTTACCGAGTGAAATCCACGTGAGGCGAGGGTGAGGACGTCCACATGAGGGTTCGCTGTCGTGAGGATTCCCATCTCTGGCCACTAAGCGCTCTGCGACTCACGCGCTTTTGAAAAATATAAAGTTGTATTTTTAGCAACTGGAAAGAGGCACATAAAACCCGTATGAGCATATTCCAGCGTTCGAATCGGGCGTCAACGTGAACTGGAGAGTTTATCGGTAGAATCTAGTTTTGGGCGGAGACGCGCGAATGTCGATCTGTTGCTCCTTTCTTTTGACATTAATTTTATGCACCCTTTAACACCGCTTGCGACGTTTGCGTAGTGGGGCACTTGACATAAAGTTCGCACATCTGGAGTTACTTAGAATGGACTGACTTCAAGCATGCAGCCACTTCAACATTCCGTACCGCTCGAAATGCAGCCATCGCGGTTCGGTATTTAATCATTAATGCGGACTCCGTATGCAGCTGTTTCGGCTTAGGCATGTATTGCTGGCAGCGGTAGATTGAAAGTTAGGTGTTCTACTGAGCACACCGTACCGCTCACCTTTTGTTACTTGCCGCGGTAGCTATTACGTCCGTGGCTGCTGACCAGGGTGCCCTCCTGGCCGATTTGTCTGACGGCTTCAGCTGAGCGCGGCTTGGAAGCTGGTTCGTCGCCGCACATTTTTCAGCATGCGGTACGGCGGAGCAGCCAGCAAAGCGCGAACAACGCGCTTCTCTCGACCAGTGCGTCGTCAAGTGCCCTTATCCAGCGCTCCCGTCACCCACATTCGTACTGTTTGCAGGAAAACGGCCGAATCCAACGCTGATATTCAGATGACCTTGCTCACAGCAGCTTAAAGGAGCTCTGAAACACCCTCTGGGGAGGGTACATAAATTAGCTCATTCATTACATCGTGCTGTCATGCACAACTGAGCCAAATAATGCACTTCTACGCACGGCAAAGAATACACAATCGCGCCCGAGAGGTTGCGAGCCCTTTCCGGAAACTTTCGGAAACTCTCGTTCTCCTACGTGTGGCATGTCTACGTACAGTGTTGTGCGTTTTTGTCGTGAACACTTAAAAAAATTTCCCCGCCTCAACCGCTGGCTCATTTACCGTGAAACTGCACACAGAGCTTGCGTATTATGGTAACTTTTGTATCGTAGCAAGTTTGACAACGGTACTTACTTAGTTCAGACGTGCATGATGCGAAAACGTAACCGTCTACGTAGAGGTCGGCAACCAACACCCGCAGACGATGCTTTTTCGCTGAAGGGCAGCAGTGGCGCCATCTGTTCTCGGCAGTGAAAAACGTCCCGACAAGGCCGCCGAGACGAGCGGTGCAAACAATATTCTTTAAAAGGTAAAGCCTCTGTAAATCTGTTGTTTTGATATTTTTTCGCTCAATTAGCCGAAACTATTGCAAGCGCTTCAGTTGAAGCAGTCGAAACGGCCGGAACGGCATATTCAAAGGGCCGCGCTTCTCGAAACGCTCGTCTCGGCGGACTTGTCGTGACGCTTTCGACTGCCAAAAACAGATGGCGCCACTGCCGCAGCTCAGTGAAAAAACGTCGTCTGCGGGGTTTGGTTCGCCGATCTCTACGTAGACGATTGCGTTTTCGCATCATGCACGGCTCAACTAAGTAAGTACCGTTGTCAAACTTGCTACGATACAAAAGTTACCATAATACGTAAGTTATGTGTGCAGTTTCACGGCTCATGAGCTAGCGGTTGAGGCGGGGAAACTTTTTAAAGTCTTCACGATAAAAACGCACAACACTGTACGTCGGCTAGGAAATGCATGATGGCTAGGCTCTTTCAGACATCACGCAGCTGTCATGGCCGCGGCCAGTCAGCGGCGTCACTCCTGTGTGTCAGGAAGCTCCGCCTCCCTGTTGGCAACCGGCCACGGGACAGCGTGGGCGAGGCCGGCGAAGCAGCGCCGATTGTTGTTGTTGTTCTTGTTGTCCTCAAAAGGATAATGGCGCATACCCACTGCGGGGGATTTGCAAAGGCACTGGCGGCGACTGGCAGCTGCTCAAAACATTAAAAAACACAAATAAAGTAAAACTAAAAATAAGAATGCCGATTTGTTGATTGAAATTAAAAAATCGAACATTGTGAGATTTCTGCCTGAAAAAGAGAACGGGATTAGCCGTGCCGTGTTTAGGAAGCTTTGAAGAGTTTTGAGATGAATTTTGAATACGAGTAGGCAGAAGATGAAATTCAGAAAAGTTTTTGGATGGCAGCCGTTTCGTGTCTGAAAGGAAAGTTTGAATGGCGGAGAGCATATCTTTGGGCATGTAAAAAAGAACAGGGGAGGAAAAGGCGTTTTTGACTATACTCATATTTTGACTATACATAAATACACTTCTCACAAAGACATGAAAAATTCTTTCTGGAGGACATTTGTCAAGCGGCGTCCTTTAACATTCCGGACATACCATAACTATATTGATAGCCTGTTTCAGGGCCCCTCTAAGGCGCAGTAGTAGCGACGGCGGCAATATTTCGAGAACGACGGCTGCTGGCCACATCGACGTTGCCGATTTCTTCGGTTTTAAACATCTCGTTCGATTTCAGAAAGTTTGGCTGCAACCCACTCAGAGTGGGATCTGTGAGCATCAGGAGTTTTTTGCACCTACGAAGTGACAGGAAGGACATCGAGTCGCTCAGAAAGCCGGCGAGATAGGCGCTGCAGCAAAAGCAGAGATGGTGTTCTATATAGTAACGTTCGTGTTTGGGCTAGTTGGCACTTCATGCTTGACACGAAGCGCGCAGAAAGCACAAGAAGCAGTTTTCTGTCGTTGTCACTCGTGCGTGTGTTTTCTGCTCGCTTTGTGTCAAGCATGTATTCTACTGCCCAGGCAACTTCTTATGCCTCCGCGAGGTGGCTTTACTACACTTTCAGATTCAAAGCTACTCACAACTACGGTTCCCTGAAATCGAGGCGCGGGCATCGGGGCACCCTATTCAAAACTATAATGCACAGAGCTTATGGAAATCTGACGGTGTGTCTGCGCCAATACTCGAAGTTTAGTAGGCTCGTCACTTATGTAGGAGCTACAACTAACTTTCTACAAGTTAAAAACTCTGAAATTGTTTATATTTAAAAAAACAGCGCTAACGTGGGACACCCACACAGGAGAGAGGATGGTGGGACAAGTGCTAACTTTCAACTGATATTTATTGTCTTCAAGTGACAACTTATACAGTCAAAGGTAAAAAAAACGCGCCGAAATGAGGGATGTCAAGTCAAGCCTGTGCGTGGGTCATACGAAAGAGTGGACTACGTTTTTTTCTGGAAATTATACAATGAAAGTAGTGAGTAGTACGCCTCCAACAGCAAACGTGCTACCATGCTTCTGCTTCTGCCTAGAATCTTGATACTTTCTAAGTGTGCAATAAATATCAGTCGAACATTTTTGCTCGTCCCATCAACCTCCTGTCCCGTATATGTCATTCTTGTTTGCGCAATTTAGTGTTAACCCAAGCCATGAACCAACTCGCCCAGCAAAAAGTGCTGTTAAGCTCCGAAACGGTTCATGACTCCAATGAATCCTGGCTATAAAATCATGGAAACAGATGCAGCAAGAACAAAAACTCTCAGATATGATAGTCCGACTAGTATATTACGAAGCTACAACAAGCAATGTGTTTCAGCGCATCTGAGATTAATGGCAACAGACGGCGACAGTATTTACTTCTCCCGCTCCTCGCTGACGCCTCAGTCTATATACCGACCTCCACGAAATGGCCACAGAGAACTCTCAGATTTTGACAATACCAGTTGTTGGGCGAGTTGGTGCTGACGATGATCCATAACAGCGCGACAGACGAATAATGCTATGAGGGACGCAGTAGTAAAGGGCTCCGGAAATTTCAACCACCTGGGGTTTTTTAACGTGCACTGACATGCACAGTACGCGGGCCTCTAGAATTTCGCCTCCAGCGAAATTCGGCCGCCACGGCCTGGATCGAACCCGCGTCTTTCGGGTGCAACAGCCGACCACCATAACCACTGAGCTGCAGCGAAAACCTGGTCAAGTTAGGTTTTGAGGCGAAGGTTTGCAATTATTAAGATTGAGGAGCTCAGGTGGTAACCGGTATGAATGCGGTTTCACAACTTTCTTCTACCGTAATTACTCGCGTACTGTGTGCAGAAGGCATTGCGCCGGCGACACACTGCTATTAAACCTTCAAGAAAGGGTCACAGCATTTAATATGTTATTACTAAATCAATTTTAACATCAAAAAACTCTTGTTGCCCTTAGGCTTTGTTGCTTCCCGTCGTGTGTGTGTGTGTGTGTGTGTGCGTGCGCGTATGTGTGCATGTGTGTGTGCGTGTGTGTGTGTGTGTGTGTGTGTGTGTGTGTGTGTGTGTGTGTGTGTGTGTGTGTGTGTGTGTGTGTGTGTGTGTGTGTGTGTGTGTGTGTGTGTGTGTGTGTGTGTGTGTGTGTGTGTGTGTGTGTGTGTGTGTGTGTGTGTGTGTGTGTGTGTGTGTGTGTGTGTGTGTGTGTGTGTGTGTGTGTGTGTGTGTGTGTGTGTGTGTGTGTGTGTGTGTGTGTGTGTGTGTGTGTGTGTGTGTGTGTGTGTGTGTGTGTGTGTGTGTGTGTGTGTGTGTGTGTGTGTGTGTGTGTGTGTGTGTGTGTGTGTGTGTGTGTGTGTGTGTGTGTGTGTGTGTGTGTGTGTGTGTGTGTGTGTGTGTGTGTGTGTGTGTGTGTGTGTGTGTGTGTGTGTGTGTGTGTGTGTGTGTGTGTGTGTGTGTGTGTGTGTGTGTGTGTGTGTGTGTGTGTGTGTGTGTGTTAAAAAGATTGCACAGTTAGGATCTTTACGATTTTTCTCGCGTTTGTATACAGGTTGATTTTTAATACGACAATATCTACGCAGTCGTTAAAAATATTCCAAAGTTCGAAATATTCCACAGCTAAAAGTGTTCCGCAGTTAGGAGCTTTACGATTTTTGTCGTGTTTGTACGCAGGGTAATTTTTATACGATACTTTTTACGCACTTGTTATCCCGTTTTCTGCTCCTCCTTAAATAAAATTCCAGATTGGCTAACGTCATCAGGGTCACGCGACCCAAACTGACTAATCAGAGAGCACCGCAAAATTTAAAATTCCCCTTAAATTCCTCAATTGGTCGAAAGAGGTTACTAAATAAATGGCGGGGCTGCGCGTGGTATCGTCGCCGAGAGCTTTTTACTTCTTCTACATCTAAAAATACACTAAAGGCGTCTGTATCTGATGCATAAGAATTGCGAGCGATGTCATTCTATAAATATGGTGGTGGTGAAAAACCTTATAAAGTAGAGCAAGCCTTAATTGTTACATCCTAGTGATGGGATTGCTCTTGGATGCGTGTCGTGGCCGGAAGGTGATGCTTCTCAGCGACTTCCAAAGCCCAGTCCACTAGCTGCCGTTGGGCAGCCGGGTCAGAACTGGACACCGCAGCCTCCCATCGCTCGAGGTCTGTGAGTTGCCAATCGGCCGGTGGCAGGAGCTCAGAGCAAGAATAAAGAATGTGTGCCAAATCCGCTTTCGGAGCGCCGCAGAGGGTGCATACTGGCGTGAACAGTACCGGGTGAACCAAAGCTAAGTGGGCAGTGGAGAGGAAGGTGCGGGATTGTAGTTGTCGCCACGGCACCTGCTGCAATTTATTGAGAGACTTGTGCGAAGGGGGATACGTTAGCCGTTGCTCACGGTAGTGTAGAGTGATCTCGTGATACGCGACCATTCGATCTCGAGCGTCTCCCCAGGCGTCGGCGGCTCCTGCTCGGCTGACGAAACCTCGAGCTAAAGAATGAGCCACCTCGTTACCTGGGTGGCCGGCATGGGCCGGGACCCAGAGAAGCTGAATAGGTCGGGTAGGGGCGAGAGACCGGCTTAGAAGCCGGAAAGCGGGTTCCGAGATGCGGCCTTTCGCAAAGTTACGGACCGCGGTCTTTGAGTCGCTGAAAATGTGGGTCGCCGATGTAGTAGCGATGGCTAAGGCTACGGCTGCCTCCTCCGCTTCCGCAGGAGTGGGGGCAATGACAGTGCCTGCCGTAATAGGGGTGTACGAATTGGACACTACCGCCAGGGCAAAGGCGGAAGAGGAGGTATAAGAGGCTGCGTCGACGTAGACGCTCTCCGGCTGTGCGCCATACTGTTTGTGTAGGGCTGCAGCCCGAGCAGCACGACGAGCCGCGTGATGCTCGGGATGCATGTTCTTGGGGAGGGGTGAATGGTGATGAGGTCCCGTGTGCGGAGTGGGAGGGAGAAGGTGTGGGTATAATAGCCAGGGGGGTGTAGGCCAATAACGTCAAGAATGTGACGGCCGGCTAGGGTGGAGGAGAGCCGATTAAATTCGGCAGATCGATGGGCCTCGGTGAGCTCGGCGAGGGTGTTGTGTACGCCCATCTTAAGAAGGCGTTCATTCGACGTGTGCTGGGGGAGGTTGAGGGCCGTCTTGTACGCCTGACAGATGAGGCAGTTGACACCGAGGCATGCGGGAACACGACCTCCGCCGCCTGATCCAGGCTTTCGTCCTTAGCCGGGTAGTATACTCCCTGCCCTATCTCTTCCTCTCCCGAGTAGAGGAGAACAAAGTCTATAAATATGCGATGCGCGAAAGCCAGCTCATCAAGTTTATAGTGGCTCTGGAACACCTTCCGAGGAGCGCACATCAACTCTCTCAATCACTGCACTGTGTTGTCAAGAACACCTGAGCCAAATAATTCTCAAGTTTCGTCGCCTATTGGAGGCGCCACTGGTAATCCAACATGACTGCCTGAGAGGTGCTCTGGTGGCCGCGCTACTCTTTTGCCGTTCTGCACTGCGCTGCCTGTAGTTGCTTTACAAATTTAAATGTTCGTGCGAGTGGGCTGCATAGAAGAAGCTTTCAAAGCAGGCGCTGTTTCGTGCTGTGGCTCAAAGATAGCCACGACATTGTCTCTCAGTGCACAAGTCTTCTGTTTGCAGGCACCGCAGGTGCGATAGAAGTTGTCCGACGTAGATGTGGCTGGTGTGGTATGGATGGGATGGATGGAAGGGAGGCGCGGCCCCTATGAAACAGGGTGATGGCAGTTGCCGCCATGCTCAGTTTTTTTTGCTTTATTTTTGTTTAACTGTGCTGTAAGTTGTTAATAAAATTCGCATTTTTCTTTAAGATACGTCTTCCTATACTCTTAACCTTATGTCACCTCTCTGCTTTTGAGCCACCAATCTTCCAATCGCTTTTGTGCTAATTTCCACCGCAGATTTATTTACATGGCCATTGTTATCTCTGACCCATTGGGCCTCAGGAACACTGACTGTGCCTGCATCGACATCAGGATGGATACCATCATATTTTAGTATACGGTGTTCTATTGTTTCTACAGATTTACCACACACACCACATGTGCCATCTTCTTCGTTAAATTTCTTTTTGTAGCTGCACGTTCTAAGACACCCTGACCGAGCTTCAAAGAGGAGGGCGCTGCCTCTTGAGTTGTCATAGAACGCTAGCTTCCTTCCTGATCTGCCTTTTCCAGTACTGATGTAGTTCTACAGTATGCTTCTTTTCCACTGAGTCTGTCCAATTTTTACCTTCCGCGTTTTTAACCTCTCGTTTAATGCTCTGTCTTTCTCCGTCCTCGTGTCTGGCATACTTACTGGTCAGCTTATTAGTTCTTTTCCCCAATGTGAGTCAACGCTCTTTCTTTATAGGTATTTAAATACCTTAGCTGCCCACCTGTTATCGTCCAATTTCCTCAGGCGTTCTTCGTGTAGTATTTTACTCTGAGCTTCCCGCTCTTCGAACGATGTCCAGCCCATATTCCCCTGCACTGCCTCGTTTGTGGTTTTCCCGTGGCCACCTAGTGCTAATCTTCCTGCAGCTCCCTCATTTACTTCTAATCTCGGCTGAACTTCTGTCCTTAAGCATAGAACCGCATCCCCGGCACTATTATTCCTTTCCAAATACCTCTCAGTACTTCATACCTGTTGTACCCCCACATTGTCCTGTGTTTCATTATTCCGGCATGTATTCGCCCTTTTGCTATGAGAGACTGTTCGTGCTTTTCCGTGTACATATGCCTTTTGTTTACCCATTCCCCGAGATATTTGTATCCGACCACTCGGGGTATTTCATGGCCCTGTATTGTAAGCTCCTGATCAGTTGTACCGTTGGAAAACCATCACACCTGAGTTAACTGCGCTAAAACTGAAACCTAGACTGTGTCCTTCGTCCCCACAGCGATTAACCAGAGTTTGCAAATCTTCCTGGCTATCTGCTAACAGTACAATATCGTCCGCAAACCTTAAACCCGGTAGTCGTTGCTCAACAACCATTCCGCCTAATCTGTACGACAGATTATAACCTACATTGCTTCCTTGCAGCCTTCTTTCCATATTTATCATATAAAGTATGAACATCAGCGGTGATAGAGGACAACCTTAAGTTGCCTTAATCCCTTGTGTATCTAGACAGTTGTCATCGAGGTACACAAAACATTCGGCTGCTGACAGCGTAGAGGAGAGGTTCTGCACCTACTGCGACGGCTCTATTCGGGGGAAGAAAGTTGGCGAGAACATGTGAAGGGCCGAGAAAAAACACGGATACGGGCAAAATTTTCGGCCTTGATTCTATTCACTGTACTCGCTTAAGGCAGCTTTAAAGATTAAGTGTGCGTTCATGCATCTATACCGAATTCGCACCTGATATACACCGAATGTATTCCAAATTCACAGTTAGTGGCTCCGTTTTTCACATAAATTTAGACATCCGCCGTCGCATTTCGCTTTTTAGGTAAGAAAAACCAAACAAATCTTGGCTTAGGCGCAAGAAAAAAGCGCAAATACAAATTAGCCACGATTGTCTGCGGTGAGCATTTGGACACCGCTGATTTATTTTGCAGCTTTACAGGTAGGCAAAGATATTTATTGGCGTAAATCGCGAAAAAGCCCTGGCGGAAACATTCTGCAGCAACGATCGCTTGACAAGCGAGGTAGCACTGCTTTTAAAGAAAAACCGTGCTACAAATTCCTGGGTGCCACAGTTGCGGCGGAGATACAACTCCACTTCGCTCTAAAGTTCAACAGACTCCGCATTTAGTGCGCTTTCAGCGTGTGCTGATTTCAAGCGCTGCGCACTATATGAACATGCAATAAATGCATTTTTTATTCCTTGATAAATAACTAACTGTACGATCAAGTAGTACACCTGCTGAGAAATGTTACTCTCAAAGGGAGTTGGTCACCACTGCTCACGAGTGGTGCGCTTTAGACGGAATATTTGGGCCAGAAATGCGCACTGCAATTTGTCACAATCTTGGTCACAGGTTTTGCAATGCCAGCCTTGATTATGCTGCAAATTACCAATGAATTATGTTTCGGTTGCTCCTCCCCTTACGTAATGCCCTAGCCTCATGACCTTTAAGGGTAAGTAAATGACGATGATGAATTAAAAGCAGTCCGCAAAAATGAGGACGATTGAAATAGCCCGCCAGCAGGACAGCCGTGGCGCTTGTGCAGTCGTCTGAGTTCCCGTTACATCGCGCTGCTTTTAATTTTCATTACGAGTAACCTACTCACCCCCACTGCGATTTTAATTAGCTTGATTGTCCACTCATTCTTGAGGTTCGGAATAAAGGGAACGCATACAGATTTATCTCGGCTTTGAATGAGTTGATGCACGGTGGTAGACACAAACTGCGATTGCTTTTGTGTTTTCTGCTCATATTGCTCGCTTTGTATATACTGCATGCTCTGTATATATTGTACGCTTTGTATTGTATGGCTCTGTAAAAACACGACTCGAAACCCAATAACACGCTAAAAGTGTTGTGTGACCTAAATAACAATACAGAATTAAGTAGGGCGGGAGACGTCGGCTCAAGCCGGGGGCCTTCCGCCGGTATCATCTCTTTCGCGATTCTGGAGGCTGCCACGTGGCGCCGACACCATCATTCACGCCCGAAAGTTGATGAGCCCTTTCCGGCGACTTGTTCATGCTCGTGCCCTTCTCCGTCGCTCGCATCTGTGTATGCCAGTTCAGAGATGGCTGTTGGTCAGAATCGTTCAGAAGTCAGGCAGCTACCGTGGCCTACCGTGGCCGCGACCAGTAAGCCACATAGCTCCGGCGGGTCAGGAAGCTCCGCCCCCGGAGATGGAGTCGACGGAGCGCCTGCCTTCCAGCTTGCAAAAAGTGGTGAGAGGAGAGGGAAAGGCACGAAGGCTCTGATATTATAATTTTGACTATAGATGGCTCAGCTTCTACAAAGTGCATTAAAAAGAAATCTTGCTGCTGGACAATGTTCATGAATCGCCGTGCTTTAACATGCAGGCATACCGCAACTTTATTAGAGCCCCTTTCAGAACCCATTTAAAATGCGTATTTTTTGACATACAATATTTTCAACTACATTACCGATTAAGAAACTTTAAAAACGAGCTCATCTGGAAAGACCAAGGCGACGAACTCCAGCAGTTTCTGAAATAAAATCTGTAAACGGTTAAACAAACCGCCCTGTATATAATTGTTTAATACGGTATTGTTATCTATACTTCTATGACATCATTGTTTCATGTCATGAGTAATAACGGTTAGCAGAATTGTCTCTTTTTTGTCTTATTGACAACTAAGTTGTCTTCCTTTCAATACAACAGAGCATACTTGTATTTTTAAGCTTATCACCCTTCCTCGTGCACTACAGAAAAGAAACAGAGTGTACATTCGCCTCGGTCCATTGCTTGTCGCGCCTTCCACGAATTTCCAAAATATTTATATGTAGTCTTATTGTGAGCTGCTTTAAACGTTTGAAGCGCTACGTACACTTTCGTGCACACTGAGAATTTGCAATGTTTTCCTGGACAGTGTAACAACTAGTGGTTGCTCCTTTGTTCCTTACGAATTTACCACGTTTGACGTCGCGACACCGCGGCCTTTTCATGTTCGCTAGCGAACGCACCTAATGCCACTTCTCAAAACGACCAGCTTGGCTGCACGTCCTTCGGTACATTAGGCTAAACAAGATTTTTCGCCAGTATTAATATTGTTTGTCTCGTGTTATCCGTAAGCTCTAAAAACAATGTGTGATCTCCTGGTGCATAAGTGCTCTGCTGACAAATCCTCCTGTTTCAGTGCTGCAACATCCGGCCGTTCTGACGCCTTTTACGAAATTTTCTGCAGGCCTGTAATAAAATTATTGCTGCTTTTTTATACAGCAAGCCCAATCGCTCTCTAGGAGCCCGCGTGAACTATTTAGGCGGAAAAAATATTTTCCGAAGAAAAACGGCGAGCGGCGCGGTAAACAAGAGACGCCGAAATGCATTGGTCAGCTCGTAAGAGCAACAGTAATAATAACAATAATTTCTCGGATCCTAAGTCTGTCCTCCGATGCTAATGTCCTGCTCTCTGCATTCCGTGCGTTCCGAAGAGTAGAGCGCCACCATGTGCGTGGATCCGAATCCGTGCACGAGCGGAGCTCATGTGCCAGCTCGCCAGGTCCCCTGTCGCCTTTTATCCGCGATGCACTCCCTCTTAGGGCCGTGATCTTCCTGTCACGTTGTACTCTACATTCCTCTTGCTGGCTGAACGTTTCGCATTATGTACAGCGTGTCTCGGCTTCGGAACAAAATCTCAGGTGGCCAGAATTCGTCATATATGCTATCAAATTGAAGAAAACAGCATGTCTACCGTCACACTCACACGTGTGCGGTCGATTCATCAGCCACGCTTGACCAGAGTGGCTGTCGACATAGCTAGCAAAAGTATTGAGTGCGCGTGTGGCCACCGCTTTCGCTCTTGAGCCAGTATACTCGATATCGATGGTGGCCTACACGACGCAGCGATGGTGTCGGCACTGGACGACTCGGTGGGCCGGGTGTTCGAGGCGCTAAGCGATCGGCGCGTACTCGAGGACACCGTGCTGGCGTTCGCCGCGATGGGCGGCGGCGACGCGTTCGAGCCGGCCGCCGGCTCCAACTGGCCCCTGCGCGGATCCAAGCTCTCCCTGTGGGAGGGGGCCACGCGCACCACGGCGCTTCTCTGGAGCGCAAAGGTGGCCAGGCCGCGCACCGCCGCGCAACTCATGCACGTCACCGACTGGCTGCCCACCCTGTACTCGGCTGCCGGTGAGATCGACAGCGACGCTTATTGCAGACGTTAATACCATGCGCTCTAAAGAACCGTGTGTCACGCTCCGCGGAGTGGCCGTTATGAACGCGCTGCTGCCGCGGTGCAGGAAAGGGATCGTGTGGCCACCACATGACGTCGCAGCTGCCTATCTCCTTTATGGAGTATTCATTACAGTATAGGCCGGTTTCCGCACGGGGTGCGTCATTATCTCCCGACATGCACGGTTACGGCGTTGATTTCGCGCATTGCGCCAGAAGCTCGAATCCTGTGCGCCTGGTGAGCCCTGAGCGACTCGGAAGGAGGCAGAGGCCAGCTGCCTTTCGGGAGTTGGGGAACGCGCAATACAGCGTTGATCACACGTGTGTAGTGTGCGCAGTGCAGAGTATGCATTTCGAAAGCACCTCACTTCGTGCTGCTGTCCGACTTAGATTTACCTTACGACCATGAAAAAATCGCATGTGCTATGCGAAAGTAGACGAACAGTAACGTTCAACACGGGCACACAGTGAACGCTAAGAGCCCTAGCTGTGTGCTGGTTGCTTTTGACAAAATGAATCGTGGTACCAGTGGGAAGAGACGCAGTAGGGGTATAGGCACCAAAAAGTATACAACAAAAGGGAAGACCACGGCGGCTGCGACATTAAATGTTTAATGGAAGCCAGCCTAACCGACAAGAATAACAGACTGGACTAACTACCAATGATGTTTCACTGAATGAAGTACAGTCGTGGACAAAACTTTGCGGGATGACAGTTCGCGGAAATTTTTTTTTTTCTGCGGTCGAGCGAAGCAGGTGAATGAAAAGTGTGATCCACAAAGGAGCATACGTAGTCCATTCACCGCATAAATGTGAGCAGAGAGACTAGAGAGGAAACGCAGAAATTAGTTTTTAGTCGCAAATCTGCAACATGCAAACTTTTCTCCACGACTGTACGTCTTTCTCATCTTTCCTCTTGTCGACTGGTGTCCTGGTTTCCAGGAAACGAACTCGGAGCCAAGAAGACGAAAATCACGCAAAAACTCCACAAAAAAGAGAAAAGACAAAAGATATCAACTAAACTGCCAAAGATAACTAAAGGAACGATGTGTGCATTTGTGGTCGCTCTATCGCGCTTCTGCAGGGAAGACTAGATTATCTAAAAGCAACCGTGTGCTCTGCGCTTACATGACAGCACGGTAAAGAGTTAAGGGACAAGTGGGAAATAGATAATCAGTTGAGGACACATTTTGTATTTCCTTTTTCACAAGCGCAACCGAGTGACCGCTAACGCACTTACCCTTTCTTTAGCAACATTTGTGTTTTTTTTTTTGGGGGGGGGGGGGGCGGGATGATTTTCGTCTTCATGCCTCCAAGCTATTTTCGTGCGCATGGTGTGTCTGGCACCGCCCAGGGCATGTTACGGATTTGGTCATGAGTAAAGTTCGGTTAAACTCCAACGTTGCGGTGTCGCCTCTTCCTTCGGTCTTTGTGTCTTCGCGCTGGCAACACGTTACATTGAGAAACAGTGAATGTATAAGGACAATGTTCAAATGCGCTAAAATAATGTTATCTCTTGCAGCACATTTTAGAGTTCTCTTACAAACGGTACATTTGACATATTACCGTGTACAGATCATGAACTACGGGCCGCACTTACTTTTCGCGATTTTGTAGAGGTGCTGCCCCTATTCAAAAGCGTCATTTTTCAGCTCAACTTTCGGGAAACTGCTTCGTTGTTCCATAGAGTCTGACGCTGTGGCGGGTTCCTGTTTGCAGGACTCCTTTAAAGTATATTCAGCGCATCGCTGCCGCCACTGCTTGGGCCAGGCTTCTTTCACTTTCACTTATATTCCCATAGTCTATTCATAGTCACAGTCACTTCTATCATAATAGTCACTTTCAATTTTATTCATTGCATTCCGAATTCGTGTAACTTTCAAGCTCTTTGCAACACCCGTGGACATCGCACGCCGGTATTCAGAATCCACGAGCAACGAGCTGCAGTGACGCTCTTCTTAGACGCTTAGTCGATGTCACTTTGTGGTCTGCTGCTGCTGCTGCCTATTCTGTTGCAGGCTTGTGAATTCTGCTTTGAATGACACACAGCTGATTGTGGAGCGTGCTGGAAGGACAATGGTATGGCGTTAGGAGGCAGCTCCTCGGGCAGCATGCCACGCAAGAAAATTTATAAGCACAGAGGACCAGTTGACTCGTTGCAGATTTCTTTTGTTTTTCTCAAATTGGTTGGGGGGGGGGGGGGGGGGGTTATATACTAACGTGGCTTTTAGTCGATTGTATACGGTATATATTATACCCGCTTTAGTGTTTGTAACCTTTCTAATGTGGGAATGGTGCAACAAAATATATTTTGGACCAAGATGAATTCAAAGTCTTCTTTTCCTCTATATACCTGACTTGGACATAACGTAACTCCGGGTCAAGATCCATGCGTAGATCACGCGAGACAGTTTGTCACCGCCATAAGGCAGGCTACCTGCACAGCGAGTCATTGTGCCTCGAGCCCGAGTAAGGTTGAGTGGGTGTCACCTCGTGAGCCTGAACGACCGATTGTGGCTAGTGCGAGTCAGTTCACCAAAGCGCGATTTACCTGGCAAGTAATAAAGTTTATGTGAGCGAGCTTCGAGGTGAAATATATCGGATAATTTTACCCTGGCTGCGTTTGCTCGTTCGGCCGAGGCCCTCTGAGCGAAACTGCGCTAAGCCTTGCGGCGGTGCTCGTGCAGATTGTGCTGCTTTCTGCTGCCGTTTGGTGGTGTTTTTGTTTTATTCATTTGTTTCTCATTTCCCTCTGTACACCAGTGAGGCTCCCAGTATATAGGAAGTATAAAAATGAAAAGATAAACGAATTACTCGGTCACTGCAATACAAAGCGCTGTGCTGGCTGGTGTCAGGAGCGGGGACATCACTGACCTCGGAGCCATCGACGGCAAGGACCTGTGGACGGTGCTGTTGACGACCGACCTTCTCCGCGCACCGAGGTCCTCTACAATATCAACTACCAGCGCAAGTTGGCCGCCATACGCGTCGGATGGCACAAGCTGGTCCTGGGCGGATCGCTTGGAGACCAACGCGACGACTGGTGGGTACACCAGGGTGGTCAGCTGAAAACACCCGACGGCTGTTTTTGCAGAAACCAGTTTAAGCACGGGGCCGCTTCCCAGGCACGCGAGGCATTAAAAGACACTGAGGGCAAGTTTAAGCTGGCCTCTATCGATATATTACGGCGCTCAAAGCTTTTTTAGCCTAGAAAATGTCCAAAAATGAAACACAGGTGTGGCCGCTATTGTATCTTTCAGCTGTAGCACACACAACCAGACAGCGCTATACACGCCAGTGTTTATTCAGGTAGAATGAACGCTCTGATGAGGCGGTGGCTTCGTGGTAGAGCACTCGCATCAGCTTCGGGAGGTGGTGTGTTCGAATCCCCCTGCCGGCCGGGCATCCCGGGTTTCTGAATATGGGTACAAGCTATGCCCTGGTCGGGTGCTCGGCATGCTATGGTGAGCATGGCTTGACAAAGGAGCCTGCGTTCTCAAATTCCGTCACGGTGGGCTTGAAGAGACACATCGAAAGATAAAACTTCGTCACAGGCACGTCGAAAAGAGGGCCACAGGTTCCACACAATTCATCCCGGAGCGGCATGGATTTTTCTCGAACTACGAAGTTTCTGTGATATTTCTAACGATTTCCTATATTTCCATATTCTGCATTTGTACATAGTGTATATTGCCACCCTACCCCTATCCTTTCTCACGATTGCTCCCTCCTCTCTTTCCGTCTCCCTGTCCTCTCTCAGCCCTTTTTCTCACGCTAGCCGCAGCTCCGGAGAGAGAGAAAGAGCGAGAGAAAAAAAACTTTATTGTCAGGTAGAAGATGGTGATCTTCTTGAGTCACTTCAGCCGCTCCAGGTGGCCGGCAGTTTAAGTCTGTCGGCGACCTGCTGCGGTCTTGCCGTGACCCGGGACTGAATGTCCCAGCTGGCGAGAACACCTTCCCATTCTGCAAGCGTGGGAGATGTGACTAGATCTGCCGAAAGCGGATACTCCGTGCAGTCCCAGATTATGTGGTATAAGTTGGCAGGCTCGCCAGTACGCTGGCCAGCTTGCCAGCTGACAGTACGAATTGGCGAAATCAGGAAAGTTGTTGGAATACGTCCGCGGGTATAGCTGCGACCGCGTTTGAAGCCGCCTCCACGTGGTAGCCTGTTCACGGCTGAGCAAAACGTGCGAAGGAGGCAGGCTCGCTGTAATCTCCCTGTAATAATTGGTTGTGGCCTGATATGTAATTAGCGTTTCGCCCCCTGGGGACATCCGGGTCCGAGACACTCTCACCGGCTCGGCGGAAAAAACCTTCAGCTTACTGGTGAGCGGCCTCACTCCCTGGAACGCCCGCGTGGGCCGGTACTCACACCAGATCCCCTTCTTTCCTATCTCTTGGCATCTTACGAATAATTTTGTGTGCAGTGGCGGAGATATGTCCCCTCGCGAAGTTGCGAAGGGTCGTTTTAGAATAACTGAGAATTGTGCGCCTTCATGAACGATACCTAGTGCTATTGCAGCCTCTTCGGCCTCTTCCACTCGGTCCGTGAATACCGTAGCCGCTACCCTGCGGGAGATGCTCACAGTCAAAGCGTCGTTGCTGGTAATGTTATAATGTACCGCATCAACATACATGGCACTATCGTCCCCTCGATACTTTTTGCTTAACGTCGCCCCCCTGGCCCTCCTCCGGCTTTCGTGACGGTTCCGGAGCTTCAGGTTTCAATGGCAGGTGCCACGGCTAGCAACATATCTTTTCAATCCATTGTTATTTTTGTGCGTAAATAACCACTAGCAACAACAAAGCTTTCCTTTGCAGCCGTGTGGCTGCAATCTACAATCTACAAATCTACTCTGTATGGTGTAATTCTCCTAAATAGTTCACCAATCCAGCCACATTGCGGGCGCGTTTCGATGGAGACTAAACGCAAAGGCGCCCTTGTGCTATGCGATGTCAGTGCACGTTAAGCAACCCCAGGTAGTCGAAGGTATTCCGGGGGCCTCCAATACGGCTCCTCTTTCTTCCATTATTTTACTCCCACCTGCTTTGCATCCCTTACGGCGTGGTTCGGGTGTCCAGTGAGATAAGTGAGACAATTCCTGCGCAATTCCCTTTCCTAAAAAACAATTTTTCAATTTCCAGATTCTGGCATAGAACAGACGGTCCCTCGTAAGCTCCTGCCAGCTCCCCCCTCCCCCCCCCCCCCCCCCCCCCCCCCCCCTAAGAGAGCTGGAATCAATTGTTGCTCAAGAAGGAAAAGACAACACAGGAAGCGCTTGTTAACTGGACTTTAGAGGTCACCCCTGTATGACGCTTACTGGGCGGTCACTTCTGCGCATTTTTGGGCATGAGCTGAATTTAGCAACAACAAAATATTTTTTCCCAAAGCTTCATTTTCGCGTCTTTAATGCGTGATATGGTCCGATACTGCTGCTTGACAGAAAAGCCTTACTTCAAATCAAAATTTAGAAGCTCTCTGTCCATTAGGAGCCCGCCGCGGTGGCTCAGTGGTTAGGGCGCTCGACTACTGATCCGGAGCACCCGGGTTCGAACCCGACCGCGGCGGCTGCGTTTTTATGGAGGAAAAACACTAAGGCGCCCGTGTGCTGTGCGATTTCAGTGCACGTTAAAGATCCCCAGGTGGTCGAAATTATTCCGGAGCCCTCCACTACGGCACCTCTCTTCCTTTCTTCTTTCACTCCCTCCTTTACCCTTCCCTTACGGCGCGGTTCAAGTGTCCAACGATATATGAGACAGATACTGCGCCATTTCGTTTCCCCCAAAACCAATTATTATTATTACTGTCCATTATAGTAGGTCGGCGCTATTCTTGTGACCCAAAATGACGTCTTGTGATTGAATTGTCAACATACTCGTAAACGGACGCCAGATTGAGCCGCCTATTGACTGAGAGAGACAGAGACTCCACTATGTCTTGCAAGTTAGTTTTAGTCGCCTAGGATGGAACAAGCTTGCTCCGCCGCCAACCAAGCACTCCAGGAGGATCAGGGTGAGTTATTGAAGTGAGGTGATTTTATGGCGACGGGGGATGTGGCGAGACATTGTTCCAGGTTTGCGTAAAGTTCAGAGTAGTTCAGGTGGCTGAGGTAGCTTTGAGAAGATGTAGGAAGGACCGGGCAGGGGCTTCTGGTATGTATTTATCTGTATTTTGCGGAGTATGCAGAGTGACGGTTTTGGTACCGCTGGGTGGATAAGGGGTGTCTAGAGGGCTTCCCTTACGTAGTCATAGTAGAAGTTTATGTTACGTTTCAACTCACGCATATATCTTCTCATGTCGGTGAGAAAGGCAAGAATATTGATACCGGTCTACTCCTGCGAGTGCAGGTACGAGACGCGTGGCTCCTCCAGAGCTCTCGGTGGTTCAGCCGAAGGCAATATGTCGAACACAGCGGAGGCAGCTAAGAACAGCGCCGTCTCCAAGGCGCTGTGGTCGATGGGCCGCGGCACCTCGCGGCGCGCCGGCGACGCACTGGTGACGGTCGACTGCGGTGCACGGTCGCCGCAAGCCGAAAGCTGCCAACCCCGGCGAAAGCCATGCCTGTTCGACCTGCAGGCTGACCCCTGCGAACGCAGGAACATTGCCGCCCTGCAGAAGAAGGTGAGAGCGAAAAAAGGGGGTTTTGAAGAAAATAAATGGCGCAGTAATTTTTCTTCTTTTGAATCGAAGTAACGCGAATTGCACGAGGCAAACGAGTTGCACCGGAGAAGTTTGACTTTTGCAGGTCATTTCCTGAGTGACTAAGCAAGGCAATGTCATCAGCGAATCGCAGATTATTTAGGTATTCGCCGTTATTTCTTATGCCCAACTGTTCCCAGTTCAGGCCTCGGAATACCTCCTGTAAACAGGCGGTGAATAGCATTGGCGAGATCGTGTCTCCCTGCCTGACACCCTTCATGGAAGTTTATTGCTGACGTTATGGACGACTATGGTGGCGGTGCGGCTGTTATAGATATCTTCCGGTATTTTGACATAAGCCTCTTCTGCACCCTGATTCCGCAATGCCGGCACGACTGCTGAGGTTTCCACTGAGACAAATGCTTTCCGGTAATCATAATGGTAATGAACGCTATATACCGGGTGTTTCAGCGAACACTTTCAAAAATATTCAATATTCAGCATCAAAGGCGAACCCATTTTTTAAATGTTTTTAGTCAGCAATGTCGTTCGGAATATCGGACACAAAAAATACATTCTTAAACATTGCCGATTTAGCCTTTGTGCGTTGCACATCTATAAAATTTTGCCTTAAAGTATAGTGTCTGTTGTCTCCGAAGTAACGTTCGCTGCTTGTGCTTCATAGGTACACAAAGGCAATCGGTATTTGCTGCGCTGGAAATGCGAGCGACTCCATTTTATAAACGTGCAACGCGGGAAAGCCAACTCAACGAGAGAGCTTTGAAAGGCACATTTTTGAAGCTCGTTATTTCGAACCCGAATACCGATCCTGATAATTTGAAAACTGATCTCGCATGGGCTCTGAAATAAATTTAAAAGTTTTTATCTAATCGTTCATTAACTCAAATTTGTGCACAATGTCCGCATATGTGTATAACCTACTTACCCTGACCACAGCGGCGTATTTCCCACAGTGTTTCAAACCAAAATATTTAATTGTTAAAACATTCACCCGGTATAACTTGTGGCAACCTACAGGAATCGAGTGCTGACAAGGAAACAACGCCACTTGAAGCCAACGCAGACAAACTCATACATTGCTGACAGGACCGCGGAAGGGTGGCCACCATGTTGCAACTAGCAATCGTAGCAGTATAACTTTTAACAAACCTATTTTGGGACACTGCCATCGCGTGCCGCTGTGCGAGCATCGGTAGGGGCTATTTTACGATCGACTTGTACAAGAACTATAGCATGCAGCGTAAGACTTGAGCTGTCATACAACAAGGACTACCACTGTCGTAATGTGAGCACAATTCCGCTTCTCATCCCGTGCAAACCTAGCTCAATCAGAGCAGAAAAACAAGGGAAAGATGGGAGGACGGGCTTATACGCACTGGCAAGGAATGAGTGAGTGCCCGTCAAATAATTCTGCACAATAGTCAGCTAGCTGCTCTCGCACTTTTTAAGCGATACGGCCCTTGCCTCGCGTTTGTGATGTTAGAAAGTGCGCCTTGTTTTTTATTTATGTTTTCATCTGCCTCCTCCCATCATCATCATCCCCCATCGTGTCCTCTTTTTTCTCCTCTTCCCGTTCCCCAGTTTAGAGTAGCAGGCCAGATATTATTTTTCAGGCCAACCTCTCTGCCTTTCCCGTCAATAAACCCTCTCTCTCTAGCTACGGCGCCACTTGAACGTAGTCTTTTTTTTCACTGTGCTCAAACAGCTTAGTCGGTGCCCGTCACAAGTATCGTATTTTGGCGTCATTGCCTAAGGGTTTATGGCATTTAATAATAATATAAAGATTATTTACTCTGGTTTATGCAAAACAAGAACCGAGAACGTCCAGGTTAACTAAAATAAAAAAAAACACCTGACGCGGTCACGTCATCCTGGACGAAAACATTCAGCCGCAAGTAGGACCGAATAGTAATGGCTGCACATCCCCGTCGCAGCGGTCGCGTTTCGATGGAGGCGAAATGCACGACTTTTGCCTGTGTTCTGTGCGACGTCAGATGACGTTAAAGAACCTCACGTGCTCAAAATAGTTGATCCGGATGCCTCCACAGCGGCGCCTCTTTTTCTCTTATTTTTTTCGCTTCCTCGCGGCATGGTTGAGGTGTAGTCCAATAAGTGAGAGATTACTGGTCCTATTGCTTTATTTTTGCCCAGTTTCATTATTAATGCGAAAGAATTACTTGTCCCATTACGAAGAAACCCGGCAGTGTGTGTATGTATGTGTGTGTACTCGAAGGTCAAATTTAATCAAATCTTTATTTTCGATCAGGTGCTACAGATGGAGGGGCTACGGAAGAAAACACTCGGCGGCTTGGCGGGTTCGCAGCCCCATATATAAGACATATATAAGGCATATATACGATGGTAAACAAAATCCCAACGATGGCAAGAAAAATAGGGTGCCATCACCAAGCGGCCATATATATGACGCACACAGCAAGCGGAGAAACGCCACTTCAGGCATTCCTACGCATGGCGTTCGTCTATATACAACATTTGTCCGTAAAGTTCCGAGAGTGCGTCCATTAAAAAATGCGTTTAACATTAAATCATTTATGGAGCACCCCTTCTACATAGACTCCCTTGCAGTCTATACACAGCTTCCAACGCTTCTTGAGGTCTTGTAAGCAGTTGCAAAACGCTTCTTTTGGCAGGGCTGTCCCTTTGTCGGCGCTTCTTGGATGGCCTCCACGCTCCCCATCCAGCGACCTTTTAGGGCTCTCTTCACACGAGGAAACAGGAAAAAATCGCATGGGGAGAGGTCAGGCGACTATGGCGGATGGGGAAGCACAGTAATGCTGTGCTTGGCGAGAAATTTTTGTCACGCTGAGAGCAGTGTGCGGCTTTGCGTTATCGTGCAGAAGGCTCCATTGTCCAGATGCCCATAAGTCAGGGCGACGGTGTCGCAGTGCATCACACGTTTTGGAGCACGCGGATATAAAACTCCTGATTTACCGTCTGCCCTTGAGGGACGAACTCGTGGTGTATGACAACCCTGGCATCGAAAAAACTGTCAGCGTCGTCTTTGTTTTGGTCTTCTGCCACCGCACGTTTCCCGACACCGCAGAGCTTGTGGACCGCCATTCGGCGCTCTGCCTCTTTGTTTGAGGATCGTATTGAAAACACTATGTTTCGTCTTCAGAAATGATGCTGTCGACGAATGCAGCATCCTTCTCTACCTCGGAGAGCAAATCAGCGCTCACTGATGCCTGCGTGTCCTTCTGGTCCTGTGTGAGAGAGTGCGGCACAAGTCTGGCATTCAGCTTTCGTTTCCCAAAGTTCTCACGCAAAATTTGTGTGGCATGTTGCCTTACTAACGTCGAGAGCTTCTGATAGCATGCGGACTGTAATGGCGCGGTCTTGCTGTAAGAGTTCCCTGATCCGAGCCACGATGTTTTCATTCTGTGAGGTTGAAGGGCGCCCCTGCTTTGTGTCGTCTTCCACCGACGTTCTCCCCGAAACGAACCTCTTGTGCCACTTGAAAACTCGCGCCCGCGATAATGTCTCGTTGCCGTAAGCGTCACGAAGGAGCTCATACGTCTGTTTGGCTGTGTTGCCAAGCTTCACACAGAATTTATGCGCTGTTCGAGGTGGACGTCCATCTCTCCACATTCACTCAGAGAATGCGCAGACGACTAGTGACAACGTATTTTTTAGGCTGTCTCGACGCCCGCTCGCCTCCGCTTTCAGGGTGAGGACACTGCCCGCGACGGCAACACGTTGTGTCACACTCTCCCGTTCGGCTGCATAGAGCGCAATGCGGTGGCGGGCCGTTCGGAAGGCAAAACTGCCACTACCGCGTGAAAATCCGCAAACCTGGTGTTCTATCCAGAAAAGGTGGTACCAGAGATGTTTAAAACAGTGAAACGGAGTTAGTTAAGCTAAAATATGTCATGTTTCGCAGCTCATCTGCTGAGAAATTCGGCGCCTTGCGAACATTCGTTACATTCTCACAGCGGTTGTAACATTTCCAGCGCTATCTGTACACCCGGGTACTATACATATCGATTGCTTTTCCAACAGTCAGAATTGCTTATTTAGAGCTGGAGTTTCATAACTGCCAAGCACTGCCACTCGGGCAGTTCTAACGAGAATATCAAGCTTTCCTGTCAACGACACTTTTGAGGATGTTTGGGCCTTAACTTCCTCCTGTGTTGCTACTGCGACAACGCAGTGGTAGTATATAAGAGATAAATATATGAAAGCATAACAGTTTTCAGAAGATTTTGACATACACTGCTCACATCGTGTTTGGGGTGTTGTTGAAACAGACCAGTGAACTGTGTAGGAGTCTCACTGTTCAATGGTAGCACAAAATTGACTCGCGTTAGTTTATAATTTGTCTTGCTTTCAAGAAATGTGTGAAACGGTCACCTTTGTTGAATCGGCTACTGCGTGGTTTTCTTTCGTAGTCTACAATTAAATTGTGCGTGTCTATGATTCACTTTGCACAAGAGCGTGATAGCCATAATCACCTCTTAATCGCCATGAAATTTTGACTTCTGTTTTTGGGAAGGTTCAAGGCAATGCCAGCTCGCAATGAGCAGCCTGTCCTCTTCAGCAAAACGAAATTAAAAGATATATTTTGTGTGTCGCTACTCCAAGCTTCCGCACTTTTCGCCATCAGAATGCGGCGGACATCAAATGCACTGACCATAGGAGTCGGTGTTGCTGAGTGAAACACAGCACGTAAATATCAGAACAGCAAAGAATAACCCACTTATATACAATATAAATGATATTGAATGTACACATTCCGCTCGGCGTTCTAAAACAAAAGGCAACTTGTATTCACTGAAGGCCTGCGCATGCTACTGTTTTGCTCCAATAGGATCGATCAGGAAGTTCAGGTGTGTTCAGCAATCGTGCGAAAATATGAAGCCTAAGGGACACAAAACGGTCAACAAGTTTCTGGAAAAATTTCTGAGTGCTGTGTGCACGAAACTTGTGGGAGGGCCACACTACAGATAATCATTTATCTTAGTGTCTTCATGGGCTTTGACAAGACTAATATCCCTTGTTTCAGAAAAAAAAATTAATGCCCTTTCGCACTGCTCAACAATTTGCAGAACTTCTTGGCTTGCGTAAGCTAAATGTTTCCCACCTTGTGCAAACTCTTTGAGCTGAACTAGTTTGTGCTGTTCTCCGGGCTCTTCCGCGGTCAGCATGCGCATGCAGACCAAGCAATGTTCCACAGTAGACAAAATTGGCCTAACTAAGAATCCTGCTGAATGAGAAAGTATGTCGCCCTCGATAGAAGACACTGGGTGCAGATCGACATCAATGACTTCCTCATTTTCGTCAGATTCTCACTGCCTCGCATGCTGTATTTCTGGGGAGAGAAAATCAGCTAGATAATCACTGTCGTCAATTTCGTAGCCAGATTTTTTTGGAACCTTTAGAAACTGTCTCACTGACACAATTTTAAGGGCATTTTTTAGATCATATGAGCTGGCCACAGGTGCCCGCATTCGGATTACGGAAAATGAATCCTCCAAGCAGTCTTGGACAAGCCTGCCAGTCAGGAGAAATTTCTACCCACAGTCTTTCAGGAGGTAAAGGTGTAGCTTCAGGACAACATATGTCGACATGTAAGGCCACGAGAGAGGACTGACCTTTTTTCTCTTGTTAGGGCCTCTGTTGATAGATTAATGATGTTATGCTGGAGACTAAAGTCGGTGCTTGTAACCAAAAGATTATTAGTAGCTGCTTCCGTTCCAGATCGTTCTACGCGTGTTTTTTTTAACTGTTGATGTTTGTGCCGCTCTATTGGATTTGTTGTTGGAGCGTACTTTAATAGGGGGTTATTATTAGTAGCTGCCTCCGTTCTTGATTCTTTTTCGCTTGTTATTGAATTTGACCACGCGAGGTGTGGAACCCCGTTTCGAATGAATTTTTGCGTGTGGTCTCGCGTACCTCAGTCGCTCTCTTTTTCTCAAAGAGCATAAGCTCGGTGGCCTCAGGCGCGGTAAGGGGAATTTGTTGTCGAGCACGACTCTCTTCTATTCTCAGAGCCACCAACGCCTTCTTGAAGTGGGCAATGGTACCTACAAGCAAATTTAAAGAGGCAGATTGTAGTATACGATTCCAATTATCCTTCTCCTCTCCACACAGGTCACACATTGAAGGTGTTAACTAGACTTGTAAACCTTTTGGTACGATTTTTGATTGAATATAAGCCTTTAGGCTATGAATATGTAGTTCGTGCCTAACTCTTTTATCCACAATTTTTCTTAATTTAAAAGATTTGGAGTTATTTGAGGAAGGCTGTCGGTAGGATGAGCGGATGAGCGCCCATCCGCTTACAAAAATTTCCTCATCCCCCACCCCTTCCCACCCTACCTTCCCAGTTCAAGCACCTTGCCGAGCGGGGGGCAATTGAACACCCTCCCTTAAATGCTCCCGCCATTCAAATTTACACCCCACATGACACTTTCCCGAACTCAGATATTTTGCCATCTTTTTCCTTTTCTTTTGTGTGTGTCTGGGTGTTTCCATGCACAGTTCACGTGTGCCTAGTTTCTTTCTTTCTTTCTTTCTTTTTATTTGTTGCTTAGACGTTTGCCTAAGAAGGGGCTGAGGCTAAAGGCACAATGTTGCCTGACAGGGCCTCAGCCCCCTACTACATGACAAACAAACATACAAATTACAAATTATAACAGTCCGGCGGGCCGGTAAAAAAAAGTAGGCCAGATGTAAGCGTTATACAGAGGAAAATACATACGGAAGAAAATACATACAGAGGAAAATACATACACACTCAGAAAAAAAAAAGACAGAAGCACGTGACAAAAAATTTGCATAATAAATGTACGATGAGTATATAAATAAGAAACAAGGACCAAGACATACATGAAACACTACATCAAATAACAAAGTTCTACTTAAGGCTTGTTCTAGCCTACTGAAAAACAAGACATTATGTACATATAAACACAAAAAAAGAGTACAGAGAGGCGAACACAGAATCAGTAAAAAAAAGAAAAAAATAGACCACAACTTGCTCGCATAAGAAATTTCAGCGATTGCTATAGGTGACATCGCTGCAGAGAAGAGCTCCCTTACATTCGTTTTTGAAAGTGGAGAAGGGTTTACTGTAATTAATATTTATATCTCTTCTATTGAGAATTCTGATAACTTGAAAAGAAAGTGCTTGACGACCATAATTTGTCCTTATCCTCGGCATCTCTATTTTCGGGTCTGTGATAGCGTACAAGTTTATTCTGTCTGTGGATGTGACATACAAGCGATTTTTATGTATCCATTGTAGCAACTTAAAGTAGTATACCTTGTCTGCCCTCAGCATATTGTACTTTAAAAAAAGTGGATGCGTTCTTAGTTCTCTATTTTCGCCATGATAATTTTCGCATATGCGTAACACTTTCTTCTGTAAAGTAATTAATTTTTTGTAATTAGTTTCAGTTGTCGTACCCCAGACTAAAATACCATAACTAATTCTAGAATAGAATAGAGAATAATATAATGTCTGCTTCATCCAAGATGGAATCAAGTGCTGGATTCTGTAAAGACAACCAATGATCCGTGATAAATCAGACTTAAGGCAACTAACATGGGCGTTCCAGGACAGATCACTGCTGAACCATACACCCAAGAATTTTTGCTCAGTGACCTCCTCCAATAGGCTACCTTCATATCTGATGCTAATAGGGTTCTGATCCCTAACGCTTGTCGGTTTAAAAATTACGTATTTAGATTTTGTTGTGTTTAGAGTAATGCGATTGGCTTGTAGCCACCTGGAAAGTTTTAATAAGTAATCATTGACAGATTTTTCAAGGCATGTTTTTGTTGTTCCTGTAAAAAATATATTCGTGTCGTCAGCATACATGATTAACTGGGGGGATCCTGGTATCATAGTTATATCATTCACATATATAAGAAAGAGTAAAGGCCCCAAAATTGATCCTTGAGGGACGCCGTGTTCTATCTTCATTTTACTCGAAGTGCGATCGTTTATGACTACATACTGTAATCTGTCTTTCAGGTACGTTTGCAACAGCCTCAGCGCAACGCCCCGAATCCCGCAGATCTCTAGCTTTTTTATCAATATGTCATGTTGCACAGTATCGAACGCTTTCCGAAGATCTATAAATAGACCAAGGGTTAAGAGTTTCTTCTCTATGTTTTCAATAATTTTGTCTTTTATATGTATAAGAGCTTGTTCCGTAGACTTATTTGCTTGAAAACCATACTGTGCATCAGCTATTATTTTATGTTTCTGAAAAAAGCTGTTAAGTCTATCATTAATGACGCGCTCAAATATTTTTGAGAATACAGTTAGAACAGAGATTGGCCGGTAGTTATTCATATTTGTTGCACCGCCGCCTTTATACACGGGTACTACTTTAGCTATCTTCAGGTCATCCGGAAACTCCCCAGTAAGAAGCATTAAGTTGATTATATAGGACAACACATGACTAATATGATTTGCAACATGTTTAATTGGCAAAGCCTTTATACCGTCATCTCCAGGCGCTACGTCACTTTTCAAGCTTCCGATTATTTTGCAAATTTCAGTTGGATTGCACGGAAAAAGCGAGATAGAGCTCATTGGACTGTTTGCATGTGTATAGTAGGACATGCTAGCAAGTTGGCCTGTATATTTCCCTGTGCTAATGAACCTAAGATTCATTTCTTCAGCAAGCTGATCATAAGACAGACGTTCGCCATCGACTGTGATATCTGTTACACAATGGCTTGAGCGCCTTTTGTTCATTAGGTCGTTAACCATCTCCCATAACCTTTTATAGTCGTTGCGAGCACGAAGAATTTGAGCCTGAAAGTACTCGATCTTTGCTTTTTTCAGGTCTGAGATCAATTTGTTTCTGTAGGATTTAAATTCTTTCAGTAACTGCAGATCACGACATTTAAGAAAAGCATGAAACCTCTTGTTTTTTTTTCTTATTCGTTTAAACAAGTCAACAGTCAGCCAGGGTTTCCGCATTCTTTTTCGTTTTGTTTTATGCTCGCGCAAGGGAAAAGCTGCATCGTAGCACTGTAGCAGCCTACTCAGGAACATTTTGTAGGTGACTGTAGCATTAGTTTCCTTGTAAACGTCGTCCCAGCTTTCTTTCTCGATTAGGCTGCAAAAATGTCGCAGGCTTTGGTCATTAATTGTGCGATACCAGGTATTTTCTTTGCTACTTTTATATTTACCAGTCACAGGGGGTCCCAAGCAGAATACTGGAAGGTGATCACTGAGGTCGCATATCATGACTCCAGCAGAAATATCCTCACAACTCATGTTGGTAACACAGATATCCAGGGACGTTGCGGTATCAATAGTCACCCTTGTAGGTATTGTCACAACATTAGTGCAAGCGTACAGGTGCATAATGTCGCGGAATTCGTTTGCATTCGTGCTGTCCGATATTGTATCAATATTCACATCTCCGAGAATAACAAACGACTTTGTAATGGCTCCAACATAACTCAGTGCACTTTCTAAATAGTCACAAAAATCGGACATGATACCAGATGGCGGTCTGTATATGGCTCCAATGGCCGTATCAGATATTTTAACAAACAAGCTTTCTGTGTTTTGGTCACTCCTGGTCAAGTTATCTAGAACTTCATACCGCATACTTTCCTCGATATAAACAGCTACTCCACCTCCCCTTTTTTCCTCCCTGCATACGCTTTCGCACGTATAACCTGGCAAGTAAGGCGGAATGTCGTCCTGTAGCAGCCTACTCAGCAGCCTACTGTAGCAGCCTACTGTAGAAGCTAAGGGGCCCGCTGATTCGGCCTCGACTCTGTCATGGCTCTTCCCGGAGAATACTCGGACCGAAAGAACAGACTAGGTGACAGGTGTACCCACACAGACGCACATTTAATACACCCTACGTAACACACACAATAGAACGTAAGACTAACAAAACTAACACAAAACACAAATAATAAAAATACACACAACCCGGAAACACTTCTACCAGCGTCTACTATTACAGTTCTACTGTTAGTGGTCGGCGTTCGTGCTCACGGTTGGTTCGGTGCGGCTGCGGCGTTGTATGGATCCAGTAGCCGGCGTCGAGGCGGCGTTCGACGTGCTTGGGATGGCGTCGCTGGCTGCGTCGTATAAGCTCCTTGTCCAAGAGCCCGTGGAGGTGATGCCGGTGGTGTTGGCGTTGGGGGCACCACCCGGATGGGTGGCAACAGCGCTGGACATACCCCTGGGCGTAGCAGGTGGTAGCGTCCTCCGTTGACTCCCCGGAACGGGCTCAGGCACGCAGGAAGTCCACGATGCGGAGTCGTAGAACGCGAGCTCACTGGAGCAGTAGCCGGCGTCGCTCTCTTCCAGCCAAAGTGTCCCTTACCCGCCGGAGCCTCCGCTTCTCTGCTGTTCCCCCCCGGGCCTCGCTCTCACTCGCCCTTTTATAGCCTCGGTGTTAGTCCGCGTATGCCTTGTCTTCTTCTCTTCTCCACCAATCATCTCTCTCTCCACCTCACCGAATGCTTCTTCTTCCTCTTCTTTATTCTTCGGTTATTCGCGTCGTCTTCTTCACACCTTTTTCCTTTAAAATTTAATTTAGGCTCCTTAATATATGTGACAAGGGCCCCCTCTCTCAAAAGTTTTTCCATGAAAAACTGCTCACGTCACCCTCATCTTCAAGCCATGCAGCCAGCCGACTATCTTCTGTGGCGATTCTGCACTCAGCACACACCACACCGAAGATGTCCAGCACACACCAAACGCACACCACTAACACAGCACGCCAAACTGCGTTTTCAGAACGCTAACACACCACTGCCGCCGTCCGTTCAGAGTCCTTAGGTCTCCTCGATTTGGCTGCACTTTCCGCACTAGTTCACAAAAGTGCCGTGTCAGTGCAGTGCCAGTTCTTCCGGCGCGAGTGTAGCCCGACACTAGTGCTGTCGGTGCAGCGGCCAAATCGAGTGCAAAAGTGCAGAAACTTTCGTCTGCTGCGGCCATGTACGTGTTGGTGATTGTCGCGTGTTTTCACATATGCGCGAGATTGTGCTAGCTGCATTGCACGCTGTGTATTTGCTCCAAGTGGCACATCTCGTGGAGCGGCTATGAACTTTGTTAATTCTAAAAGTGGTGAAGAATTTGACACCGTTCATTCCGTTGCGTTGTTTAAAGGGGCGCAGGCCGGTCAACCGTCACTGATTCAACGGGTACTTGGAAGAGGCAACAATTAATTAGACAGGTTATTCAGTCTACCGCTCGAGACGATCTTTTACAGTCCATACGCGTGATTCAGGCTGCTTCCGTCCTATCGAAAAGTGACTACGGTTGTCCGCCAAGAGTTGCCTGATCTATATTTGAACTCAATCGCGTTCACTTTCGGCGGACGGTGACGGCGACGTGACTGTCAGAGGCTAAGTGGCAGGCGAAGGTGTAGGCTGACGGCGACCTAAAGCCCAGTCGCTGTCGTAAGCGGAGGTACTGATGTCGCAGCGAGCCACAAACGTTGCGATCGCCCACGTATTATAAAACATCTCACAATCTGCCTCTTATGGAAGCGCTCCATCGTGCTGCGTCTATAATAATAATTGCACACAAAAGAGAAATGGTGTAAGCAACGACGTGCGAGGCTGGACAGAAAGATGCGGACCCATACGCAGTACGTACTTCCGTACGTGCGCCATGCCAGCCAGTCGCTTACGCGCGTACACAGACACGCGCACACGCGCGCGCATACACACACGTATACGCGCACTGTCATTTCAGCTGTTTGGTGAGGGCCCGGCGCAGATGCCGCGTCTTTCACGAGTACGCGGCACTCTCAAGCATGGTCTCAACACCGCTCACAAAACAAGCATGGCCGCGGAGCCGTCTGCTAGGAGCGCGCCAAGCACCTTGCACTACTTGCACGAGAAGAGAATTCGCCGGGAGGCTAGTGCAGCAGTGCAGAAGAACTCGTGCAGCACGAGGCCAAATCGAGTGCCGAAGTGCAGGTGGCACTAGCTGCACTGTCAAATCGAGGGCGAGAGTGCCGCACTTCCTGAACTGGTGCAGAAAGTGCAGCCAAATCGAGGAGACCTCTTAATAAACACGTTCGTGTCCACAACACACACTCTTGTATAATCACATAACACCAACAATAGCAACAACAACAACAAGGTAAACCCCAGAGATACATTAACACAGCAACAACAAGATACATCCCAGAGACACCCAGAGCCGACCAGTTAGCTCTGTCTCTATACAAGTCTAATTTGTAACATATGACCTCAGTTTTGCTTGGCCCATCCCAAAACGTCTCCCGCTTGATTTGCAGTAGAGCTGTAATCCTCTGTCTGCATTCAAATTGGGCTTCTCAAGTACCTCATCCCCTCCTGCGTTTTTCTTCCCACTGAACGTGGACACCTGGGCAGCATCACCTGTCTCCTCGGCCACTACCGGACAAGTTGCCCTGGGGGCGTACCGCCGTACGGGACCTCGTTCTTCATATTTCTTAAAAATATTAACATGGAAAACCCTCTTAGTGCCACCTATCACTACCTCATAATCCATGTCCTTTTTCTTCCACGTCACAAGGTACGGGCCCTTCCACTGCATCATTAACTTATTATGATCCATGGGTAGCAACACAAGAACCCTGTCGCCCGGATTCTGATTTCTGTATATGGTTTTCTTTTCATAACATCCCTTGTGGCGTTCACGCGCCTTTTCAAGGCTTTGATGTGCAAACCTGCATGTTTCCTTCAACCTATCCCGCAACTCAAACACGTATGTGTATGTTGTCTTAAGATCTGATGAAATCTCTTTATTAGCCCACAGATACTTGAGTATTGCAAGTGGACTTCTAACGGTTCTCCCATATAACATCTAGAAAGGCGAGAAACCAAGACTCGTTTGCGGTACTTCGCGGTAAGCGAACAAAACAGCTGGGAAATATCTATCCCAATCAGTAGGTCTCTCCTGGCACATTTTCTTGATCATATTTTTGAGGGTGCCATTGAACCGCTCTACAAGCCCATTACACATGGGATGGTAAGCCATCGTCAGTAACTGCCTTACTGAAAAAAGGCGGTTCACCTTCTTCATTAGTTCCGATGTGAAGTTCGAGCCCCGGTCCCTCAAAACTTCCCTCCGGAACCCATAACGCGAAAACATATCCGCGAGACCCTCCGCCACTTGGATACTGTCAATAGTTCTCAGTGGAATAGCGTCAGGATAACGAGTGGCCATGTCAACTAGAGTAAGCACATATATATTTCCTTTGGCGGATACTGGAGAAATTGGCCCCAAAATGTCAATAGCCACTCGCTGAAACGGTAGGTCAATGGCTGGCATCTTTCCCAGAGGTACGGGACCAACTCTTCCCTTCAGAACTGTGCGCTGGCACACATCACATGAGAGAACAAAGCGCTTAACGTCACTCTGAATGCCCGGCCAAAAGAACTCCTCGGTGATCCTTGACACCGTTTTTTGAACACCCTGGTGTCCGGCCATAATGGCGTCATGTCCTAAGCGTAGCACGGTCTCTCGCATATCTCTGGGTAACACCAGCTGCTGCACCCGCCTTCCTGAACTAAATATGCACTCCCTGTGCAGAAGACCACTTACTAATTGATATTCGAATGACGTCCGACTCTTCTTTCTCTTCACTCTTTCCCCGACTCTTTCGAAGCAAGTCTTCAAGCTCGGGTCTTCCTTTTGCCTAATTGCAATTTCGCCCGGTGTTACGCTAAGGCACATCGTAACAGGAGCAGAGAGCGGACGCTGCGTTGCTCGGGCTGTCGCTTGAGCTCTTGCCTCCACTGCCGACGAAAAACTGACTGCACCCGTCTGAGCTGTCGCAGGCTTTTCCTCCTTTGGATGTTCTTCACCGTCGAGCATCCTCCACTCTAGATAGGGGTCTTCAACGCTTCTTGCACCCGTAATGTTTCCCAAGATGAGATTGTAGATGGGTTGGTCTACGCATTTTGCCACTACCTGTCCAGTATAATATGGCGTGGACACTAGGATCCTGGCTGCAGGAAGGTACCTCACTGTGCTATCTACGAGAGTGACGTCCGACGCTTCCCCTGTAAGATCCTCGTCCTTCACCAGTCTTCTACGAACCAAGACTGTGTTGGCTCCGCCGTCTCTAAGCACCAATATAGGACGGTCCCCTGTTTGCCCAACCACAACTGGCATTCCTGCTTTCGACTTGGGTGTCCCACTCACTGCCTCATTTTCCAGCGGCGTTTGCTCTCCTTTCAGCTGTGGTACTTCGGATGGCGTGACAAGTTCTACCCTAGAGTCGACAACGCATGCAGCTCGGTCCTGCGTTCTGTATCAGCACTCATCCAGAGTATGACCCCTCCTCTTACAACCTTGACACCCAATCTGCGTTTTTTGGGCAGCACTACTAGTTCGACAGTCAGCTGCACGGTGTCCCACCTTGCCGCAGAGAAAACACCTTACTGGCGCCTGATATGCACTGCCATATGCTATTGGTTTTGCCGCATCTGTCTGTAGGGTCTTTTGAATTTCCTCCTTTGCCTTACTCAAATTAATTAACCCTTGAGCCTCGAGGAATTGGTCAGCAGTGTCGGCGAACTCTTCCAACGAACACAACTTTATTTCCTTCAGGAATAGCGCCAGCTTTGAGCTGCAACACGCTAAAAATTGCTCTGTGACCAGCTTGTCACGCACACCTTCAAAACTCTTTTCTATGTTTGACATATCAAGCCACCTATCCAAATAGTTGGTCAGCCTGAAAGAAAACTGCTTAGCGGTTTCCGAATCCTCAGGTTTCGCGGTGCGAAGTCTCTCACGAAAACCCTCTGTCGTAAGCCTGAATCTTTGGAGGAGTGCCTATTTGACTTTCTCGTACTCCATGGAATCAGCAACAGGCATCCTACAAAACACATTCAGCGCCTTTCCGACTAAACACGTGCTCAATGCCGTGGCCCATTCACAGCGCTCCCAGCCTTGCCCCTAAGCTATCCGCTCGAATCGTTGCAGATATGCATCCAAATCGTCTCTCTAGTCATCAAAAGGAGCCATCAGCTTTTTTGGACAAACTCTGGCCGGTCTAGGAGATTCTGTACCCGCTAAGGAACGCTGATCATTGTCCGTGATCTCCTCATATCCTCCCGCGACATGCACCTGTTTCCACAAAATAAACTCCTTCTCCCGTTCTATCCTTCTTTTCTGCTGTTCTGCCTCACGAGCGTCTGCGCGTGCTTGCGCCCTTTCCTCTCTCTGCCTATCTGCCTCCACTTTCTTCCTCTTTCCCTCCTCGTCATAGAGGCGCATCGCCTCTTCCTTGCTTAACCCTAGCTTGAGCGCCAGTTCTAACGTTTTTGCCAAATCCATACTTTCTGCCGTCGAGATATCGAAAAAATCTGAGACAAAGCAAAAAAGAGAAAAGAAATGAATCCTGGCAGGCTCGCCACTTATCTTTGTCACGGATCTCTCCGAACACTCGGACCGAAAGAATGGACTAGGCGACGGGTGTACCCACACAAACGCACATTTAATACACCCTACGTGACACACACACTAGAACGTAAGACTAAAAAAACTAACACAACACACAAATGCTATAAATACAGATGACCCGGGCACACTGCTACCAGCGTCTACTACTAGCTTTCTACTATTCGTGGTCGGTGTTCGTGCTCACGGTTGGTTCGGTGCGGCTCCGGCGTTGTATGGATCTCGTAGCCGGCGTCGAGGCGGCGTTCGACGTGCTTGGGCTGGCGTCGCTGGCTGCGTCGTACAAGCTCCAGGTCCAAGCGCCCGTGGAGGTGATGCCGGTGTTGTTGGCTTTGGGGGCACCACCCGGATGGGTGGCAACAGCGCTGGAGATACCCCTGGGCGTAGCAGGTGGTAGCGTCCTCCGTTGACTCCCCGGAACGCGCTCAGGCACGCAGGAAGTCCACGATGCGGAGTCGTAGAACGCGAGCTCACCGGAGCAGTAGCCGGCCGGCGTCGCTCTCTTCCAGCCGATGTGTCCCTGACCCGCCGGAGCCTCCGCTTCTCTGCTGTGCACCCCCGGGCCTCGCTCTCACTCGCCCTTTTATAGCATCGGTGTTAGTCCGCGTATGTCTTGTCGTCGTCTTCTTCTCTTCTCCACCAATCATCTCTCTCCACCTCACCGAATGCTTCTCCACCAATCATCTCCCTCCAGCTCACCGAATGCTTCTTCTTCCTCTTCTTTATTCTTCGGTTATTCGCGTCGTCTTCTTCACACCTTTTTTCTTTAAAATTTAATTTAGGCTCCTTAATATATGTGACAGAGGCACCCATGTCACAGGTCACACAGAGTACGCGAAGAGAGATCTCCGAGCAGAGTCGTATGAGATGAAACACAAAATCTCTTAACGTATCACCAGAAACGTGAGCACCTGTAAAATGATAAGCTATCACTTGCTTCCAACTGCTGCTCATGCCTCTAACCATGAACACAAGAGCATGATTAGCTCTTTGATCAGACTCCGGCAGAGTCGTCGTTCCAAGAAAAACATCATAACGGTGATCTAGCTCTAGCCCTTTTCTGATCTCCATTTCGTCCAGGAACAATATGCAGTCTTTTTCAATATCGCCCATCATGGATACCTTGGTCTTCATTATTTCAAATATTTCAGTGAGCATGCACGCCTAGTTGAAATGGAAGACGCCGTAGCCTTCTGCAGAGTGTTCTCCTTGACGGCAGCGGAATGCCTTGCTCAAGCAGAAAATCGTATCCTGTAGAGCCACAAGCAAACTTCAGCTGCAAAGCCTTCTTTACTGTCGCTGGGCTCCATGAACAGGCCTTTCTGTTGTACTTCTGCAGGGTGACTTTTTGATCTTCGTTCAGAAAGCTGAGATTTGAGGTCAAAGTAGACATATCTTTCTGAAGGCGTTTTGTAGTTCTGAGTTTTCTTTCCAGCTTTTTTTTAGTCAGAGAGCATCGTTCCCTAAAAATCGAGTTCTTATTCTAAAGGTCTTGTAGTTGTTTCATGAGCTCAGTTGTGGACATAGAAAACACATCTGCTGTTCGTGCTCCACTCTCCCTTGCATCTTGATGCTCTTCGCTCACATCACTGTCAGCGCTCTCAGAACAGCATTCTTCTGCGGCTGATGAGCTCTGGTCACTATCACTGACAATGGTAGCTGGGAACGTTTGTTGACAAGGCGTCTTTCTGTATTTAGGTCGAGCTGAATATGTTAAAAAAAGCAGAAACAAATTACATTGAGGACACAAAGCACTGAAATTGTCTTGAATTTCGCATTTGCTTTTAAATCGTTCCCTTCATCGGATTTCGAACGACATGCATAAGCTAGCAAACAGAGACCCGTGATCAGGACCCGACATGCTTTATTCCGCCATCTGAACTGGAGGAATTATGGGCCAAATCAGCGAGAAAATGTCACTATTATTCCTTCCGACTTTTTTATGCCATCAGCATTCGTTATAGAATCCTTTCGCAGTACACAAAGACACTGCTTGGAGAGTTTTTAAATAGCATCAGCATAAGTAGAGGTCAGTGACCCGACATTTCTGAGTCGAAATGTTTACTTTTGAGAAAGTATATATTTCCTTATGCCTGAATTCAAAAATCGTTGGCACAGCTGTGGATTTAAGCAGGCGCCGTCCATCCTGCCGATTGGCTTGATGTCGGTCTTGGTCAGAATGAAGCTGAAATAAAGCAATGCATGGTAATACGAGGAACTGGAGCCTTTCATCAGTCAGATGTGAGGCTAGTGGCGTCATCAGCTCGACAAAAAGCAGTGAATGATAAATATAAATAATCTTAGAGTATCGTGTCAAAAGGTATGCAATAGTAAATTCATAAACAGTACGTTCACTATTAACGCAGATATATGCAACACCTTGACATGCTAGCAAATATATATATATATATATATATATATATATATATATATTGTAATAAGAACACAGCACACACAGCAAAGCAAAGCACAGTAATAAAAGCACAGCACAGTAATAAGCACAGCGTCACGAACAACCAGCGGAACCGTCCAGGCACAGATCAGAGACCGCGTTCAGTCCAGAGCACGCACGAGCGACCGAGCGTTCGGCGCTCGAGGTTCGGAGTGTTCGGCGCTCGAGTTTCGCAGTGTTCGGCGCTTCTCGTCGTCTTCTCCGTTGAACGCCAGCCTCTGAAGATTCTAAAGCCCGTGTCCAGTCTTACAATTCTCCCCGGGCGGAAGGGCGCCATCCTGGCGGCCTAGGGCGATGTGACGACGGCGGGGTCGTAGTAAGGTTTGAGGCGGGTCGTGTGGACAATTTCGCGGCCTCGGCGGCGATCATCAGGGGATGGCGTAAGGGGTTCGATGAGGTAATTGACGGGGGATGTCTGCTGAAGAATACGGTAGGGTCCCTGGTACTTGCTAACAAGTTTGGAGGAAAGGCCGGGACCTGAGGAGGGTACCCAGAGCCAGACCAAAGAGTCAGGAAGGTAAGCGGGAGGAAGTGCAGGGGGATCACGGGTGCTTTTCTGCTGCTGCTGGGCGTGAGAAGTGAAGGACCGGGCAAGCTGTCGGCATTTTTCGGAATAAGTTGCGGCTTGAGAAAGAGTTGTAAATTCGGAAGCATCACGGCGGTAAGGTAGAATGGTGTTCATTGTGCAAGAAGGCTCACGGCCGTACAGGAGAAAGTACGGAGAGAATCCGGTGGTGTCTTGAGCAGCGGAGTTATAAGCGTATGTGACAAAAGGGAGAACGTGGTCCCAGTTACAACGGTCGGAAGCAACATACATGGCCAGCATGTCACCGAGGGTGCGATTAAAACGCTCAACCATGCCATTTGTCTAGGGATGGTAGGGGGAGCTGGTGCGGTCAACGATGTTGCATTCCTGAAGGAGAGCTTCTACAACTTCTGAGAGGAAGGCCGGACCTCGATCACTGAGCAGCTCTTTGGGCGCAACATGGCGAAGAATGATGCGATGGAGAATGAAGGATGCAATGTCGTGGGCTGTAGCGGATTGTAAAGGCGATGTTACAGCGTAACGTGTAAGGTGGTCGATGGCAACGATGATCCAGCGGTTCCCGGTTGATGTGCTTTGAAGAGGGCTGTAGAGGTCGATGCCTACACGCTCGAAGGGCTGCGCTGGGCATAGGAGCGGCGGGTCGACGAGGTGGATGTTTTCGTCGCTGGCATGCGGTGCAGGACTGAACGAACTGGCGGACGTAACGGGCCATCCCACGCCAGTAGTACCGCTGTCGTAGACGGGTGAAAGTCTTCAAGAATCCGGCATGGGCGCACAGGGGATCATCGTGGTAGGAAGAGCAAATGAGGGAGCGCAGATGTGTCGGAATGACGAGAAGCCACTTGCGACCATCCGGGAGATACTTGCGGCGGTAAAGGAGCTCGTCTCGGATGGTGAAATGGTGGGACTGGCGACGGAGAGCACGGGAAGGAGGTCGAGACGATGGGCCAGATAGGAGATCAAAAAGGCAAGTGATCCGCGGGTCTTTGCGTTGCTCGGAAGCCATATCAGCGAACTCCAACTTCAAAGAAGGCAGGGCGGATATACAAGGCGCTGCGTCATATGGTACAGGGGAACGTGAGAGGGCGTCAGCATCGGCATGTTTGCGGCCGGAACGATAGATAACGCGAATGTCGTACTCTTGGAGTCGCAGAGCCCATCGCGCCAGTCGACCAGGGGGATCTTTCAAAGAGGACAGCCAGCAGAGGGCGTGGTGATCGGTGACAACGTCAAAAGGGCGCCCGTACAGGTAAGGGCGAAATTTGACGATCGCCCAAAGGATGGCTAAACACTCCTTCTCGGTGACAGAATAGGTGGGTTCAGCTTTTGTGAGTGTCCGGCTAGCGTAAGCGACAACGTAATCGTCAAAGCCTTGCTTGCGTTGAGCGATTACTGCACCGAGGCCGACGCCGCTAGCATCGGTGTGGAGATCCGTCGGAGAACGAGGGTCGAAGTGACGCAGAATTGGTGGAGTGGTGAGGAGGCGAAGGAGTGTCGTAAATGCTTCATCAGAGGCTGGCGACCAGGCCGAAAGGTCGTGGCTGGAAAGGAGCTTGTTCAGGGGGTCGACGATAGTGGCAAAATTGCGGACAAAGCGGCGGAAGTAGGAGCAGAGGCCGACGAAGCTGCGGAGGTCTTTTACAGAAGTTGGCTTTGGAAATTCGGCCACAGCTCGCAACTTGGCCGGATCCGGGAGAACGCCATCCTTCGACACGACATGGCCGAGAATGGTGAGCTGCCGAGCTCCGAACCGGCACTTTTTTCAAATTAAGTTGGAGGCCAGTGGCGGCCAGGCAGCGAAGAACAGTCTCGAGGCGCTGGAGGTGAACACTCTCAAGGTTCGCTTACACGCAAAAACATAAATACCCACGAAAGCAGCAGATTGGGCAGCCGTCGCTGTAGCTCAGTTGGTAAGAGCACCGGACGCGATATTCGGAGGTCGTGGGTTCGGATCCCACCGGCGGCTTGGTTGTTTTTTCTGCTGCTTCATAAATAATTTGCTTTAAAGGCAATTGATTGGCACCAGAAATTAAAAAAAAATAGAAAAATTCCCCTATGCACCTGGGTTTTCGGGGACTGTTGGTTTTCCTTAAAATGTTTGTCAAACGAGCCCCTCATTTCATTTGTTTGTCTGCTAATATATATATATATATATATACATATATATATATATATATATATATATATATATATATATATATATATATATATATATATATATATATATATATATATATATATATATATATATATATATATATATGCGCAACTTTTCAGTTGTGCATTATGCCTCCGCCCCAGCAAATATTGTTCTGAAATGGAAGCGTTTCGCATGCCTTACATTGCATACTTTGGAGTTGTCTGTTCGTTTCCAGCCGTCTCGTTTGACCTGCATTTCCCACTTTTTTTCTGCGCGCACTGCCTCGAGGAAAGCGAAATAGCCGCTGTCCTTTTCTAGTGCTGGCAGAACACCCGGGAACACAACAGCCCGTCATAGCTTGATATGCGACTGCTTCATCACACACACAACCTGAGCTCACTTCACACACACAACCCGAGCTCACTTCAAGCAGCCGGATCGGTAGTGCCACGAACAGAGCAAGACCCCTTCCGCTGACTGGTCGCTCCCGCGATCCGGTAAGGATCTGTCAGAGTGGGAGCCTCTCTCGCTCTTAGCGCATAGCCAGACTAGTCAAGCCAAATGGTCAGCGAGTTTTTAGAGCGGAAACTCAGGAGGCAGAAGGGGGACGTAACTTCCGGAACCACTACGCGGCACCGCTGCTGATGTCAACAGTAGCTGCACGTAAGGTCCCTTGATTACCTTTAGCCACACGTGGCCGCACACAGTTTGCATCGCGGTCGCCGCTTAGCCTGTATCGATCGCTACCCCGGGTCTCCGTCCCACGAGACGCTCATTTTTCGAACATAGACTTGTGGACAGCACTGTCGTCCTCGTCTGAGCTGCTGCTGAAATCACTGTTGTCGTGCGACAGCAACAAAGACGGCATTCCAAGCGTAGTCAACCGGCGCCTCTTGGACATTTTTTGTTTCACACAGCGCGGCCCACGCAGAACACAACACAGCAAGGACGCTACAACTGCGTGACTACACCAAAAGCCGACACTTGCTTCTGCCTACGAGTAGGGGACGCCGCGGTTAACTCGCACCGCTTTCGCGGCGTAGTGGAAGTGGCTCTGTCACGCGAACACTTCTTGGAGCCGCTCCGACTTTTTTCTCGGAGCGCGTCAGAGCGCTCTGAGCTGGAGGCGAGCGCTCAGAAAGAACCAGCCGAATGTAGTCAGAGCGCCCGGTTTCGACCAGCCGAATGTGCGGTCGCCTCTCAGAGCGCTCTAGAGCGATCTAAAGCGACCAGTCGAAGACACCATGACAGATCCTTACCGGATCGCGGGAGCGACCAGTCGAAGACACCATTAAATAGACGTCTCTCGATTGTAAATAACGTGGCGCCAAAGGGGCGCGACATGACGCGCAAAATTTTTCACTACCGCCTTGGCTTAGCATGTTTGCAGCGTTCCCTGCCGCCTTTATCCTCCCGATTAGAGACGCCTCGGTACAGAATGCACCTTCTACCCCACTTTTTCGGAACTCACTTTTTCCGAACCCCCCTCCCTCCTCTCCCCCATCTACTTCTTGGCTCCAGTTCACCCCGATTATCCCGGCGCCGTACCTACCTTAAGCGCGTCAGTAAGCAATAGAGCATGCGTGACGAATTACACTGTAGTCAAGAAGAGGCGCCTTATTTTTGGTATCACCTTTCAGTAAATCCCTACTTAGGGAAATATGCTACTTTGGTTGCCGTCACGTATAGCCACGAGATAAGTAATTCGTCACTCGTGCTTCTGGGCAGGCATGTCCTGGAGCTTACTTTTTTTCCTCTTTCTTGATGACAGCAGCAGGGATGGGAGCTTGCCTGCCGCGCGTCTTTCTGCTCAACATGAGTCAAATCCTCTCCTCGTGTCCCTTCACCTCTTTCATTTCATTTCTCCATTCTGTCTGCTAACATTTATTTCCGCTGCCCCAGCTCAGGTGCTTCCGCATCGATGGCAGATGCCGGGGCTTGCAGAAATCTTTTCCTTCCCTTTTACTATTTTAATAAATCCACTTACTGCAACTAGCCCGGACCAGTACCTAATGAGTGGTCTACTGCTTTGGCCAGCGACTATGGAGTAGGGCGGCAAGCCAGCATCTTTTGGCAACTGGAGCAGACAATTCCGCTGAAGCGAAAAAGGCGGCCTGTGTTGCTTCGACTCCCCTTAGTTGAGTTTGGCGTGAATAGTGGAATTGAAATGGAGCCGTAATCTAGAGTTGAATTTTTATGGTTTCTTTGTGAATCGGTCACTTTAATTGTTTTTCCTTCATGCTTTGAACAGAAGGAAAAACTAACGTTTTTGTGTATTTAGCAACTGAAATTTGTGGTTGCTATGTTTCCTTATTCAATTACAAATTTCACTGTACCTTTATTTTTAATTCTTTCCAAGAAAAACCAATATAAACGACAGATGTCTTGCTGAATGATCAGCAAGGTGTCGCATCGTACTATTAATCAACGTCTATACAACACTATTCAGAGGGAAACTCTGACCATGTGCATAGTTTTTTTGAGGAACAAGCCTTTAGCAAACGAGAAAATATGAACGTATTGTTTCAGACATGTCCTTAGTTGTCCGCCCCAGAAGAGTGTGGCGACGAATCGCTTGGAAATTTCCTATGACTGCTTGGAATCCTTTACATATTGCGGAGTAATAAGACAAAGGGATCCCAGTTAATGTGGGACAAGCGGGTGTTAACCACGCAAAAAATAGTTATGTTCGGCAGATCATCCTCCGCGCTGCTGGCATACCTGAGAAACTTGGGATCAAGTAAACAGTTTTTACGTTAGAACAGCAAATGTAGCATAATCCAACAGCATTCGGCGACCCTGATACTGTAAATTATGACTACGAAGGAGGCGCCAATAACAGCAGGCTCTTTTTCAGTGTAGCCAGTGAGTGGGGAACGCAGCGGCCAGTCATAACTTTTCGATCGGCGTGCATTCGCAGCGACTGCATCATGTAAAAACATAGAAAACTGGCAGAACATTGCTTTCACGTGCGAAACAACCACGTAGCGTCAATTTACAGTTTATTCGAATCATTGCAGTCGCCACGCAACCGCACAAAAACGACGCCACATGCATAGCGCGCAGAATACGCGACCGGCGCGTGCGACCAAACATGCCGCTGCGGGGGGGGAAACGGCGGCGCGGGGTGCTACAAAGGGTGTCCTCACTCTGAAAGCGGAGGTGAAGCTAGCGGGCATCGAGGCACCCTAGTATTTTTTAGTGTTCCTGTATATGCTCCCGCAGTATACCCGCAGGGACGGGAGCATATACAGGAACACTAGTATTTTTCTACATGTAGCACCATCTAGCGGCTGCCACAGCAATTAAGATAAATAGCTCAGGTTAGCGGCGAAGGGCATCGAAGCACCCTAGTATGGATGGATGGATGGATGGAAGGTAGGAGCGTCCCCTTTGAAACGGGGCAGTGGTAGTTGCCACTATGCTCAGTTTTTTTCCTTTATTTTGTTTAACTCTGCTCTAAATTGTTAATAAAATTCGCCATTTTCATTAAAATACGACTTCCTACACTTTAAAACTTATGTCACCTCTGCTTTTGTGCCACCAATCCTCCAATGTCTTTTTGCTAATTTCCACCGCAGATTTATTTACATGACTATTGTTATCTCTAAACCCTACAGCCTCAGGAAGAGTGACTTTGCCTGCATCGAGATCGGGATGGATACCATCACATTTTAGGATGAGGTTTTCTATTGTTTCTATTGATTTACCACACACAGCACACGGTAACGCTCCCCCGTGGTCTTACCCGTGCAGAGGAAAGGCGGAACCGCATGGCGCGATTTCAGGCGCGATTGACGCGCGGATGGTGGGACGCGCGCGTCATTTTGACGCGTGCCCAGTATGATCCGTCACGAAATCGCGCCGCCGCGTGCTCCTACTCGGAGGAGAAAAAAACGCCTCGCGCGGCGCGTCCGGGGCGCGTCCGCCAATCAGATTTCAAGTAAGTCACGTGGTATTTGGTCACGTGGCATTTTTGGTTTTTGGTTTTGCCACTAGATGGCCCTACTCTCTGCGCATCTCGACGGAACCTCTTCGGCGCATTTTTTTTTCGCTCTGCAGAACCGGCGCGCACGTGAAAAACACGTGCTACTGTTTCGTGCGCGCATCGTGTTCATCGAAAATGGAGAAAGCAGTCTTCAACGAGGCCCTTATCACGGAAGTGGAGAGGCGTCGCGTCCTGTGGGATATACGCGACCGCCTCTTCTGCTCTGTAGTAAGCGCCCGACACTCCATTTTCTATGTCGAGTTGTAAACAAGCAGCGGCCTCTTGGCATGCAGAAAGTACATAGTCGCAGTTTCGCACACACTCTTCCTGCTTGAAATTAAGCTTGATAAATATACTTCGGAAAAAAAATGTCGTTGTGTAATTACACTTAGATTATTTCTATTGCAGTGTTGTGTAAGTTTAAGGGCATATTACATATGCGGTAGCAGGGACAATTCATGTCGTTGGGAGTTACGTTGTCTGGCAACCCGGAAAACGCGCCGCGAAGGCGCCGCTCCCCTTTTTTCGTGCGGGCGCTCGCGCGTGGACGGCAACGCGGGCGTCCACCGCGCGTCGCGTTTTTCGCTCGCGGAAAACGCGCCATGCGGTTCCGCCTGAAGTTGCGCTTCGGAGGATACGGGTCGGGGTTGCCCTAACTCCAGTTGTGACACGCAAGTGGCCGCATTTCAAAGATTTGTATCCCCGCCCCGGGTGTCCAGTCTGCAAGAACAGAGACTGAGGCGGATATCCACCACCTGTTGTGGTACTGCCCGGCGCTGAAGCCGACGAGAATTGACCATTTGCGGAAAAGCGAGCGCCGCCTGTCGTGCAAACAGAGAAGCTCCGCCGGTACCTTTCGTTGGAAAGGGGCTCTCGAGCAAGCGTGCGCAAGGCAGCGTTCAGCAACTCACGTGCGCTTGTTTTGTTGTTTTAGTGTTGTTTATCGGCCGGAAACGTGTGTCAGCTAACGAAAGAGTATGATGGAAGAGGAGAACATCCCATTTCCGTTTTTAGAAACAGGGTGTAGCGAATTATTTTCGCGTTGTAGCCTGAAAAACGACCATGTGTGGCAATACCTGCACTCTGCTACCTCAACGGAGCGCCGAATGACCAAGTGAAAATGTGCGTGAATGTGCGCCTATGCGCGGGCGAGTGTGACAGTATAATGGGATGCACTTTCCTAATGCACACAGACGTTTACTTTTGCGCTTCCTTGATAGGGCAGGAGTTTCTGCTAACTTAACACAACACCTTTTGCCTCAGGGCACACTTAGCTGATTATTAAAGGACCCGTTGTACAATCTCAATCCCGGCTCGTGCTGATACGGCAGAGCGTTGCTTTGCGTGCTAACGGGCCGCGGGAGCGTTAGAATGCGCGGATATACGCGAGGCTGCGCTCGGCCGTGCTCCCGCTGTTCAGGAAGCACATTGTAGCATTAATGGTGAATGTTCATACTAGTATATATCATTCGGTTTTCCTGCGTCGGTGGCAAAACTCTTCTAGAACGACCGAGCAGTGTGTACTCGGCAGTAAGCGCGAAATAAAGCGGCAACACCCGTTTCGAAACGTGCTGGATGTGCGCATTACTGGCCCCATCATCAGGTTCGTCTTTTGCGCCTTGTATGCCGTCGCGGCCTTTATTACGTACAAGTCTCGCTGTTGCAAAACACGTGGTTAGCTTAGATAAATCGCGTTGCAGTTACATGTCAGTTGCGTGGAAGTTACAGCTCACATCAGTCGTCGCACTACAGCGCAGGAATGCACGGCTGGCTCATGTTTTCCAACCAAAAACCAAACCGCCCAGAGAGGGCGCTGCCTGCGCCTTCACCACGCATGCGCAGAAACTTCTCCGCAAATGGTCAATTCGGCACCTGGCGTCAGTGGGACTCTCACCGGACAATCCGGATTCATATATTGCATGGACACAGGGTCCATATCATCGTTCACTTCTTGATTTCATCAGATCAGCTCAACCTTCTTCATTTATTTAAGCATCTTACTCATCTCTCACTTCATAGTTTTTATGCCCTGAGGCAATAAACATCGTTTCAAAAAAAAAAAAAAACATGCCATCTTATTCGTTAAATTTCTTTTTGTACCTGCGCGTTCTAAGACACCCTGACCTAGCTTCAAGGAGGAGGGCACTGCCTCTTGAGTTATCATAAAACGTTTCCTTCCCGATCTGCCTTTTCCAGCATCGATATAGTTCTACACTATGCTTCTTTTCCATTGATCTATCCAATTTTTACCTTCGACGTTTTTAACCGGTCGTTTAATGCTCTTTCTTTCTCCTTTCTCGTCTCTGGCAAACTTACTGGCCAGCTTTCTAATTCATTTCCGCGACCGTGTGTCAAGGCTCTTTCTGTACAGGTATTTAAATACCTAGCTGCCCACCTGTTATCGTTCGTCCAATTTCCTCAGGCGTTCTGTAGTTTTCTACATGTAGCACCATCTAGCGGCTGCCACAGCAATTGAGATAAATAGCTCAGGTTAGCCCGAAAAGATGGCGCTAGACATAATAATAATAATAATAATTGGCTTTTTGGGGAAAGGAAATGGCGCAGTATCTGTCTCATATATCGTTGGACACCTGAACCACGCCGTAATGGAAGGGATAAAGAAAGGAGTGAAAGAATTATGCGTCCTGAGATTTACTTGAAGCCCCTCCTAGACATACGCACCAAGATTTGTTTTTGGGGAATCATTTCTAAAACCCGCCGCGGTGGCTCAGTGGTTAGGGCGCTCGACTACTGATCCGGAGTTCCCGGGTTCGAACCCGACCACGGCGGCTGCGTTTTTATGGAGGAAAAAAGCTAAGGCGCCCGTGTGCTGTGCGATGTCAGTCACGTTAAAGATCCCCAGGTGGTCGAAATTATTCTGGAGCCCTCCACTACGGCACCTCTTTCTTCCTTTCTTCTTTCACTCCCTCCTTTATCTCTTCCCTTACGGCGCGGTTCAGGGGCGCGATTACGGATCAGTCTCAATAGAAATTGTCTCAAAAAGTATATCATTTGCCTCTCTCCTATTGGTCGGCGGCCATTTTGATTTTTTTCGTCACTGACTGACGTCGTAAATGGCGCAGAAGTGGTGACGTTCGCCATCTAATTATGCGGGCAGATTGAGACGATTTTTTGAGACTGGAAAAAGTAGTATCAACACGTTTGAGACAGAAAATGGCGGCTGTTTACATCGTCGTATACGCGGGTGACCGCGCGAGCAACGGTGTCGGAGGGTGCATGAAGACGACTTTGACGCGTGGGAGAGTTATTTCGAGGAGACTGCGCAGTGTCTGTGCGACGAACTCGCCGTTGAACTGGGAAGCGCGCGGGTGAGTGCGCTGTCAGTGGAGCGGCAGGTGCTGTGCGCGCTGCGCTTCTTCGCCTCCGGTGGGTTTCAAGGCGCCGTTGGAAATGAAGAAAACGTCGGCGCAGCCCAACCGACTGTGAACAAGCCTTTGCGGCGGGCAGCGGAGACCAATGTCAACGTTGGGTAACAGAAGGGGGGTGTTTGCTTTCCGAGGAGACCCGAGGAGAAGGCGGCGGCGAAGGAGGGCGTCCTTTGCCTAAACGTTCGCCGCGGCAGCATCTCCGGCGTCGTCGGGTGTGTCGATTGGGCACTCATCACTATCAAGGAGTCTGGGGGCAGTGCTGCGAACGAGCCGAAAGCGGTTCTACGCTGCGGACGTAATAGTGAGTATACCTCGGCCACTGTTTTTGACCGCATGAGTTCAAGTGCTACAAGTGCATGAGCTACAAGTGCGGGCCTCGGCAGCGAGAGTGAGTACGGGCTGTGCTTGTTTTTTCTCAGATCTGTGGCGCGAACATGTGCATCCTGGCCGTGGACTCGCGCTGACCCGGATCCTTCCGCGACGCGTTTGTCTGGCGGCATTCCGAGGCGGAGGAAGGCCTGCTGGACGACGGTGATTTTTTTTCTGGGTAAGCAGTAAAATAGCCGTGTCACCCGTCGGGCGAACTCAGTCACATCTATTGAGCTCCAGCACTATGCATTTGGCCGGATCTGCTAAAGCTACAAGAATCAGTCTGGACAGTTACACAAATGCAGACACACTACAGTATGATACAATGTATTGCCACCCTTTCCTTTTGTTAAATATAATTGCAGCAGAAACACAGGACACATATTACATTGTTGAAATGCATAGCCTTTCCTGTTGAAGAAACCAAAGCAAAATGCACCTGACAGCGCTTGTGTTTTGTAGGCAATCATAGCGCATCATTTATATGAATATGGTGGTAAAAGACTGACCTTACAGTAGTGCTCACTTATACATCTAAATCCTGCATGTATGTATACTCTTGAATGTCATATTCAGCAAAGCCTGGATGTGGGCTACTTGGCGTGAGTCTTCTACTGTATAGCAGAGTGTCCTGTAATGCTGTTGAGATCACTGAGAAAGGACATGCTTAGCCGCATCATTTTTTGTTATGCAGGAGACTATGTCTACCCACTGGAGCCATGGCTGCCTGCACCAGTTGCACGACATTACAGACCTGACTCAGCAGAAGGCCTGTACAACACGCCACATGCTTTCACACAATTTGTGGCTGAGCGCTGTATTGGTGAGCCGAAGAGCTGCTTCCGTTGCTTTCAAGGGCACCGGATGCACCAGTGCCAGTGGAAGTGGACAGTGCGCATCATCACCGCACGTGCTGCACTTCACAGCCTCTGTTTGGATGTGCCCATATCAGCAGAGGGTGCAGGCGACACTGCCTCTGACCCAGATAACAACGGGCCACCTCTAAATGGTGGCTGCCTCGTACAGACGGGATCCCTCCTCACCTGCCTCCTGAGAAGAGCATGCGGTGCTGTACTTTTGGCCTCTTTAGGACGACCCGTCTCCAGAGGAAGGCGTACCGAGGGATGGTGCAGCGGCAGTTGCGATGGAAAATCTAGCGTCCAGAGACGACTCACCATGCTGGCATAGAGAGTCATATCAGGCACTCTTCCCCTGTTGCCACTATCATTTCCTTGTGTCATTGCACAACACACATCTGCAAGTGTGTGAGCAATTGTGTGATGTGGTTGTGCCCTTGGCCAACCTGTGTGCAGCGAGAAGCCAGCAGTGACAAACAAGTGCCCCCCACCGGCTGCCACTTCATTTTCAGTGTGTTTGCTAGTATATCTTCCAGTCCCTCAGCAGCGTGTTGCACAGTCTCTTCCTGAAGTCGGAAAAGGTGTTGAAGCAGCTCGCCCAATTTATGAAAAGCATCATTTTGAACTCTCTTTTGTCAATGCTTATGTTAGCCCACCTGCCCCTTCTCTGCTGTCTCCTTCCAGCTTGGTGGAGTGCCTGTGGTCATTACCTGTGTGACGAACATGCATGAACCAAACGTGTAGTGCTGGAATAAGGCATGAAATATTTGTGATGCTTGTTGGAATCAAAAAGCTGTTTTTTATTGCATCATACATTCAGTAAGCGCGTTTATTTTTTTAGGCACAGCATTTGACACGAGTGTTTCTATTGCAGAAAAGGCAGTGTACATACAAGCATACTTTACCTTGATGTACAATTACCGTATGGCATTTCTGAGTGCAGTTAAGAAAAAAATCTGAACAATTGAGTTCAAAGTGCATGTTTTCTTTCATACAGAGGCTACCTGTACAATAAATATGGCATAGTACAGTGTACATGATGCATTTTCCGGACTACAAAACATTTTGGCACATATAAGTAGTGTAAATACCAAAGCTAAGCTTTTAGCGTAATGGTGTGTGGCTAGGGGTTTCGCTCTGTGCTAAAAGCTGTACCTACTGCAAGGAAACCGCTGTACAACAATGCATAATAAAGATTGTAAGGTGCAGTGGCTACAATGACTGCTGAATGACTAGTACATCTTCACTGATAGACAAAGATGTGTAACAGACACATCATCAAGGAGATGGTGTGTGATTAGAGGTTAGTTTACAATTACAAATCATGCAACACCTTTACTGGAAATGCTCTACAGCTCTAAGAATATACAGGCAGCTCCATTGTGGGAAATTTTGAGCACTCGGTTATTGCCCCATAACTGATACCTAGCTTGGTTTGCGTAACACAGGGCTATGAAGTCTTGTCCATGATGACACGAGACGGTGACAATGCCGAATGGCCGGACAAGCTCCTTGTGCTATCATATAATATGTGTGATAAGTGCAACTGCTTTCAAGCTACTTTTCGCCTAGGTATTTAATGTCCTAGTCATTTTCAACTGGCTGTTCCCTTTCAAACTGGAGTGGCCTGTATACAGGGTGTCTCAGATATGATGGACCATAATTTAAAAAAAAAAAAGTGGTCTTCCGACCTGAAAGGAAGTGCATGTTAGAAGCTATGCAAAGTATTTAAAGCCCTTCAAACACTGCCCTCACCAAACCCAATTATACCAACATCACTCCGCCTGCTGAGCAAAATACAATATTACACATCACTGCCCTGTCCTACCTACCTCACTGCCCTGGATCATATGCAATTCAAGCGCTGTGTACCAGCAAACATGAACAAACTTGCTCAACTTTCTGCCCAGTTGCAATTAGCCTCTATACAAGCAAACTACTTCTTTCCTGGTTGACCCTGGATCTACTACATGATCAGTAAATAACGTTAATGGAACAAGCTCGTTCTCTCCTCGGTGACAATAGCAAAGTTATCAAGTCAAGTGCTTCCTTTCTCTCTAAACAAAGTGGAGCATAAACATCACAATTTCTGCATCTTGCACAGGAAAAAAAAGAAACTACGGCAACAACTGAACATAAACCGAACGGAGCTACAAAAATACAAACGGAACATCAAGTGCTTAGCCCGATGTGGGCGGCAACACTTGGTTACGAGGCAGAAGAGTGCTGCCACAGAGGCAGGCCGTGTCGGCTCTCATTTCCCGCACCGAGATTGCAAGCTATCAGCAGCTGCACCTGTCTGTCGGCAGTTGCTTCTATGTGATGATTCATGGTTTTCTGGTATTTTCTAAAGAAAATAAACAGAACCACACGTCACTCGGTGATCGATAGGCGCCGACCGAGAACACAGACTAAAGTTGTCTTCGTCGATTTTCGAGCCGAGCGCTGCTTGTAAGTTGATCTCGGCAGGCCCGTAGCATTCACTGCCTTCAATCAGATTTTTCTGCGCACTTAAGACATCCGCAAAGTACCTTGATTTTAGACGACACGCGAAAAAACAGGAACTAGCCATGGAATCAGCTGTTTTCTTGCAGGCCGCCATGTTCACGTTATGCCGCTGCCAGCGCGCCCTCATGGCAAAAGAAGTTAACCTGCAGCAAATTTAATTGCAAAACTGAGAATGCCTCTAATTTTCCCTCGTGTTGTTGAGATTGCAACTCAGTTTACTACCAAAATAAAACATTACTTGTTTTCTTCATTGCGTTTTTGTTCATTTTCAGACTAACATGTTCACGCTATACCGCTGACAGCACACCTTCGCGGCAAAAAAAGTGACTGAACAGCAAACTTTATTGCAAAAATGAAAACACTGCTTCTTTTGCTTCGTGCTGTTGGGTTTGAAATACAGTTACTTAGCAAAATAAAACATTACTCGTTTTTATTCACTCCGTCTTTACTGCAAAACATTAATCTACGGTCCCTTGTCGTGCGAATAGTGGTTTCGGGCGGAGCCCACCGCCTCCTTGCTCCGCATTGGCCGATTCAGCGGTCGGCATTTCTCGGTGTCGTCATTTTGACGTCACTCTCTCAATATTGAGACAGTTTTTTGAGACTGATCCGTAATCGCGCCCCAGGTGTCCAACGATATATGAGAGAGACACTGCGCCATTTCCTTTCCCAAAAAACCAATTATTAATTATTAATCATTTCTAGCGAAGAAAATAAATCAGTCTCGTAACTTCGGTGGCAAGGTTGTATACACGACACTGGCCGACCGCCATGTGGTGTCAATTTCCCCGGCATTCGTACCAAGATTGTTGCTCAACTGTTTGTCGTACAGTGTTTCCGGTGGTGGCATACGATTTCTTATCGCACATAACTTGCACGTGCTAGTCTAGTTGGTCAAGTTGGAGGCTGGCTTGCAAAACTGTGTTCCAATCGTTTGTCGTACAGCAGAAGAACGGCAGATTGGGGGAGTTGGCTTTGCATAGTTGCTTATAAAAAACTGGAGAGCATTGCACTAAGCTCCAAGTCATCGTTGTCACGTGACACTTATCACTTGACCCTGGATGACATCAGCAATATTTTTTGCAAGTCATCGTTGCAAGGCATCAGTACACATTCCCAACACACTTCACCGTCGTACACGCCAGAACGCGCTCAATTCGTGCCCCTCTAACACGCTTGAACCGATGACCCTTCGTGGCGTATGCGTTGCTTGCCCGCCTGGCACCCAGATTGCCCGAATCAGAACCGCAATGCCGGGTGATTTTTTTTTTTTTGAGTGGTCATTTTCGTGCGGACACGCTCTGCCGACAGGTCCTGTACACACCACTCGTGAGACCAGAAATGCCTTCGCTTTATAACAGCGCTACGGACACACGACATGGAAAAAGGGCACACACGGCGCTGACTTTCAACCGGGTTTAATGAAAAGATTATGCTTGCTTTTAAAGCAAAACATTGTGCGTGCGCGTACGCGCGTTGTCAAAATATGCTCTTGTCCGAACTGTGTGACACATCGGGTTTTTTTTTTTTTTCAAGTGTTTATGGCGCTCGGCTGCCGGGTCGAAAGACGCGGGTTCGATCCTGGCCGCGGCGGTCGAATTTCGATGGAGGCTGAACTCTAGAGGCCCGTGTGCTGTGCGATCTCAGTGCACGTAAAAGAACCCCAGGTGGTCGAGATATCCGGAGCCCTTCACTAAGGCGTCCCTCATAGCCTGAGTCACTTTGGGACGTTAAACCCCCATAAACCATAAAACAAACATCGGTTTTCCTTTACGATTCTGAGCTGCATGGTTTCTATCGCGGCCACTTTAAGACTATTTACTTCCATGTTGCCTTGTACGCGCGCGCATGCGCGGGGGGGGGGGGGGGGAGGGGGGGGGTATATATGTCGATTGCTTTCACTCTCATTAAACAGTGAAAGTGAGCGCCCGTGGTGTCGTCGTCTTTCCTGTGTGTGTTATTTCGGCACAAAAAATCTTTTTAGTATGCACTTGTCAGATTTAAAATTGCTGTACGTGGACGCACGTGTGATTATCACAGTTGTTCAGCCCTGGTCACTTCCTCCGCGGCCCTGGTTAACAAGCACATTTCCTTGGATGACAAGGCGACCGAGGGCTGACTAACACATCAAATTCCTTTCTCAGAAATATGAAACGCTTCTGCCACTTCTTGTGATGCGGTCATTGTGAGCACGACTTCAGTGCAAACAAGGAACGGTATGCACTGACACTCAAAAGAGCGCTTTGCTAAGCTTGTTCATCTCTTTTCTCAAGAATTTTAAGACTTGAGCCTTTCTTGGCTCATGAGTGGTGTGGACGGAAGTTGCAGCCGTAAGTTGTAGACAGAAATTGCAGACGAAAGATGTAGACAGAAGTTGCTGACAGAAGTTTCTGGACGGAAGTTGCTCGCACGAACTGTTCCGGAACAGTTGATAAGCAGAATATATCTATAAAAAATACGTAAAAACTGCATGAAAATAAAAATAAAGCGAAAGAGAAAAGTATAAAACAGAAAAATGAAAAATTAACTGAAAGAAAAATAACAAAAAAGATAATAAAAACCGTAAAATGGGGGGGGGGGGGAGAAAAAATTGTCTGTGGTTTAGCTCTGGTTAACCCAAGTCGAATTGCGAAAGCTTCGTTTCCTCGGCACATCGTCTACCAGCGTGTTATTCCGACGCTCTCGAGAATTCAAAGCGGTCTCTTCCGCAGTTGAAGAGTGTGGGGATTGGGCCTCTTGAGCGATCGGAGTGCGCGCCCGCTGCTGCCGTTTGCTCGTTAGAGACCCCCCGTGGGGTGTCCGCGAGCGGAATGCAGGCGGCCGCGCTGGTTGTTCTCCTTTCCAAGGGAAGCACTGTTGAAGAACCGCTGTAAATCACCCTCCCTTCCGTTCTTCCCGCTTCGACCTCGCGTCCCCATTGGGTCACTCCCAGTGACAGCGGCGGGGCGTTGTTTCGGCGAGAGGCCCGAGCGGGAAATGAACGGAGAGATCGCCACCGACTCGGGCAGCAGAAAGGTGCGTAGATTTCACCTCCCGGGGGCCCCGGCCTTTGCCGGGGGACCAAGAGCGCGGGTGGCGTAACCTTGCGCACCTAGTATGTACGCTTGAGTACAGGCCCGTGCCTCCGGAGTCCCGTCGCCCGCCTGTGCGGCGCTCCGGATTCGGGAGGGCCTGGTTTGGCTGGTTCTCCGTCATCGCCGCCCATTGCCGGTGACGACGCGCGTTGAGCCATCGACGTGCGACCTGCGTCGTCAAGATGTGCTCCGCGCATTCCCCATCCTCCCTCGTGTTGTGTCGCGCGCGATTTAACCATCTGGTTGGCCGTGCGGCATGCTATCGCCCTTGGCTGTGCCGTCACGCGCGTATGTAGTCTGCATTGCGCGCGCGGCTCCGCGGGCCCGCTTTCAGGTGTTGCGGCTGGGCCATGGGTTTTTACTGAGCTCTGGGGATTAGTGCAGTGTTGTGTAATGCAGCTTCCTGTGTAACAAACACTTGTGTTCTATAATAACTGCGCCTTCCTTCCTTCGGAGCGAGAGCGCAGCCGCGCGGCGAACGCTGGTTATGCCCTAATCTTGCTCTGTCCCGAACCCGCGATATGTGGGTGAAGTGCCACTCAACACTTCGGCACGGGTTCGTTACCAACTCCACATAATTGGCGCATCAACGTGGGGCAGTTCCTGCCTTTGCAGTTACTGCATTTAGTTGCAAGCTTGAGGGCCAGTTAAACCAGCCGGTAACGCGCACATGAGACGCCTTTCTATCCTCCGTTGCGGGTAGCTAGGGTATGTCAGTAAAGTTGCGAATTTGCAATTTAGGGTCGATGGGGTGCGCGAGAAAGGAACCTTTATTCGATGTCGAAGCAAGATGCATGCATCCAGCCGCCTTTTGCGTGTATGCTATCGCGCTGACGCCGAAGGGGACTACGTGTAGGAGCAGCCCCGCGCAGCGCCGAGGAGTGGCAGAGCAAAGGCTTGGCTTGGTATGACGCTGTGTAAGGGCGGCAAAACTGGCCGGACTCCTTGGGAGCAGCTAGGATTATTTCCAGCCCTAAGAGCGTTTCAGGGCCCAGCGCGGTGACCCCTTTCGCGTTTAGAGTTCACGGTAGTCTCAGGGAGACAATGCGTCGGAACGTCGCTGGTACTGCGTCGCGCGCATGAGGCCGTGGAATTCTGTCTCTTGAGAGAGACCTGGTGCCGTAACGCTAGCTCGTATTGCAGCGTGCGCCGAGGGGCCGAAGCCAGATGTAGCTGGCGTCCCCGGGGCTTGCCTTGGTGGGTCATGACGGCTCGTGCTGGAATATCAAGTCCACCCAACAGCATCGCAGCATCTCTTTCTAAATTAACCAAATTCCTTCACGACCCACGGCTGTTGACGAAGGTCAGTAAGGCAGTCTGACCGCGAGAAGGCACTCACGCTCGCTTTCGAGGCGCTGAGAGCTGATCCGCAGAGTTCTCCCCTAGCGATACCCGTTAACCTTTGTTCCGCGGTGAGAGACAGGGTCCAGATGGCGCGAAAGGATCTTTCCGCTCTACGCGCAGTTTTTCTCTTGGCTTGTTCGTGCCCTCTGTAGCGCGCGGAGAAGTCGGGTTACGCTGCCTACTTGATCGCTTACTGTTGTGAGCATGAGAGGTGTTGATGAGGTCCGTTGATTTCACGTTTTGGCAAGCGGGCACGACCGAAGCAAAAGACCGCCTTCGGTTGTCTCTTCGGTGCCTCCTCAGACGACATTCACCTTCGTGTTTTGTCCCATGCTTGATATCGGACATCTTCGGCTGACAGCTGAGCTCAGGCTTTACCAGCCTTCGCCACGGCGAGCCCGTTCCGCGGCGTTCCCGGAGCGAGCTACTTCGCTGAGCCTTCAGCCCCATATGTGTGTGGAAGAATGCATGTTACGTTTCTGTATAGTACTGGCAATGTTTCAAAGTGTATTTTTGCGTTAAATGTTTCCCGTCTGTATAATATGAGTTTTGAAGTGCTTTGTTTTCTCTCCTATGTACAGTGTAGTATTGTAGATAATTAAACGTATTTCGGTTCGCTTCAGAAGAGGACCTTCTTTGTCTCATTGTGGCGCGAAGGGTCGTTTGCGGGGTTTCCTTTTTTCCCGGGATGCCCGGGAGGGTCTGTTGCTGTGGGGGTGAAAAGCTTTCTTTTCCTCCGTGCATGAGCCAGTGCCCTCCTTTCCATTGTGCCTGGTCGCCGCATGGCTGCTATCGGTTACGCTTCTCGTTCGCCAAGTGTGTCTCCAGATGTCGGAGAGGCTGTGTGCGGGTACGAATCCGTTGAGCGGGGGCCATGTGGGAAGAGAAAGTAAAAAAGAGCATGCAGAGTAGTAGCTGAGGGGCATGCCTGTTAGCCATGTTTCGGAATGTATGTGTGCTTGCAGGAATACGCGGGAAGTCAGTGTCCACGTTGCTCGAGATCCTTCTTACCCTTGGCCATTGTAGCGCCGTCGGGCGCGCGCCTGCTTGGGTGGAGAGAAGTGCGTTTGTTTATGAATACTTTTTCTTGTTCAGTGGCTTTAGTGCCATCAGGGACCTTGCAGTGGACAAGGGCTGCGGCCTTGGAATGTTTATTTTTCTTCACGCCTGTCGCTGAACCATGGTGCTTTGACTGTTTCGGAGTGCGCCAGAGCTCCGTGATAACCGGTGCGTGCCAAGAGACAATGGGGCCTTCCTTGGCTGCGGACCTCGACGAACAGCACTGGGCTGCCCATAGCGCCGCCTTGCTATGGACACCATCTTCACAGCCTCGGGTTCGTGGCGAGCCTCGCGGCCACAGCTGGACGACGACGGTGAGCTGGTTCCGGTGATAGGTGGTTGCTGCTCATCATGACCGACTCCCGATTCCATCGGAGATATCGCGGCTCCGGCGGTTAGTTGTGCCGAACTTTTGCCGGCGCGCTGTCGTGCGCGTTCCGAGCTGTTGTAGCAGCGCGGAAGTGTGAACTCAGTTTTTGAGCAGAAGTAAGATTACAATGTTGCATATTTGTGCTGTGTATAGCTTCGAGTGATCCTATTTTGTAATCGCTATGCCGCGAATGCTTTTGTGAACTTCGTGTGCAATGCCGCATCTTAGTGATTTATAGTTGTAGCGTCTGTGGGAATGCTGTGTAAGTGTGTTTAAGGGCTGGATGCATGGCGAAAGGCTGGTAGCTCATTGATGCTAGCGCAGGCAGTTTTGTGCTGTGTGTAGTGACCGTAGCTCTGCATTCAGAGCGACGGGAGCATTTAAGAAGAGGGGGATGTGGGGATTGGGCCTCTTGAGCGATCGGAGTGCGCGCCCGCTGCTGCCGTTTGCTCGTTAGAGACCCCCCGTGGGGTGTCCGCGAGCGGAATGCAGGCGACCGCGCTGGTTGTCCTCCTTTCCAAGGGAAGCTCTGTTGAAGAACCGCTGTAAATCACCCTCCCTTCCGTTCTTCCCGCTTCGACCTCGCGTCCCCATTGGGTCACTCCCAGTGACAGCGGCGGGGCGTTGTTTCGGCGAGAGGCCCGAGCGGGAAATGAACGGAGAGACCGCCACCGACTCGGGCAGCAGAAAGGTGCGTAGATTTCGCCTCCCGGGGGCCCCGGCCTTTGCCGGGGGACCAAGAGCGCGGGTGGCGTAACCTTGCGCACCTAGTATGTACGCTTGAGTACAGGCCCGTGCCTCCGGAGTCCCGTCGCCCGCCTGTGCGGCGCTCCGGATTCGGGAGGGCCTGGTTTGGCTGGTTCTCCGTCATCGCCGCCCATTGCCGGTGACGACGCGCGATGAGCCATCGACGAGCGACCTGCGTCGTCAAGATGTGCTCCGCGCATTCCCCATTCTCCCTCGTGTTGTGTCGCGCGCGATTTAACCATCTGGTTGGCCGTGCGGCATGCGGTCGCCCTTATATCTGTGCGGTCACGCGCGTATGTAGTCTGCATTGCGCGCGCGGCTCCGCGGGCCCGCTTTCGGGTGCTGCGGCTGGGCCATGGGTTTTTACTGAGCTCTGGGGATTAGTGCAGTGTTGTGTAATGCAGCTTCCTGTGTAATAAACACTTGTGCTCTATAATAACTGCGCCTTCCTTCCTTCGGAGCGAGAGCGCAGCCGCGCGGCGAACGCTGGTTATGCCCTCATCTTGCTCTGTCCCGAACCCGCGATATGTGGGCGAAGTGCCACTCAACACTTCGACACGGGTTCGTTACCAGCCCCACAAGAGTCACTAGGGGAGGTGTCACTTCTAGCCGCATCTGCGTTACGACGCTTCTCGAGTCTTGCGGCGCGTTCTTCTGGCGTCTCTTGAGCGCGTTGTCTCTTGCTCGCTTCGTTCTGTCGTTGTTGCGTCTCTTTCGCGCTCTCCATAACGATTACAATATGCACGCCGTTTAGCTAAACGTTGTTCCCGCTCTTCATCCGTTTCTTCCGCACGCCGCCGCTTCTTAGCTGCAGCACATCGTTGCAGCATCACCTTATACACATCATCCGACATACCGTGGAGGATTCGCTTGGACGACTGCGACGAGCCGAGTTTGGGGGCCGCTTTTCCACAGCTGGCATGACGTCACACATAGGTCACGCTAAAGGTCAATGGTGGATTCTCCGGGACGAGGGCCAAGAGCGGAAACCTCGAGCAGTATTGCTTTCGCAATAAAAGAGGACGACGAAAGGCTTTCGTATTTCCGCCTATAAGCATACAGGTGCGAACCTGCCATGCACCCACCTGTCTCTCCTATATGTACAGTGTTCCGTGTGGTGTCTTACGCGTGTGTTTGTGGGTGGTGTCGTACATCGCACCACCGGAAACGGCGCAGACAGTGCAGCGCACTCCCTGCGGCACGCCATTTCGTCCCTGGATTTCACTACGGCTGGTTGTGTGTGTTCCCGTGCAATGAACAGTGAACCACCAACGCTTTCTTATTCCGACAGGCGAACAGTGTTCAGTGTCTCTGCCGAATTTTTGTTTCCTCATATGCCCTGTCGGCGCAACGACATATCTCATATCCTCAGCCTTCTGACCTCGTAGGGCACCGTGCGTTTTCCGCAGGTGCTGGCCCGTCTTTTCTACAGGCTGCAGGAACTTCAGGGAAGCGGGAAGCCGCCCCTGAACAAGGCCCCGTCGGCGGCCGCTAACCCGGCGCTGCACTGCAACGTGTGGGTTCCCTTCATGGAAGGCGAGATTGGCCACGCTATGCAGGGTCAGCGCGATGGCGGCCGGCTGCCCACTCCCTAATGGCTTCTGCACGGGTGGCAGAATGATCTGCTGAATCCGTGAGATTTAAGCGGAGCGCTCGATTACGAAAAGTACTGTATCGCCTGTTCTGAACAAGAACAGGAAAGGGCTAAAATAAAAGGACTAACGCCTCAAGCAATCTGTGTTTTACATGACCTTTAAGTGATACAAGAACTACAGCTATAAGCTTTCTCTATTATCGCTACCCACTTAAATAAGATTATCACGGAAAAGTAAGATCTGAAAGTAGCAACAGTTATATGCTTAAACAAATGCTTTCTCATTGTGGTACAGGAAAACATAAACAATACAGATAGTTGAAGTAACAAGTCATTCCCATTCACCGTTATTCCCCGCCATCATGGTGTTAACAAAGTGATAACCGAATTGAACTCTTAGCGGTACTATAGCACGAATAAAATTCGCATTCGTAATTGTACGGATATTTTCCGGAAAAGGGAGGAAGCAAAATAGAGTCCGCAGAGGGGATTTCTCGCTTAACTGTGGCGAATAATTTAACGTCTTGCGATGGTGCTCGCCATTTCTACTGCAAATATAAAAAGAAGCATTTCTCACCTGCGTAGACTATGCGGACCTAAAGGGCGCCTTTTCATTATGAAACATGATTATTGAACTTTTTACAGTACATACCTCTACAGAAAGTGTCACGACAGACGCAGAGTTGCAGAGTTGCACATGTGAAGAAAATAGGCACTCAAGAGACCAAGAAAAAAACTTAATTTGGAGTCTATAGATAACGCGAGAATATAGAACGCACAGCGCGTCTCAGCGACGTGCGCGCAGTTGCATGTATCGGTTGTTTGCTAGCTCACTGTCATCATTTACACGTTGTGTGAGGGACAAACAACTTTACTTAAACACCAGTCAGTGAAGCCAGAAGAGAAGTCCGTCTTCCCCGTCGCCCCTAGCCATCGTCCGGGATCCGTTGGGACGCAGCAGCAGCAAGGGCTTGACTGGTGATGCTCAGCTAGGCGTTAGGGTCTGAGATGCAGAGCAAAGCCTCCCCGGATTCTAAAGTGCGCGAGCTATTGCACCTAGTCGGGCATGCCCACACCATGCGAACCAAGGTTTCCGCCTCGTCGCAAAATTCGCACTTCAGGATGCCATTTGCTGTAGAGCACTGTGTTGGGAAAAAAACCCCGTCTGATATTTTCTCCACATGACCTCCTCTTCCTTATTAAGCGTTCTGTCTGCTGGCGGATAAATTTGTCGCTTTAGTCTGTAGTACAGTGTTATTTCCTGGTAAGTGTGCATATCCTGTCTGCTGTTTACAGTTTCGGTGACTTGGGAGGTTCCAGGTGTCGACCGGCAAGTGAGACCTCAGGCGGCCCAATGAGCCGCCTCGTTTCCTTCAAGTCCTTAGAGTGCTGGTTCCCAAACGAGCAGAACCATTTCTCTGGGTATTCCTTCCCTGTTTAACATACAGATGGCAGTCTCCGTCACCCTCCCCGATTCGCAACTTCTTACAGCGTTTTTTTAGTGGCTGATGACCGCCTAGACCCCCCCTCCCCCTTGGCTGACGGCCAAGCCTGTGGCCACTTCCTCCGCTTCTACCGTGTCCACACCACGGACTGCAGAATGCCACCGGGGTTCTGTCTTCCCGAACCACCACGGCCGCGTGCACCCCTTTGCTCTCGTATACTGCAGCGTCCGTATATAGCACGTCCTGTCGACCTGCATACTTAGCTTGTAATGCCTCCGCTTGTCTTTACGTCTGCCTTCGTGAAAGGCAGGGAGCATGTTTCTGGGCAGTGGAGGGATTTTAATCTTGTCCCTGTTTTGTCATGTATGTCTCTTGAGCGCACATATGCTCCTGCTTGGGCTCATAGCCCAATCTCTCTCAAATTTTCCTCCCCGTTTTAGATCTGAGTAGTCTTTGATGCTGAGCGGTAACGGCAGCCTCAATCACCTCCGTGATCGTGTTCGAGACCCCTAGGTTGATAAGTCTGTCAGAGGAAGTTTTTTTTTGGGGGGGGGGGGGGAGCCCAAGACCGACACTTTTCTTGATAATAACTTCTAGCTTGTTCCGTTACACTGTGTAGGGTTCCGCGTACACTATCCTACTGATTACGAAGGCTTGTGTGAGTCAAGAGATTCGCCTCCTTCATCCCGGCGTGCCTGTTCGCTATTGGTCCGATAAGACGACACGCTTGATTTGCGCTGGCTTCTAACCTAGAAAGTGTTTCGTGATCCTTCCTGTTCGCCTGAATTCTAAGCCAGAGGACGCGGATACCGTAGACCGCGGGGTTCTCTCCGCCGTTTACGTACAATTGGATGTCTTCCTCGTGCTTTTGGTGAAGCCGCCGTTTACCGGGGGGAAAGAGGAACAGTGCTTCCAACTTTTTGGCCGAACATTTAAATCCTTCGGGTTTCAGGCACTCTTCAATGATGTCAATTGCATTTTGCAGAGAGCTCTGAATTTTTATGTCACTCCCCTTGTTTATCCATAATGTTAAATCATCCGCGAGTATGGTGTGGTTTAGATTCTCAATTTCCGCCAACTGTTCGAGGAGTCTCTGCATCGAAATGTTGAAGAGGGTTGGTGATAATACCGAACCCTGTGGCGTCCCCCTGTTACCCAGTCTAATGTCCTCGATGGAGTCTTCCCCTAGCTTGAAAATGGCTTTCTTTTTCGTAAGCAAGTCCTTGATGTAGTTGTACGCTCCCTTCCCGACAGTGAGTTCAGATTCTCTAAGATCGACACGTGCCTCACATTGTAAATGCCTTTGCGATATCCAACCCCCCGATCACGTTTGTGTCTCGTGTTTGCTTGTCTATAATTTGGTCCTTGAGCTGCAGCATCCCGTCGCATGCCGACAGCTTTGGTCTGAAACCGATCGTGGTGTCCGGGTACAGCCCATTGTTCTCTACGTACTTAATGAGCCGCGTCTGAACGACGTGCTCCATACGCTTACCCACGCAGGAAGTGCGCGATTTCGGCCTGAGGTTCTCGAAGCCCAGTTTCTTCCTTGACTTGGAAATGAAAAAGAGTTTTTCGAGTTTCCACTCCTGCGGTATCGTCTCCTGCTCCTAGCAGTCCTGCATGTACGTTGCGAGGTTGGAGATGGACCTGTCGCCTAAATTACGCAACATTCTGTTGCTCACTCTATCCGGCCGTGCTGCTGACTTAGTCCGCAATCGATCAATCCCCGCACAAACTGCTCCAACGGAAGATCGGGGCGTCTGATTCCGAACTCTCCCCCTCCTGTTCCTAACTTCCTCCTAGAGTTCATTCTTAGTGCCGGCAAATATATGCGCCATTCTTTGCAGCTGTTGTTTGCACATGACTTTGTGCTATCCGGATCTATAATGTGGCGAAGAAGCCGGCATGTCCCCACGGTACTCATATTCATCTCCACCTAATCGCAGACGTTCCGCCAATTTTGCTTCGTGAGCGCGATTGCGTGCTCGTCAACTTCTCCGTATACAGCTGCTATCTGTTTCCTGATATTTTGGTCCCATCTCCTCTATCGAAGTCAGTCCTCCAACACTTTCTTTTTCTTCCAGAGATTTTTAGTCCTTTATCTACAGCTTAATTGTCCCTTTCAGTTTCCACAGTTTCGGTAGCCTCTTTAACAGTCCGCACCACCCCGTAACTCCACTCCGCATTGTCAGAGATGGGAGCAGGCTCGTACCTGTGTGCCCTGAAAGCGTCCCAATTTAAAGCCTCTACCTTCCGTTTTCGGGTGGTTGCCGGGCCTGCTCCTACCACCATTTCGATGATAATGTGATCGCTGTCCGCATCTTCGTTTGTATTGCACCACGTGGCTCTAGCCCCGCTCCCCGTCAAGGTGAGGTCGAGTGTTGTGTCAACCGCGACACTAGTTCCCTTCCGTATGGGCTGCATCGGGTCGGTTATTAGATCCCGATTACGAGTTTGTATGTCTTGCCACAATTTTCTGCCCTTATTTGATCGAAGCCTGTTTATAGCCCCATGCCGTGTGGTAAGCATTGAAGGCCCCACCATATAACAGAGGGTTGCTCATGCCCAACCATAATTCACCACGCCCGACACGATGGCGAGCTCCAAATTTGCTGTAGGTAATTTCCACAAATTTGGCCAAGGCGACCCCCGAAATTTGACCTTGGACAAATTGGACGAAAATCGATGCCCAACCATAATGAGGCATGCGCGGCATCATGGCGACTCAACCAGGCCGGGCCCGGGCCGCCCCCGAAGAGGTAGTTCACGGCTTTGAGATTTAAGCCATTTCGTTGCTACGGCGCTGATTGTGGCGTCACCGTTTGCGTCGCAGCATATTCGCGCGTCACACATCGGTTTAAGCGGAGTTAAACGACAAATAATTTTTGCATTTCACCTCCATCGAAACGTGAACGCCGTAGCCGGTTTCGAAACCGGGAACTCCAGCTCTGTAGCCGAGCGCCCTAACCATTTTAGCCCATATGAGGTGAAGGTTTGCAAGGCCCGTATCCCGTATGCAATTTAAGTAGATTCAATAGGCTGGGAAGGGAGTCCAGCCTTGTTCGACGTTCCGACAGGCCTCTCAGTAGGGTTGGCAGGAAACGAGGCAGCAGACGCAGCCGCCCGCGCGTTCTTTCGCCGGGCTGTTTTATCCTCCCCACCCGATTAGGAACCCGATTTTAATCCGGTGTATACCTTCAAACATATCACAGCATACTACCAAATAGTCGTCGCCTTTACCGCCGCCCATGTAAAGGCCTCAAGAAAGCGGATGATGGTGCTGAAAACATTTATTGGCTATAAAAGTGACAGGATGTATGCTTAGATTAGCAGGTAAGGGACCGGTCCTTACAAACACTAGGTGGAGGTCCCTAGTCTGAGACTCGCAGCGCGGGCGCGCCCGGCTAAGACTTGTTCGGCCTGTAAGTCGTTGAAGCCGAACAAGGTCGCCTCCCAGTCCTCCCGGTTTAGGTTGGCGATGGGGGAGAATCGACGGGTTGGAGGGGCAGGCCCACACCATGTGATAGGTGTCCGAAAACATCGCTCTATAGTGCGGGCAGCTGCCGCTAAAGGAGGGTAATAGTATTTTAGGGCTGCTGGGCACAGCAATGTATTGGTCAGAAGGTGAAGAAGGAGCCGCTCATCCGAAGAGGTAGGCAGGTAAAAACATTATTGATGTACCAAGCAAGGAAAAACGTTAGGGGAGGCTTGGTTGGCTTGGTTCTTAATCCCGGGTGGCGGCCATCAGTCCATGACTTCTAGCGACCTTCTCCGCCCATTACACCAGCGCCTTCTGTGAGGCCGGTTCAGAGCTCCCGACCTTCTAGGTCTGTGAGCTTCCAGCCAGATGGTGGTTGGAGTTCTCGGCATGTGAATAGTATGTGTTCGAAGTTTGCTCTGTGAGCCCCACAAAGAGAGCATTCGGGTTTGTAATGTCCCGGGTATATTAGTGCCAGATAGGCCGGTAAGGAAACGTTGTGGACTTGATTTGCCTCCATATAGTCTGTTGTTCCTTCGTTAGAGTGTGGCGTGGTGGCGGATATGTGAGCCTTTCCTATCTATAGTGCAGCTTGATTTCATTGCAGAGGATTAGTCGGTCCCTCGCGCAATCCCTTTTGACTGTTTGGCCTGCTCGGTGCACGTAAGCTCGAACAATAGAGTGCGCCCCCTCGTTTCCGCGGTTGCCTGCATGGGCTGGCACCTAGTGAATTGGCCTGGGGTCGTGGGGCTTGACTGGAAAATTTTGTAGGTGGCAGAATGGATCTGTCACTTTTCAAAATTCCTGATTAGGGTTTTGGAGTCGCTCGTTATGAGTGTGGCAGTGGAAGATACTATGGCCAGTGCTATGGCCACCTCTTCCTCTTCGTGGGAAGTGGGTGACCTTATCGAGACCGAGGCCTTGTGTTTGAGGTCGTATGACACCACGCTTATGGCGTAGGTTGGGTTGCATGGATATTCTGCCGCGTCTGCGTATACTGCGTATTCGTTGCCCGCGTTTTTATTATAGAGGGCATTGGCGCGTACTTCGCATCTTTCCCGATTGTGGGTTGGGTGTACACTCTTGGGTAGTGGGTGGATGATTAGCTTTTCCTTGATTTGTTTAGGAATGTTGTGAGTGTTGTCTGGAGAAGGACCCGTTGGTTGAATCTTTAATGTGGCTAGAATGCGTCTGCCCATGTTTGTGGAGGATAGTCTGTCCGACTGTGCTGTGCGGTGTTCTTCAGTCAGTCCTTGTAGTGTTGTGGACCCCATGCGGAGGAGTCTGCTGCTTAAGGTCCCTAGTGGGAGATTTAGGGCTGGTTTGTAGGCCTGTCTTATTAGCGCATTTACTCTTTCCACTTCTGTCTTTGTGAGAAGAAGATAGGAGAGTGAGAATATCATTCTGCTAATCACGAATGCTTGCACTAACCTCCTGAGGTCATGTTCTCGCATGCCTCGGTGCTTGTTTGCCATTTTTTTTATTAGCCTGATGGTTTGGTGTGTGTCATGACCGTGAGTTTGGAGATGGTCTCTGCATTGAGGCCATTGCTTTGGATGAACATTCCCAGAATGCGGAGTCTTTGTACCTCCGGTACTGGGAGGCCGTCAACTTTCAATTGTATAGAGGGGTTCCCCAATTTGTGACGGTCAGCGGTCGGCTGGAGCAGCAGGATTTCGCATTTGGTCGGCGAGCATGCGAGGCCTATACAGGCCGCGCACTCCGCTACCGCGACCAATCCCGCTTTGAGGGTTTCCTCCATTTCGGCGACATTTATCGTGGTTGTCTACAGGGTGATGTCATCTGCATAGAAGGAACGAGATAGATGTGGGATGCGCTCTAAGAATAGTGGAGATAAAACTGAGCTGTGGGGTGTGCCCGTGCTTCCTAGGAGGAAAGAAGGGGGGGGGGGGCGATTCCGCGGACCCAAACCTTATTTCAGCCGTCCTGTTATTCAGAAAAGCAATTATATAAGCGTGTCTTCTAGTTCCGAAGCCTAAGTCAGATAGGGCGTTTAGTATGGCTTTGTGCTGGACGTTGTCAGATGCTTTCGTGAGGTCTAAGGCTAGCAGCTGGTGCTCTCGTGCGCTTGCCGTGTCTTGAGTGTAGAATTTCTTCTGAGATTTGAAGCATCACGTCCTGCGTGGACAGGTTGCTTCTAAATCCCAGCATCTTATGAGGGAAGAGGTCCTGTTCGTGCATGTGGGTTTAGAGACGGCCGAGAATAACGTGTTCGAAGAGTTTTCCGAGTCATGAGGCGAACGAGATGGGACGGAGGTTCGCCAGTTAAAGTGGTTTTCCAGGCTTTGGAATAAAGGTTACTTTAACTTGGGTCCACTTTGGCGGGAGGGTGCCCTCCCTCCAGTGTTTGTTGAACAGTTTGGTTATGGCCTGGACCGAATTTTCGTCCTGGTTTCGTAATGTTTTATTCGTGATTTATCTGCGCCCGGCACTAACGTGGTGCACATTTTGTGCATGGCTGCTCTCAGTTCGCACGTCGATATGTCTTCGTCGAGCTCTGGGTTTGGAGGGCCTGAATATTGGGGGGGGGGTCCGGCTGTGGTTGTGAGATACCTGTTTTTTAAGTTTTGGACCACAGTGCTGTAGTCCACATCTAATTTGTGGACGATGCGGGTTAAATTACGTTGTTGGAAGTCTTTAGTGTCTGCCGGTTCCAAGAGGCAATGAAGAAGTTTCCACGTGTCTTTCAGTCCCAGATTTCCTTTCATGCATTGCAAATCAGGCCGCACTGTTGTTAGGTGGGCTGCATGTGTTTCGATCTTTTTTATTAAGGCCGCTATCCTTAGTTTCAGAGGTCTGTTGTGTTTGTTTCTAAGCCATCTTTTTCGCACAGTGGAGTGTGCTTTTCGCATGTGGAAAAGTCTGCTACCCACGATTTCCGTTTCCCAATTGCTCGGGACTTAGGACATGGCCCTCCCCACGTCCTTCGTGAGCGTATCACCCAGTTTGAAAGGTGTTCTATCTCAGTAGGGGATTCCTTCCGGAGATTCCGCAATTTATCCTAGTCTGTGTTTGCTAGTTGTCTTTTCACAGGGAGGGCGATTGACTGCAGTGCAAAAGTTGTTTGAATGATGTAGTGGTCGCTGCCTAGAGAGTTCCTCGTGTTGGTCCCCTGGCATTGTGCGATGTTTTTGGTGATCGTGAGGTCGGAGATGTGTTTACCTGCACGCTGTTTCCTATGCGCGTGTGCTGCTGCGTATCGTTAACGAGGATTAGGCCCTCGTTTTGCATTAATATTCAGTGTTTTGATCCTTTTCTGTAGTTATGCTTGTAGCTCCAGCTTATGTGCCTCGCGTTAAAATGATTAGTAGCGGATATTTCGAGCTGATCTTCAGCGCTTTTCTAATGAGCGCGAGGAGTGGGGCTCCACTGCTTTTTGGGGGCGTTGTACATGTTCAGGATAATAAGCTAGGGCTTGTTCTAGTTTTGGGAAGGAGCTCTATCAAGTGGCAGGCTATTTTCTTGTTCGATTGGGTGATCTGTAGCGGTGTAGGCTCTGTGGGCAAGGGTGGTTATCCTGTTGGTGATGGATGTGTTTGGTTTGTGAGGGGTGTAGTTGAGGAGTTTGGCAGGGCTTTGCGTTTCCTTGCGGGTGGCTTCTATCATGGATTAGTTTGGCGGGGGCGAGTGGGTTGAATTTTGTTTGAGTGGAGGAGAGTTTGCCTAGGCTGCTCTGATAGTGAGCGATCATAGCATGTGCACTCATCTTTTGCTGCCCAAGTTTTGGTTTCCTTGGACATGTTTTTTATCTTCTCTTCGAGGATACTAATAGCCCTAAAGATTGTCTCGAGAGACATTGCGCTGTCGGGTGTGGTAAAGTTCGGTTCCTCGGCCTTCAGTTTCACGGGGAGGCCTTGTGTGTGGGTGCTTGGTGTGCTGGCTATTGATGAAGGTGTAGAGGCGTCTCTGGGGGTATCCATCTTTTCTGGGGTGGTTGATATTTGCATCAGGAATTAAATATGTTTGCTAAGGTTTTCGATTGGTTGGCTTTGTCGCTGGATTTGTTTGCTCTGCTTTTCTAGCTGTGTCTTTAGCTGGTTATTCTCCCGGACCAAGAAGGGCGATCGCGGCTCCAGCTCACTTGTTTTTCAGATTCGGCTTGACCTCCGCTGCCCAGGGGTGGGAAAGACAGTGACCTGCTCCTTGTTCCTTTCGGTGGGGTAGAGCTCGTCCTCGTTCCGGACTTGAAGAATCTGGAGCGGGAGTTCGCGCGGCCTCTCGAGTTTGACCGCTGCCAGCTGCGTGACTGTCGGTGGGTCGGCGACTGCTTCCCCTCCGTTTCTTCTTTGCTAGAGTTGGCGGTGATGCCTGGTTTCTTGTTGCTCGGGCGGTTGCAGTGAACCTTGCATTCCTTGGAACCCGTAAAGTGTGATACGTACGTTGCACAGGATGCATTTGACCTCGCACGTGGGTGGATCGGCCGATGTCCGCTCTGATGTCCCGGTTTCCGGCAGTCGAAGCACGCTTCGGCTTTCGCCAAGAAAGAGTAGCAGTTGTAAATGGCCCAGTAGAATTTGAATTGCTTGTGGACCTTCTTGGTGTTGATGAAAGTGACGAGAATTGACTGTCTCGCCCAGCTTCTTCGCGTCTGAAATGGTGAGGGAATCGCTCTTGTCGTAGGTTTGGAGGTCATAGGCGGTCTCTTCTGCCTTCTGGTAATAGATGGCGTGGTAAAGTACGCCTTAGATAGAGTTGTCGGTATGGGCGATGTAGGCTCTCACCGGATACGTCGTGTCTACGACGAGTTCGGAGGTGATCTGCACGTAGCGCGCCGTGCGCTCTTCCGAGGGCGTACTGACGGTGAACCAGCTGTTGCAGGTACTTATACGGGTGATGTCCTGTTGACGTACCGTTTCCACGGGGAGTTTCAATATGGCGCACAGAAAGTGTAGGATGAAGTCCCCGCTGTGCGTGCAAAAATCTAGGCCTTCGTTGGGGCAGAAAACAACTTTCAGGTCTAGGGTGGGCAATTACATTAGCGGAGCCTGTCGCTTGAGTTTAGGTGGAGTGAAAAAAGACGGCTTGCCTTTTTGGGACATGGCCGGAGTGGCGAGGCCGGCCAGTGGCGAAGACGTGGGTAGCGAGCACGTGGCAGATACGGCTTGCTTGGACGCGAACGAATTTTGGTGCGGTAGCTTGCGGGCCCTAAATGCCCGGGTCCATCTCGGAACGGTAGCAAACTCTTCGGGCGAGATGTCTTCCCCTTTAACATGGCAAGCCATGCTGCTGCAGGCAGGCTTGGCGTCGACAGAGACCATGGCGATGCACGGGTAGGAACGTTAGACCTAGACCAGCCAAAGGCGTTGGGTGGTCGAGCTATGCCCGGCGCGAGGCCAAGCGAGGAGTCTGCCCCACGTCTGGAGCAATACTCGAAAATTTCTCGCAAAATTCGGGCTCGAATGTCCCCAGACGTAAATGAAAAAGATGCTAAAGAGATTTATGAACGGATTGCAGCAGCTTTCAGGTTATGGGTTGTCGAAAAACCACACAGAACCACGACACACGTTCGCTCGCTCCGGTGGCCACCCGGCGTCACGAAGACGGCGGATGGGCGGCTTCTTCGCCTTCTCACCAATACACTGCTGTGCCAGGCAGCCCCTAACCACTAAGCAACCTCGGCGGGTAGCAATATATGGTTTGGTTTTGGATGTTTAGGACAGGAAATGGCGCACTAATTGTCTCACATCTCGGTGGACACCCGAAACGCGCCGTAAGAGAAGGGAGGACGGTGGCATTGAAAGAATGATATAAAGTTTAATAAGGAACGTCTTGCAAAGCACTGCGTCGCGAACAACCAGCGGTACAGTCATGGTACAGGCTAGAGGCACCGGTCAGTCCAGAGCACGCACGAGGGACGGAGCGCTCGGCGCTTGTCGTCTTCTTCGTTAAGCGCCAGCCTCTGAGGATTCCGGAGCCGAAGGCCAGTCTTACAATTTCCCCCGGGCGAAAAGGCGCCATCGTGGCGGTCTAGGACGATGTGACGACGGCGAGGTCGTAGTAGGGTTTGAGGCTGGTCGTGTGGACAATTACACGGCCTCGGCGACGACGATCAGGGGATGGCTTAGTAAGGGGTTTAAGGAGGTAATTGACAGAGGATGTCTGCTTAAGTGTACGGTAGGGTCCCTGATACTTGCTAATAAGCTTGGAGGAAAGGCCGGGACCTGAAGAGGGTACCCATAGCTATACCAGAGAGTCAGGAAGGTAACCGGGAGGAATTTCAGGAATATCACGGTGCTTTTCTGCTGCTGCTGGGCGTGAGAAGTGAAGGAACGGGCAAGCTGTCGGCATTCTTAGGCATAAGCTGCGGCTTGAGAAAGAGTCGTAAATTCGGAAGCATCAAGGCGGTACGGCAGAATGGTGACTATTGTGCAAGAAGGCTCACGGTCGTACAGGAGAAAGTACGAAGAGAGTCTGGTGGTGGCTTGAGCAGCGGAGTTATAAGCGTAGGAGACAAAAGGAAGAATGCGATCCGAGTTGCAGCAATAGGAAGCACCATACATGGCCAGCATGTCACCGAGGGTGCGGTTAAAATGCTCAACCATGCCATTCGTCTGTGGATGGTAGGTGGAGGTGGTGCGGTAAACGATGTTGCATTCCTGAAGGACAGCTTATACAACTTCAGAGAAAAAGGCGGGACCTCTATCACTGAGCAGCTTTTTGGGAGCATTATGGCGAAGAATGATGAAGGACGATTGAGAATGAAGGATGCAATTTCGTGGGCTGTAGCAGATGGTAAAGGCAATGTTTCGGCATAGCGTTAAGGTGATCGATGGCTACAATGATCCAGCGGTTGCAGGTTGATGTGCTGGGAAGAGGGCCGGAGAGGTCAATGCCAACACGCTCCGAGGGCAGCGCTGGGCATGGCAGCGGCTGCATAGGAGTGGCGTGTCGGCGAGGTGGGTTCTTTCGGCGCTGGCTTGCAGTGCAGGACAGAACGACCTGGCGAACATAACGGTACATCCCACGCCAGTAGTACCGATGTCGTATGCGGGTGAAGGTCTTAAAGAAGCCGGCATGGGCACACTGGGGATCATCGCGGTAGGAAGGGCAAATGAAGGAGCGCAGATGGGCCGGAATGACAAGAAGCCACATGCGACCATCCGGAAGGTAGTTCCGGCGGCAAAGAATCTCGTTTCTTTTGGCGAAATGGTGGGACTGACCATGGAGATCACGTGAAGGAGGTGAAAACGATTGGCCAGATAAGAAATCTAAGAGACAAGTGATCCATGGGTATTTGCGTTGCCCGGAAGCCATATCAGCGGGCTCAAACATCAAAGAATGCAGAGCGGATATACAAGGCACTGCCTTAGATGGCACAGGGGAACGTGAGAGGTCATTAGCATCGGCATGTTTACGGCCGGAATGAAAAGCTGCGTGAATGTCGTACTCTTGGAGCTGCAGAGCCCAGCGCGCCAGTCGACCAGAGGGATCTTTCAAAGAGGACAACCAGCAGAGGGCGTGGTGATCGATGACAACGTCAAAAGGGCACCTGTACAAGTAGGCGCAAAATTTTACTTTCGCCCAAAGGATGGCTAAACACTCCATCTCGGTGACAGAATAGTTAGCTTCAGCTTTTGTGAGTGTCCGGTCGGAGTAAGCGACAACGTATTCGTCAAAGCCTTGCTTGCGCTGAGCGAGTACTGCACCGAGGCCGAAGCCGTTGGCATCGGTGTGGAGTTCCGCCGGAGGACGAAGGGCGAAATGACGCAGAATTGGCGGAGTGGTCAGGAGGCGACGGAGTGTTGTAAACGCTTCATCACAGGCTGGCGACTAGGCCGAAAGGTCGTGGGCGGAAAGGATCTTGGTCAGGGGGTCGATGATAGTAGCGAAATTGCGGACAAAGCGGCCTAAATAGAGCAGAAGCCGACGAAGCTGCGGAGGTCTTTTACAGAAGTGGGCTGCGGAAATTCTGCCACACCTCGCAACTTGGCCGGGTCCGGGAGAACGCCATTCTCCGACACAAGATGTCCGAGACTGGTGAGCTGCCGAGCTCCGAAGCGGCACTTTTTTAAATTGAGTTGGAGGCCAGCGTCGGGCAGGCAGCGAAGAACAGTCTCAAGGCGCTGGAGGTGAGACGAAAAATTCGACTAAAAGATCACAACGTCGTCTATGTAACAAAGGCCTGTGTGCCATTTGAGCCCGCATAGTAGGTTGTCCATCACGCGCTCGAATGCGGCGGGTGCATAGCAGAGGCCGATGGGCATGACATTAAATTCATAGAGCTCGTCGGGTGTGACGAATGCAGTTTGCGATCGGCCTCTGCCATCGGCACCTGCCAGCATAGGTCGGCGAACTCACTCAGGAGTGGACTAACACGGGCTCAATCACGCTCATTTCAGATCATGATCAGAGTCGTGAGTGAGTCCGGACTCGCGTTCAGACCACGATCTGAGTCGTGAGTGAGTCTAGACTCACGTTCAGATCATTGTCTGAGTCTTGAGGCTGGACTCACATTAGGATCATGATCTGAATAGCGGTGAGTCCTGGCTCACATTCAGATCACGATCTGAGTCGTGACAAGCCCGGGCTCACATTCAGGTCACGATCTGAGTCGTGAGTGCGTCTGGACTCACATTCAGATCATAGTCTAAGTCGTGAGTCTGGACTCACGTTCAGATCATGATCTGAGTCATGGTGAGTTCTGGCTCACATTCAGATCACGATCTGAGTCGTGATGAGTAAGGCCAGTGAATCTGTGGTGCCGATTATGCTTCTGGTCGAGATAATCATGTACAGCAGTTTCATATCAGTATTGCAATTTCATATTTTATTTCTGTGGTTCTTGCATCCGCGAGAAAAGTTTATTAGTCGCAGCGCTCGGTCTCGTTGGATATTAGCTCTGGCTTGCTATATCGCAGGGGATTCGTGGGATATTAAAGCGGCAGCTAACGGTTCGCGCTGCCTACAGGGTTCTGGGAATAAACTGGGAATCGTACTGGATGATCTCAACGCGCTCCGAAGGCCGCGCGGCAGACCGCGCAACCGCGGCAGAAAAATGGTGAGTCCCTGTGCATACATCGAGCAGATGGGCCTTACGTCTCGCTTCGTTACCGCCAGGACGCTGTGTGTGTGCAGAATTTTATATGTAGTGTTTCTATGTTGCTGGGCACTCGAGCGTGGTTATAATTGAGACAGTGCCTGGAGACTCGCACGCAAGCAGTGCAAACTTCGCGATACTTTAATAGCTGAAAATCTTGTATCAATCGGGTTGTGAAGAAAAAAGCTTATTTTTTTGGGTCATTTTAGGTTTTTCGTGCCCTTTTTTGACGCAAGAGGCAATTTACTACATTCGCTACAAGCGGTCGTATTTGCGCGCGACGTGAAGTGCTAAAATGCGTAAAATTTTCATGAGCATTAGTAATGACAATCTGCAGTGAAGAAATTTCTAATCACTTATTCTTGTAGCAACATAGCATAATTGGCGAGTTGGTATCGCATCTTAAGGAACGAAACAGTGCAACTAAAACGAAGGTTGTCCGTGTATCTCCTTGTCTGGTCCTTCGCTTTAGTTGCGCTGTTTCTTTTGTCTGGTGGTGTTTGATACCTTATAAACTCTGGAAGGTCTTCAACCAAGTCTTTTTAGTATGAAACCCAACGTCTCGAAGCCGGCTCAGCTCATTCCTGGCGATGACCGGGATCTGTGATTTGCGTCCTTTAAGTATGCATGGTGAGGCAGCAAGGGGCCGAAAGAAGGAAAGTGGAAGGGTGCGGGAGGGAGAGAAAACATCTACACTGAGGGCTAAGGCTGTGAGTCACGCTGCCGGGCTGCGCAGTGCTGGTCGATGGTGCCTTTTGTTCTTTTCTTGCCCTCTCTGCTGTTGACGTTGTTTGGGGTCGTTTTAATGTGCCAAGGTTCAAGTATGAGACTCTTTTGGTAATTTGTTTCAGTTCCGAGGATGGTGGTTACCTCGAAGCTGATTCTATGGTCTGAGACTTCGCAATGTGTTCTGCTGCCATGCTGCGGATGCCGTTTTTGTGTTGCAGAGTAGGCAACATGCATTGTATTTAGCGCCTTCTATAATATAGCGCGTAGTTTCGAAACGAAAAACTTCGATTACCGACGGAAGTTTCGCACTGTTGTTCGAAAAGGAAGGGAGGAGATTTCTCTATCTGTATGAGAGGGAAGATGTTGAGCTTTCCAAAGAATCCAAAATTCCAACTGACTCTAGGGCGCCATGGTCGCTTCCCCTCAGCAGCACTGGTCGCTAGCTTATCCAAAATAAATACTCGCTCTCTCCCCTTGTGCGTTGAGAACGGGGGCAACACCCTCTAGAGAACAGAGCGTGTTGGAAAGGGTGCGAATGTCAGGAGCAGGTCGAGACAGCCAGAATGCACCACTGTACCCTTTCGACTACACTCGATCTCGAAAGCCGATGGGGCTTCAGGTTCACGCAGACTAAGGGGCACCCCCTGTCTCCTTTTATAAAAAGAATGCAATGAAGGGCGACTGACTCATCTTCCCTCGCGCTAACTCTTTATGTTGGCAGAGCAGGAAATGAAAATGCAGTCTGTGAATGGTGGTTTTTGGTTACAAGTAGTTTCCTGTGAGTCAACTTACCTGCAAGATATTTGATAGCTCACTTGCCGTGGCTGACATCACTTTTTTCCTTCTTGTATTTTTTGCAAGAATAAACCACTACTACTACTACTACTACTACTGCTACTACTACTACTACTACTACTGTTACTACTACTACTACTACCACTGTTACTACTACTGCTATTACTACATCGACGGAGCACAGCAGAGGCACCTGTGCTCGTCGTCTTCTCTTTTGTGTGTTGTTCACGTAGAGCCTTGTTTAAAAATTAACGTGCACAACCAACTAGCCCGGCATTATACGTTAAACAAGAAACGCATGTCGGAGTTTCCACAAAACATGAAAACATGATTGCGCAAAAATAAGCGGGACACATAAGCTATATACCTTTAATGGTATGACGCGACAGCGTCAATGACCCCCTAAGCGGTTTACTTCACACACAGCCACTGTTATTTGTTTATAATCAAGTCTATCACTTTTATCACAACGCATTTTCCCAATTCTTGTCCTCAAGCTCATCCACACTGCAGTTTACACACATAATTTCATTTCATTTCATTTTATTACGTTAAAGACCCACGTGGGGTATTACATAAAGGGTGGGTACATATATTTTGCTCAGCAAGTGTTAACACAATGAAACATGACTGGTAATATTATTGGCAAAGTTGGATGAGCACGTGATGGCTGCGATGTTGTTGGGTTGGTCGTTGCAGCCTGCTGCAGTACGGGAAGAAAATGAAGCGGCGAAGGTGGTAGTTCGGGCACGAGGTCATTTCATTTTGTTACCTTAAAGACCCACGAGGGGTATTACATAAAGGGTGGGTACATATATTTTTGGTGAGCAAGTGCTAACACAACGAAATATGACTCTAATATTGCTCTAATCATTATCTCACTATTTATCACACTACTAAGCTTCAAAATAAGCCAGCATCACACACACACCACCCCCCTTTGTACCTCAATCAAGTCAACATGCCTACCTGGCCTAGTGTGTGAAAAGACAGACTTTAAACTGGAGTGGCGCTTCCTCTCGGTGGCGTGCTTAGTCTTGCCACCTGTCTAGTGCTCAGCTGCTCTAGCCTTTTTATGAGATCTCTTCTGTGCAATTCCCGAAAAGCTTTGTAAATAGCTCATATAAATAGAACATAATTTCATGGTAATAAACACCTTGCTTAAAACAAAAAAAATGAGCCCACGTGGCCTGACTGACGTGCCTGACTGACAACCCAAGTGTCGTGTGTCTAAATCGAGACTAAAATTTAGGAAAATATGCATTAAATAAAATGTGTTATTTTATAAAATCAAGCCTTAGGAGTCATTCGCCGACCTTAAGTTCACATTGCAAGTCCTGAATTTCAATAATTTGCATTTGAGACACACACATGTGACGTCACGCGTTACATGGGTATTTCGCAGCACAAGCAGAGTTTTCCGCTGCGTTGGAGCCTTAACGCTGTGGCGTTAGAAAGGAAATAAATTGATGTTAAGCCTTCGAAAACTAGAGGAAAGTTAGACGCATACACATCTGCCACGCTTAAGAAACCACAACCACGTGTATTCATTGAGAAAAACCACTGCTCACTGCACCATTTAAGGAAGCAACTATGAAAACAGTGAAAGCTCCATGGGGAGGATTAGGAATGCGAAAAAAGAAAATGGACAACTTGCAAAATATCGAGTGCATTCTACAATTTTCCAACCAAAACCCCTCTTCCGCAGACGGCAATCTCACATTTTTGTTCGAAAAGGGTGCGTGGGAGATGTTCCTTTATTTTTATCAGAGGGAAATTGCTGAACGGACACAATAGACCAGGGGTGCTAACGCGAGGAGTTTGTGGAAATAGGTACTGGTCAAGGGAATGCATCATTGTAACCATTCGACAACTTCCCCTTATACACACTCTCGAAAGCTGGTGGTTACCGTCGGGGCAGCCCCCCTGACCTCTTCGAAGAAGGATACAGTAGAGGGCGACTGACTGAACTCCCCTCGCGCTAACCCCTTCAATCAGCAGAGCAGAGAAAACAGGGTCTGTGAACGAGGGTTTCTAGTTGGAAGAAACCTTCCTCTAATCTTTTCTGGAATTCTGCAAGTTGTCCATGCAGGGAGAGCTAGAAGGCCGTGCATCATGTGATGACGCCAACGATGGAACTGCCGCTCAGCTTCCAGAGCAGCCACGGAGCTATGCTTATATTCCGATTTGTTAGGCCGGCCTCTAGAGGGGTGTGGTGATGATTTTTCCACCACGGCTCGTTTACCAGGCGACACGTTCCGAACCAGAACTGAGAATGTTTTAACTATGCACAAGGCTCTTAAAAAATTCCCAGAGCACATGGTATGCTTTTCAGCATAAGACGCCTATGAAGCTACTATGGTTATCTGGGCTTATAATAAGGCTGTCGTTACCCTGTACAAAGATTTTCAGGTTTGCTGGCATTGTAATTCTTACTACATGGTTTTTTTTTTGCCTTCGGAGGATTGGCACAACCTATGAATTTTTCCACGGCAGTGAAAACGATCGTGCAGGGGCGGCATGGGCCACTCTTGAACGGGGCGATTGGAGTGGCGCCCCCCTCCCATTCTTTTCGAGCCAATCGCCGACCTTCGCGCTTTTTCCACAGCTTCGCGATCGCACAAATAAGGCAAAGCAAGACAAAGAAGCTACAAACATGAGCACTGCTCTCGCACTCCACTCGTCCGCATTTAAAAAAATAACCAGTTTCACTGCACCCAAACCCTCATTGTCAGTAAACTTTCCGACAGTGCCACCGCCTCCTTTTAGATAAAGCAAAAATGCGAACGCCTGAACATAACATTTTCGCCCAAACTTCAGAGGAGCAAATACGTGAAATCCAACATCAACGCCATTGGTGTCTGCTTGACCCATCCGCTTTTTTGGTCTCAGGACGAGCATACAAACTGCTGGCGTGTTTTTTGTTCATTTCACTATTCAGTTTCTATTGTTTTTAAATTACTCGGCTGGATAGCAGGGCTGCTGTTTGGAATCTAACACAGGTAATGACACTTAATTTTTCGCGTCTAGCGTTCATTTAGCGGTAACAACAACTTGTTCCAGTTAGATATATTGTCAATGTGGAGACACGTATTGGGAAGAGAGCCAAGCAATGGCCCAGGCGGGCTGTGCTCGAGTTCCCGCAGCAGTGACTCAATACCACTCGAAACGCACAACTGCACTACTCAATCCTATGATCTTACTATCTCACGGAGCCGCTGGCTTGTGCGTTTAGTTTTTTTTTTCCTCTAGCGGCAAAGTCTGTAGTCCTCAATAGCCAGCTAGCTGAGACGAGTAATGCAAGTCAATGTTAATGGTGTTAAAAAGCATCAGTTGGCCTACTTCGGTCGTTTTTTTTTTTTGTTCGATTTAAATCGAAGACTCCGATTCCTACACGTAGCCTGTGTGTCGCTTAGGAACACTGAACTACCATTACCATACCACACACAATACCATACCGTGCCATTCAATACAATTCCATACAACACCATACCTCATCATACAATATCGTAATATTATAATCTTATGCAAGCAGTAATTAGTGATGTAATTTTATTGCATTTGCACAAACTTTAGGAGAGTAACTGGCATTTGAAATGCTTTCCAAGAGTAATTTTACCAAGTGTGCAACCGCTGCCCTTCGCGACCGCTCGCCAGTCTTCCGCGGCGCACTACCCTTTTGCATTGCATCACCTGAGGCTATGGAGGCAACAGCCTATTTTAAAATACTGAGAGGGCGCTACGGGAAGGGGCGAACATGTGGTTAAACACGTCACTGTGCTGCAGACTGCAGCTCCGCCCCGATGCCACAATGAACGACTTCCATTGGACCAATCTGGCGGGATTTCAGACCCTGTTTTTGGGTAGTGTGTAAGAGCGATGCCCAGAGAGATCCCTCCTTGAAAGCGGAAGGTTCGTACGCTTCCATTTGCCCGCCGGGCAAGCGTTACGACGGCCACTTGTGCCCGGAAAGTGCCTTCGCCTGGTATCAAAAATCGCTCCCCTGTTCTCCCTTCGCCCAGCGGGGGTTGCCACGGGTGTATCACGAATGAAGAAGGGCTGATGGGTTACTTGTGACCCTCGGACAAAGCGCTTTCGGGCGCCAGGTCCATTTCACTTCCGACAAACGGAACTAGGATCCATTCTGACAAGTGCATACTCGAGTTTGCCTGTGCGGGACCAGTGATTTCGAGTCCGACGCGCGTACCGTACCTTGATTGCCCGCTCGGTCTCTATTATACGGCCCCATAGACACCGTGAGAGAGATCACAGCACCCCTGAAGGGAACTCGCCTTCCAGAGCGGTGTCACTGTTCACGTCATCGTGAGCGCACCGTGGCCCCTGAGCGCGCCGTGGCTCCTTGCTTGCTCCACGTCCACAAAGCAAGGTGATTGATTCTTTCGCTAGAGGAGGACCGCAATAAACAAATCTTTTGTGAACTAGAGCGCCTGTTCTGAGGAGCGCCTCTCTCTCCCTTGCGGAGGCTGTGCGCGCGCCGCATTGCTGCACAAGTGTGTATGTGTAGCCGTGGGGCATTAGGATCTTCGGTTATCTTGAATCTTGGACTCAAATCGTTTTTTCGCTGATCACACGCATGAAGCCACAAATTTTACTCGTGTTCATGAAGTTCGGACAAGAAAACTCTAGAATATGCAACCCTGCCAATGAGGCTGAACCATAGACAATGTTTAGTACATTCGAATCAGTGTGAAAGCAATACTTTTGGCTGCGTTGATGACTAATAGTGCTGCGGGACGGAGTGCTCGATCTAGGCCAGCTGCGGACACGCAAGAGACGACTTTCCTGTGGTTAGAACCACCTGAATAGTGCAAAATCGAGGGTGTAATAGATGCTCTAAAGACTGAAACAGCTCAATTGAAATTCGATAAGACTTATTCTAGACCAAGGACAGCACAGAATAGAAACAAAAGAAGACCACAAGAAAAAAGAGAAAACATCCACAGAAGATTTGATTTATAACGTTGCTCAAAGTGGACAGTGATTGGTAAAGTATTAGTCAAAACCATACAAAGTACTATAAGTAGAGCCCTATCAATTTAGCCTACGTTTAAATGCCCCTTTACGCCTAGCATGGGCCGTTGGGCGTACTAGATTCAGCCGTCCGATGTGTGAGATGATAGGAGTCGTGAGTCATGGTGAGCGTGGCGGAGTCATGAGATGGACGAGGGAGCTCAAATGAATGAGGAAAGATGAGCCGTGGCTCCTCAGACGAAATGAATGAGGACAGTTGGGCCGTGAGTAGAATTCAGAGTGAGTCCAAATGAGACGTGAGTCAAAATGGGTGAGTCCAGGTGAGTCGTGAGTCGAAATGCGTGAGTGCAGAGGAGTCGTGAGTCTATATGAGTCGTGAACCGACATGAGCAAGTGAGTCCAAATGAGTCACGAATTAGAATCAATGATTGAGCCCAGATTTGTGGGTCTGAGTGAGTTATGAGTCGTAGTGAGTGGTTCACCCTGGGTGATTAGTGAGTTTGAGTGAGCCAATTGAGTTGCTAGCCCAAGTGAGTTTGAGTTCATGAGTTCGATTGATCCCAGGCCTATGTGAGTGTGAGTACGAGTGAGCCTGTAGGTTGACCAAACTTTTTTGAGTGAGCACTTGTGATTTTGCCGAGGTATGCCTGCCAGTAACCGGAGTGCAAGTCCAATGAAGTAAAGAACTCAGCGCCCTGCAGGCAATCGAGGGCACCGTCTATACGAGGGAGAGGGTAAACGTCCTTGAGTGTAATCTTGTTCAGTCGACGCGGTAGTAGACGCAGAACCGGATGGAACCGTCTTTTTTCTTGTTCAGGACCATCGGCGATGCCCACGGGCTGTGCGACGTCTGTATCACGTGGCGCTTGAGCATGTCGGTCACCTGCCCGTCAATGATGCGGCGCTCAGCGGCTGACACACGGTACGGACGTGAGCAAAAGGGGCATGGTTGCTAGTGTCAATACAGTGGGTAACGGCGGTCGTGCGGGCCAAGGAAGGTTGCTTCTAAGCAAACGAAGCTTGAAAACGCTGCAGAACGGCGACAAGCTGGTCTCGTTGGGTAGACGTCAGGGTGGCGTCGAATGAACGGCGAAAAATGTCGACAGAAGACGGATTAGTGATGGGAAAAGGCGTAATGGCGCTGACGTGAAGGCCGGCCGTGCTATCGACGAGGGGGTATGCTGAGGCGAGATCGAGCAACGCAACATTACCAAGGGATTGGCCGCGGAGTAAAGTGGTATGGCAGGAGAATGGGCTGGCCATACAAATAGCGCTTGAGCCACGAATAATTCTGAGCACGGCATGAGGCATCAAAACAGATTTCTGGTCGGCGCATCGTAAAGAGGGCGTATAAGTGACACTTGCGTCGCAGAGAGCAGCACAAGAAAGAGGCACCAGCACTGAAGAGAAAGGCGGAACGTCTGTGTCCTCTGAGACAACCACAATAGCGGCAGCAGCACCGGGTACGCCCAAGGCAGCGTCAGTGAAAGGCGATAACTCAAGCTGAGGACGGGCGCAGTCAATAACGGCGTGATGTGTGGAGAGGAAGTCCCAACCAAGAATAACGTCGTGAGATGAGCGGGCGAGGACGATGAACTCTATTGTGTTGGGAACGTTCTCGGTAAGCAGGCGGGCGGTGCAGGGGGCTAACGGTCGAAATTCCTGAGCGTTGGCGGTGCGGAAAGAAACGGCAGGAAGAGGCGTCGTCACTTTTTTGAGTCTGGTACAGAGGGTGTGACTGAGAACGAATACGGCTGCGCCAGTGTCAATAAGTGTTTCGACGGCGACTCGCTCAATGAAGAAGGTATTATTGACAGACACAGAAACCGGTCTTGAGTGAGTCGCTGGCGCCGCAGTTCTTGCCTCCGGAACTGCGGCCGTTAGTTTTCCGCGTGGACGGCGGGTTGGCGGCGGAGGAACGGAGAACTGGAACGGCGGCCAGGAGACGGCGAGCGGTGGGAGAGCAGATGGTAACCAGGAGATGAATCCTGAGGCGGCGCATGTAAGGCAGGCGAGGATGACGGTGGCAGGTCGTACATCGGCTCACCCCTATAATCGTAAAGACGGTGGTCACGACTGCGACACAAACCAACCACGTGGCCAGCGACGCCACAGGCGTAGCATATAGGGCGGTTGTCTTGTGTGCGCCAGGGGTTGAGTATCGGCGGCTGTGATCAGGGGCGGTCAACCGGACAGTAACGTGCGGTTGCAGGTCGCTGGGGCTCTAACTACCGGGTAGGTGGCCTGTAAACAGGGGCAGCAGGTGAGGGCCGCGACCGCACCACGGCATCGGCTTACGTCAGCGGAGACGCGATAAGGGGTGGCTGAGGACGAGGTGGCAGGACTTCAGAGGCCTGCTCCTCGATGACACGCTGTCGGTTGGGAGTGAGCGACGGCGCAGGCGGAGGCGGGCAGGTAGAAAAAGATAGCTGGCGTGTGACTTCCTCACGTACAAACTGCTGGATGCGCTGGAGGAGCGACTGTTGTTCCAGAGCACCATCCCCTGGAAAAGCCAAGCTAGAAAGTGTGGCCTCCTGAAAGCCAGCACGCCGGGTATAAAGGCGCTGTTTGCGCAGCTCATCGAAGCTTTGGCAGTAGTCGATGACACCGGAGACAGTCTGGGGATCCTTGGCGATGAGCATCTGGAAGGCATCATCCTCAATGCCTTTCATAATATGTTTGATCTTGTCGACCTCGCTCACAGAAGGGTTGACACGCTTGCAGAGCTCGACATCTTCTATAAAACTGCTGAAGTTTTAAGCGGATTGCTGAGTCCGATTTCACAAGTGTTGCTCTGCGCGAAGCTTACGCACTGCGGAACGGACAAAGACTTCTGTGAGGCTGGTTCTGAGAGCTGCCCAGCTGGAGAGGTCAGCCTCGCGGTTTGGAAGCCAGAGATTGGATGCGTCGCTCAAACAAAATATAACATTGGTGAGCTTTAAGCTGTCGTCTCACTTATTGTATGCACTTACGCGATAGGAGGACAACCAATCCTCCACATCCGTATCACCTGTGCCGCTGAAGATGGCCGGGTCACGCCGTCGCGCGGCGCCGGAACAGAAGACAGCCAACGGAGGCGGTGAAGCGGTTTGGGAGACGGTCTTAGGCATTGCAGAGGCGGTAGGCAATGCGCGGTTGCGAAGCTTCAGGTCGGGGAGATCGTTGGAACCTCCACCCCTTGATATAAGCAGTGCAAAGCACTGTGTCGCGAACAACCAGCGGTACAGTCCAGGTACAGACAAGAGGCAGCGGTCAGTCCAGAGCACTCATGAGTGACGGAGCGTTCGGCGCTTGTCGTTCTTCCTCGTTAAGCGCAAGCCTGTGAAGATTCCATAGCCGAAGGCCAGTCTTACAAAAGAAAGGTAGAGAGAGAGAAGGAAAGAAAGAAAGAAGGAAAGATAGTAAGAAAAGAAGAAAGAAAGAAAGGAAGAAAGAAAGAAAGAAAGAAAGAAAGGAAGGAAGAAAGAGAGGAAGAAGTGCGGAAGCGAAAGACTCCGGATTAATTTCGGCCACCATGGGATATTTAACGCGCACTGACACCGCGTAGCACACGGGCGCTTTTATGTTTCGCCTCCATCCAAACGCGGCCGCCGTGGCAGGGTGCGAGCCCCGGGAACTCCGACTCAGTAGCCGAGCGCCATAACCACTGAGCCACCGCGGCGGGTAGCATTAAAACCTCTATTCTGAGAGTTCGCCACTGTTAGCCTGCTCGAAGCCTTTCTTCGTGACCTTGAGATTGCTGCCCCTCCAAACCGGCTAGTCCCCCATCCCCAATCCAAACCGGGAGGAGAGGAAGGAGACCCTGCTTGGCTGCCATGACTTACAGGCCCAACAAGCCTTAGTCGGGTGCGCTCGGGCGGCGGCCACTGCCACTGGGGTCCAAAACTAGGGACCTCCACTTAGTGCTTGTTAGGACCGGTCCCTTACGGGCTGATCCAAGCATGCCTCATGTCTCCTGCATATCCAATAAATGTTTTCACCACCACCACCACCTCCAAACATGGGGTCCGAAGCCCCACCAGATATAGCACCTGCCATCGCAGGGCAGTGGCGCATCGCTTAACCGCTGCACCACGGCGCCATGAGTGGTATGAGGACTCCGAGCGATCTATGAATTTAAAATAGAGAATGGCCAATTGTGCATATATAGATATTAACCCATAAACGCTAACTCATCACGCCCTTAAGGCGGAGCATGAATCTGATTTCCCCTATCTTTATCTGAAGTCTACTTTAAAACCCGAGTCTCGAACCGAGGCCGAAATGAAAACCGAAATGCTGGCGCACAAGTTTTTGGTTGTTGGGGAAAGGAAATTGCGCAGTATCTGTCTCACCTCTCGGTGGACACCTGAACCGCGCCGTAAGGGAAGGGATCAAGGAGGGACTCAGGAAAGAAAGGAAGAAAGAGGGGCAACAGTGGAGAGCACCGGAATAATTTCGACCACTTGGGGATCTTTAAAGTCCACTGACATCACACAGAAAACGGGTGCCTTAGCGTCTTGCCTCCATAAAAACGCAGCCGCCGCGGTTGGGTTCCAAACCCGGGGACTCCGGCTCAGTAGCCGAGCGCGCTAACCACTGAGCCACCGCGGCGGATAAACCTAATCCGCCTTTTTCTCAAGGCCGCGTTGCTCATGCGCGCCTCTTCTCCTCCTGCTCCAGTGGTTTAAAATGAAGCCGCGTGCTCTTACAGCGCATGCGCAGCTTATGTTAGAGACAGGCGCATGCGACAGATGGCGGCAGCTGTCAAGCACAACTTTCCATTTCGCAGGCGCAGCTGGCTCCTCGTTGAATAAGATCGCGCCTGCGTATCCCACATGCTTTTGTCTTAAACCAGTAGCAAACGAATTTTTGCCACTCCCAGAAGGCGCCACATCTTGTGAAAAAGCCACTATAATAATTCGGGCGCTACTTTTTTAAAGCCAATTTTCTCAGCAAGAAATGCGATTAAATTTTGCTCACAGATAATCATCACTAATTCAAGAAACAACTGAGTCCATTTTGACTGAGGACAAAAATTAGCTGCAGTTGTACTCAGTGTCCTTTCAATATGAGTAAATTTATAGAGAAACAGTTTCAAATACTGACCGTCAAGACATCGCTTTTCATCATTTAAGTTTCTAAAGGCATTCGAATCATTCACAACTTTCTTCGTTTGTGTTACGCTGCAAGTATTCGAAAAAAAGAAAGCTGACTCCGAGACGTTAGCTCTCGCTTACGCGGTACCAAATGTCTCACAAACTGCGTTTCCACGTAACCATTCGCAACTTTCTCCACCTATGTGCTGCAGCATTCATTGTTTGGGATATTGAAAGGTAGCCTCGTAGACAATTGCTACAGAAAACACGGGCTGTTACCAGCTTTTCTGTGAGCCTAATTGTTCCGATTATTTTCGCGAAGAATTTGAGCCGCCGCGGTGGCTCAGTGGGTATGGTGCCCTGCTGCTGACCCGAAAGACGCGGGTTGGAACCGGGCCACGGCGGTCGAAATTCGATGGAGGTGAAATTCTAGAGGCCCGTGTACTGTGCGATGTCAGTGCAGGTTAAAGAACCCCAGGTGGTTGAAATTTCCGGACCCCTCCACTACGGCATCCCTCATAGCCTTACTCGCTTTGGGACGTTAAACCCCAATAAACAAAATTTTTCTGAAGTTTTGCGGCGCTGTCCCCACATATTTCCGGCAAGCGTACGACAATCATCGTGATCGTATCGACTAAGCGCGTGACAGTTTCGTCCCCCTCAAAAGCGCTTGCATGTGACGCTGCGATTGCAGCCTGCTGGAGGCGGTAACCTGTCCACCGCTGGCCACTTGACGTTGAAGAGTTCTCTGTGTTCTCGCGAATGCTTCCACTTTCGAGTGTTTTCAAGTCACATGTGCGGGCAATTGTAATCGAATGCCCGCCTATCAGCGAGGCTGCGTTCTAGCTAGCTGCACCCCTTGTGACGCCCAGCGGCGGCTGCGTCGTGATAAGAATGCCGGCAGATAAGTGCCAGCCGACTCCGGAAAAGCAGGCGGCAGCGGCGACAGGCGCGTCAGTGGTCCGTAGCAGACGAGGGAAAATGCGGTCCGTCTGCTTGGCTCTCATCGTGTGCGGCTTAGGCCTGGCCGCAGCCGACACTCCGGCCAACTGCACCTACGAGGAGACCCGGGGATGGTGGACCTTCACCGAGGGGCCCCGCACGGGCGACAGGAGCATCGACTGCAACAACTGGACGCCAGGTAAGCGAAGGCCCGCGCGAGAGTGTCTGGCCGTCCGGGCCCAAATGCCATATTTTTGGAACACTACAATTGCGAAGATATGAAAAAAAAAATGTTAGGTGCGCTTTGATCAGAAAATAGCTCTTCATCCTTTACAGCGTCAGCTGTTATAACATGCATCGACCCAGTCGTCGTGGCTGTTGTCTGCATGAAATGGCGTCATCACATGTCAAGGTCACATAATTCATTGTCTAGCCAGCAAGATGGTAATGAGGGAAGCTAAGGCATAAATGGGTGACGAATGACGTCATCAGGTGGCCAAGTCATGTGATCTGTCGTCTTGTCCCTCCAGGGCATTGGTTCTGGTATGTGAGGGATTACATCGTCCCCCTTAGACGACATCCCGTTTTTTTATTTATTTGATATGCAAATGAGTTTCTAGACACTGTATGAAGAAATCGACGCGAGCGAACGTCAGTCTCTTCGACGCCGACGAAATGAATAATAGCACGAAATTCTGCGACGCTGTTATTGAGCTCGCCGTTCTTCGGAAGTGTGTTCGAGGGGAATAATATCAGGCTATTTTCTTGCTTCCGTCGTATGCCAAGTTTACCTTCAACTCTGGAACGCGACGAACAACGCCGAGTGTGCAGTAATTGGCATCGACCAGGTGGTGCGGAAACATCCCGGATGCAATGCATCTCGAAACATCCCGGATGCAATGTATAGGTCGGCGGACGCCATAGTCATGCATCTACGGCGTGGTTTCTTCTCGCCATTACGTCCACACCTTGAGGGCAAGAAACGTACTTCTCTCTTATGTATTCATACAGGTGTCAGCTACTTCTACCTCAGTAATCTTTCTAGAGCGAAATAATTTACGGCAAATGTATCCAAAAACAGCGGTGACGAAACGATGGTGAGCTACCAACCACATTAGCATCCCAAAGCAGAAGGAAAAAACTAGCTCTCCCTTTGGTCAGCCAACACGACCGCCTGACAGCACGGAGAGACAACGCGATCGATCGCTGCCTTTCCCACCGCATTCTCTGGTTCGCAAATTCCCAGTGCGATAGTTTGCCTGCTGTCTCCGGACAGTGTCCCACCTGCTGAACATCGCTGTCACTGCCCCGGAGTTTCTAGGGGCACGGCGAGGGCCGTCAAACGATTTGCACGCTGTCGCTTCCATTCAGCGAGTTCTTCTCGAGGGAGCTCTTCCCTGTGGCGAGGCATTCGTGTCGGCTCACGCAGCAGAAAGCGGCCATCTAAAAATGAATCGGAAAAAGCGGAGACCTCCTGTCTGGCATCAGACTGCGTTCGCGGTCCCTGCCACGTGCAGATATGGCACGGGAAATGGGAGGGCAGAAGAGAGACGACTGAAAGGAAGAGGGTAGATTAGATGCGCGTCGCAGCTCTGATCCCTCGCGCAGCGGCACGGCGTCTCGCATACTTCGCAAAACGTTGGCGGCCTCAGAAAGAGGCGCTAGCGCATGTCTGTCTCTCTGTTACTGCCAGGAAGAAAGAAAGGAAAGTGCACAGGCCTACCCACTGGCTCAAGCCGAGCCACAATCGCTACCACGTGCAGATAGTAGAAGAGTAGCGCATCAGTGGCCAGCACCCCGTCCTACGGGAAAACGCCGTTTTGCGATGTAGACGAGATGCAGTGGCACTGCTGCCTCCGTTTGGGGGCGTAGATTGGTTCTGCACCACTAACAAATGTATGCAAACAAAAGTCGGATAGGGTGTACGTGCCTTGGGATCCTTTTTTTTTGTTTATGCACGGAATTTCGGCCATGAATGGGCTACAACTGCAACGTTTGCACATATAGTAGAGCCTACCGAACTAGACATAAGAGTTGTCATTGAGAATCATATGTAGCAAAAAATGTGCACCAATATATCTTACATCGCTTGCGTAGGATGGGGTCATTCGCGAGTAGTTAAACAATATTTTTGAGGAAAGGGAAGGGCGTAGTAACCGACTTTTGGTAAACAATGGCGCCGTGGGGGAAGGGATGAAAGAGGAAGTGAAAGAAGGAAGAGAGACAGAGGCGCAATAGTTTAGGGCTATGAATTAATGCTGACCACCTGGGATTCTTTAACGTACGCTGGTGTCGCACAGCCCACGGGAGTCTTAGCATTTCGCATCCATCGAAATGCGACCGCTGCGGCCGGGATTTAGTACGTGGCAGTGACAGTGGCCCAGCAGGGCCACTGTCACTGGCGCAGTAACAAACTGCTCGATGGACACCTCAAACGCTCCCTTAGGGAAGGAAGGTAGGTGGGAGAGAAATAAATAAATAAAGAAAGAAAGAAACAAAGAAAGAAAGAAGAAAGAAAGAAAGAGGTGCCGTAGTGGAGGGTTCCGGAATATTTTTGACCACCTGAGGATCTGACATCTAGCAGCACATGGGTCCCTTTGGCGTTACGCCTCCATCGAAAGGCCGCCGCCACGGCAGAGTTGAAATCCGGGCACTCCGGCTCAGTAGCCGAGCGATAGGTGAAAGAAAATGCGCACAATAGAGTTTTTGAACGACGTTACACAAGCGACTGCCGCGAAAGAGGAGGAGGAGGTTACCAATAAAGGAAAACCGCGGTAACTGCCTCTTCTCACCGGGTGCTAAACACGGAGCGGCGAGGGCTGCTGGCTACCTCTGCCCTATACCGCCTGCGTTACTCCGGGCCGCGTAATGCGCATTGATGCGGCGGTATCTCGTTTGCAGAAGATGGTCCTGCCATGAAAGAGAAAGGCGGATGGACGCAATGCTGGTGAGATAGCTGCCAGAGCGCTCGGACAGACTGAGAAACGTGGGAGAGATAGGCTTCGCGAACAAAAGACCCGGCTTGTGTTGAGATAGGCTGAAGCGTACATGTCACATGATTCTCTGAACGGCGGCCGTTTGCTGTAACTCTTCAAAATGGTTTTCTCATTTCACAGTCCTCAGATTAACTTCGGTCCGTTGTTAACAACTACCGAGTACAGACTTTGTCAAAAGTAAGCAGCCCAGGAGGTTTTGTTCTGATGCGGCGAGAACGAGGGCACCTCTCAAGTCCGAAAGGTTCGAAATGCTGACGGTGTGGAACAAGCTACTCAGCATGGTCGAGAAGTAACTTCCTTGACCTCTGTGCTTTTGACAAAGCGCGTTCGTATTGGATCAGCCCGTCAAACCCTGCAACAGTTTCTGACCGTTATAGTATTTTAGAATTCCTCAACGTATGCGCGCTGCGGCGTCAAATATGTATCCAATACCTTGTGAAGAATGTAAATAGATGCATTCTTGAATTGAGGTAGGCACAAAAGTCGCTACCAGCGCGAAAAACCACTTTCCGTCGTGCGTGCGCTTCCAGAGCTATTTCCAGTACATGTACAGGAAATAAAGAACAGAAGACCCAGTGAGGAACTTGTTGCTATTTGGTGTGCCACATCAAGCGCACAGGAACCCGCAAGACATAACAGCAAGAAGTGGGCGCTAGGGTTTCTTGTATACTTTCTTCCAACGTGTTTGCCCTAGCCGATGTAAGAGGACTGCTACAACGCTCGTGAGTATACATTGACGACGATGTCGCGCCTTGTTTAGAATTATTGCAGTCGTGAAGAGAGCGCGGTCATTCTCATCGCCACGAGTATCGAGTGCATATGTTGCAGGCCACGTATTCTCGCCCGAATAATTTTCTTTGGAAGCCTTCCTCCGTCTTTGCGCCACCCCAGTGCCGTCGCCGCCCGTGATAATGTGCTCAACACTTATTAGTCAGCAATGAAGAAAAAAAGCTTCTCTCTTTCAGGAGGGTGGCATTGCCGAAGTCTCGGTACTATTTTCAAACAACGAGGCACCCCGAAAGGACACTGCAATCGTCTTACAGAATCCCGGCGTGAAAAACAGGTGTAAAACGACTTATGCCCAAAGCAGCGTGAAAGCTGCCAAAATATCTATGAAGACACCTAAGTGACGTTAAGACGCTTTAGTGTTAGCGTCTAACGCTGTTATAAACTACAGCTCAGACATGGTGGGCATCTCTGAACAAGCTAGGGGACGCCGACGAGAGCAGTGCGAGAGCATTTGACAAACCTTTGTAAGCCTGGTGCACGCAGACACAAGTAGAATGCTTGCTGTCACCGTTCCCTTGGAGAAATTCGGACGAATACCCGAGCAGCTGGTGCTCAGAACCATCCATTTTTGCGCAATAATTGGTGTAGTCTTAGAGGCGCAAACCCGCCATTGTTAACATGTTAACAATATTTCCCCGAAAGTTACACTGCATGCCCTGTTAAGAGCGAACGGCCTTACAAAATGGGATCAATATTCTAACTATTGTGACACTGAATATGTATGACATTAATCGGTGTTTTTGTTACGGAGTATGAATTACAACAAAAGTAGAATCCGCAGCTAAGGTAAGTGGTTGTTTGCCTGTTTTTCTGTGCTTAAACCAAACCTTAACAACCGAGAAAAAAATTAGCCTGCAAATTTAATACAGCATATTATATGTGGCAATCTTTGTTCTTTTATGTACAAGAATTTAAAACCATCATAAGGTAGTGTTTGTACAATAAGAAAATGCATGTGAAGATCACCAAGACTATATATGGCTTATGGGGGTTGAACGACCCTAGCCACTCCGGCTATTAGGGGCGCCGTAGTGAAGGGCTCCGGAAATTTCGACCACCGAGGGTTCTTTAACTTGCACTGACATCGCACAGTACACGGGCCTCTAGAATTTCGCCTTTATCGAAATGCGACCGGCATTGAACCCGCGTCTTTCGGGCCAGCAGCCGAGCGCCATAACCACGGAGCCACCGCGGGGGCTTGAAGTTACAAAGAATTCCTTAACATCCTTGGCCAGCATATGCAGACAGTTTTCCTTCTGTACGCATGAAGAAAAAACAGAAAATCCGTAAAACGATGGATAGGCTCCGATGTGACAGCTAAAATGCACGAGACTAAAACAGACTGTTTGGCAAGTTATTCCAGATAAGGATCGAGAGACACTTTTTAAATGCAAAGCCTACAGTTATCGTTTAGACAAAAAGTGCAAAAGTGCATGAAGGCAGCTTTGAAAATTTACTGAGCTTGTTTTCTCGATGCACAAATGCTCTGTGAAAAAAAAAGCTGACCTTCGTGGGATAAACGACCTTGAAATGTTAAAATGATTTAATACGAGAGATGAATCACATTGGCACTTAGTTCTCAGGCAAAGCGATAGTCAATGCTTTTAAAGATAATATTGTTAGTGGTACGGGGCATGTGACAGTAAGTAACAATCTACAAGCTTTTTACGATAGGAGCTCCGCTTTCCTTGATGCTGAGAGCGAAGCAGGAGATGTGATAGAAACCTAAATAACAGCAGCGCAACAGCAACTACGCTTGGTCCTCCAGTGTGGGTATGTGCTATTTGCTGTTGTGACCAGAACAACACTCTCGGCTTTTATGAGACGCAAGTGAACACTTTAAAACATGTTATTTTCTTCCTGCAGCCCTGCGTATCTTATATATAAAATTTGTCTTAATCAAGCGAGTACTTCCGCACCAACTGCAAGTCCTGGTCCAAATGTAAATCCCGGTCTTGGTTCAAAGGAGTCTTGTGCTCGTGAATTGTTTCAACAGTGGCTCTTGGGCCAGAATAAGATGGCTGAGGATGTGGCAGTACTTCGTATAATAAAAACTATCACAGAAAAAAAAATGTGGCCAACTAGGGGACCTGGTTCACAGAAACAATAAAGCTCTCGGCACGTGTGGATCTTAAAGGTCCGCTGAAGCCCTTGGCAGCAAAAATAACTTAATTGCAGAAGTAAACCGACAATTTCTGTTTTTATTAATTCAGACATAGACATAGGCAGACACTGCATTATGTCGCAAATTTCGAAGTGACGCTTTTTTTTTTCTAAAAAAACTTGAAATCACGTTCAAGTCTGCCAGCACAGTTATCACTTCGTAAGCTTGGCAAATAACGAGCAGTCATTTTGTATTTTCAAGATTGTATACGAAGGAAACAGCTAAATGTGATAAATTATTACGAACTGCAAAGCACCAAAACATCTCTGCCAAATAATTACTCGCGAAATAGGCTTAGGAAGCGTAGGCTTTATGAAGCGACAGCGATACTCCTCCCGTTCTTCAAGGTCATGTCGGTATGAAAAACGACCTTGGAAGGCAGCGGAGCCCAAAATAGACGTAATAAAATAAAAAAAGAAAACAAGAGTAACATGAAATAAGGAAATGAAATAAAATAGAACTGAAAACAAAAATAAAATAAAATAAAAATAAAACAAACACAGTAAAGTAATTTATTAACATGCATAAGTAAATACAGATAAGAATTGCACAAATTAATGTCTCAAGAATTGCAGAAAAGCAGCTTTCGCTCTGCATTAATGTTCGACAGAATTGCGACGAATGAGTCGTTCTTGTCTGTGTAAACCTTGAATAGCGCAATAACAATGTCTAAGATTACAAATGATATAGGCCCATTTGAAGCTCTTCTTAATAATAATAATAATAATAATAATAATAATAATAATAATAATAATAATAATTGGTTTTTGGGGAAAGGAAAAGGCGCAGTATCTGTCTCATATATCGTTGGACACCTGAACCGCGCCGTGAGGGAAGGAATAAAGGAGGGAGTGAAAGAAGAAAGGAAGAAAGAGGTGCTGTAGTGGAGGGCTCCGGAATAATTTCGACCACCTGGGGATCTTTAACGTGCACTGACATCGCACAGCACACGGGCGCCTTAGCGGCTCTTCTTAGGGGCAATCTTCTTTTCCTCTTATCAAGAACAACACTCACCACCCAAATTTTTTATATTTGCGTGCTGCATCTTTCGTTCACAACATATTTCTTTATCGTTCCAGACCTAATCCCCAAACGGACACCTTTTTTTTAAGTGGTACCTAAGTGGTGATTTAGTACCCGTGGCGCCATCTGTCGGCAAAGCAAACAAGTGCTTTCTCAGAAATAACGCAACAAGCTGGACTAGTAATGATCCAGATATGACAGTCGGCTTATGACCAGCTAGCTGGTCCAAATCCACCGGGGGCTAATCTTGCAGGAATTAGCTGGATCGTAATTCTTGCGGTGAAGTAATGCCACGTGTTAGTTGCCGGCGTAATATAAATCATTTGCCACAATTTGCAACAATTTATGAATTGGCTGGCGCGCGTTCATACTTTTCCGTCATTACTGCTGGATCAGCTTCGATTAAATACGGCGTTGCTAATCGCGGAGTGGTGGGCCTTTCGTGTCACTTGAAACAATGCGAACGAAAGGATACAGAACTGTTTTTATTCAAGTCTTTTCACATGCAAGCGACGAAATTGTGTTATTTGCCCGAATCTCCGAATCAGAACCTTCCATGGAGACAACGTAACCGCGCTTTGGGACAGGTTCAAAGGTGTTTGCACTTGCTGCTTCCAGGAATTTGTTCCACGTGAAATAAAGAGAACAGCGAAAACGAATTCACTTCGTGAGAAAAATAAAGCGCTTAAGACGACAGAAAGCCTCTTGAATCGCATATCAGAATGCACAAGCAACATTAAACCTTCTTAAGGGCACATTAAATGGCAACATTTAATAAGTGTTTGTCGAATTCTATTCGCGCCTCGCCTAAACCAGTCCAGTGTAAGAAAAACAAACCATATCAGCAAATAGTGAACGATGGCAATTTTGTCGTCTAAACGTTAACTACTTCTGCAAGCATAGCAGGCGGCGGCAAAAAGTTAGGAAGAAGTTTCCGGGGACAATGCGGCCGCGGTTGGCACAGGGCAAGGTTAAGTGGAGATAGGTGGGAGAGGCCTATGCCCTGCCGTGGGCGTAGTAATGCTGATGGTGATGACTACTGCGGAGCATTTCAATTCATGTTTGTAACTGGCAACGCAAATTAATTTTAACTGTTTCACCATTGTCCGATGTCAACTTGATACTTGTAGATGTCTCGGGCATAGTTTCAATGCTCCTTTACCTAAAGATAAGTATACCTCCAGACGCGCAACTACGCCGCTCATTTTTCTTCGCCAATACGAAGAAATGCAGTCCCAGTCCCTTTTAAATATTTTCTGTACATGGTTACCCTCTACAACTCTTCATTCGTACTGGTAAACAGCACCAGCGCCGAATAAGGGCGTCCTTACACTCATAAGTGACTATCGCTTTGATAATGCTGCCTTAGAGAAACATACTTCGTAAAGAGCGGGCACTCCCGTAGGGCCCTGCGGCCGAGCTACTGCACTGCCGCCAGCGCTCCGAGCGGGTGGTCAGACCGCTAATTTCGTCCTCCGAGATTTTAGACGCGTGCTTTAGCTCTGTTTCAGTTTCGGTTTCGATAGCAGTGTTTTCGATTCTGGTTTACGTTTGGCTATTAACATATTCAACTACATCGTCCAAGTGAACCACAAGGGCTTTAATATTTCATTTCTAAGCATGCCATACATATAGAGATTATAAACTCTCGGATCGAAGCCCTTTATTCGAAATACCACCTAGCTTCTCAAAGTAGGCAAGCTGAATTAGCTCATGCAGGTTAGAATAATGCAATCAAAGCTGTTCTTTAATTTTGTGTCGTCATTTAGCCCCCTCTTTCAGTTGCAGATATACAAGGGAGTTTATTTTTAAACTGATACAAAGAGTTTATTTTTTCTTGTTTACAATTTGAACTGTACAGAAAAAATGCTGGATCACACACATTTTATAAAATACATCAGAATACAAAAGCAACAGGAAATAATTTATGGTAAAGCGAATAAAATCATGTCACGAACAAAAATATTGCACATGCGCTCTGCGGGTTTGTCATCTAAAACATCATCCGTGCGAACAACAGAACTGCAGTTGTCAACAGCTAGACACAAGTAGCGTGTTAAAGAGGTACGTATATCGCGCTGGATTCCTGCACGTCAGTAGCTTTGAGCAATAGGCATAGGTTCATAGGCTGTTGAGAAATACGAGTACAACATATTCAATACACCATAGCAACAATATAGCTAGCAAGCTTGCACTCTTCGTAACAGGCGATTATTGCGATTTTGGTCAAGGTGTACACACCACACAAAAAAATCCCCATTTGGGCTGCACGTTCTTGCTCTAAAACAAGACAAATATGGACAAATGGCAAAAAACAATTGGTAAATCGTCTCTTCGAAAAAGGCTGCAGTTGCCTTCGAGAACAATAAAGAAATACAACTTTCTGCAAGCATTGTCCCACATGTACAGAATTAAGTCCGTATCTTTACTAATCATCGAACCTAGCAAAGGGAAGGAAAGATGCAATGAATGATCAGCGCAATAATGACCATAGCGACGGATATATATAAGCGAACCCTGTGTTCTATTGGCAGCGATTTAAATTTGTCCAGCTGTCTGCCAGACACTGATTTCTTGAAGCGAATGCTATCTAAGTTTCTATTTATGAAGCGTACATGCCAGAAAAGGCAAATTCTGCAGAACATCCTCAGAAACCTTTCACGGCACTGCAGGGAGCAAAAAGGAAAATCGCAAACATTTGCCATGAGCTCATACAGTGTGCCACAGACGTGGCGTACATGGGATGTTTCCTCAATTACAGACAAGAGTCGAGTCTACAGTTCCTGTATAAATGCAAAAGCTGCTTGAGAAGGAACTGTCAAGTTATCAAAAAACCTACCCGGAATATGGCAGGCTCTGAGAATGGTGAAATACTGGTGCGGTTTGTTTAGGCCACAATTCTCATCTTTGAGCACTTCGGAGCATGTGCATTCTTCTGTATTTCTAAGAAATTGCCTAATTAGATATCCACGACACGACAAGCGCACACTGAAAATGACCTTGAGCGAGCTGACAACGGCAGTATCCTGTGGGCTGAACAATAGGAATAGCTGTCTTCTTCAGCGAAGTCATCCCGGGGTCCATGAAGTCATCTGCGGTGAAATGGTCCCCGCAGATGCGGTACGTGGCGTACCGCTGGGTCGGCAACATTTCTAACAGGTCGCCCCTTTTGGCACACTGGATCCAAGCCTTCCACCTGAAACAATTATGACGCAGTATAACCTGTAATTATTCGGTTGACTGGCTGACTAAAAAAAAAAACATGCGCATAGTAGCCGGTTCTAACAATAGATTAGCAGCACTGTTTTATATTTTCTTTAAAGTACACAGAAAAGGCGTCAATAACCTGCTGTCACGAGGAATGCGGAAGAACTTCGTTCCCGGCTTCCTTTGACTTTGCCCATTGTTCCCACACCCAGTAGCTCCCGTAATTTAACCCGCTCCGTGGCATATCAGTGTGGGCTTGTGTACAGACTGTAAATATTGTTGCAGTCATCAAATGACAGAGTAATATGTCGCAGCAAAAAAGATAGAAAATAAAAATAAACTCGTTGATGACAGTTATTTGTAATATGGTTGCAGGCAAGCATGTTAACATATCGTTCATGAAAAATTCTATTTAGCTTCAATCCTTTGCGGAAGCGAGCTGCCGTAAACTGATTTTGTGTCTATAAAGCAGTGACTGTTGTCAATTGTTCTCTCTATGGTTTTCTTACAGACCGTACCTATATACGATACGGGCCAGTGATAAGCTTTCATTTTACAGGTATCGCACACTGTCGTAATGATTGTGTAGATCGCAGTATCCGCAACGATTTTCTTATACCCCTTTACGTGGGCACTTTCGATTGTGATCGAGCCCTCGACCGGGATACGACTTTCAGTCGCGATGGAAAATGATCGTTGACATAGCGGTCCAAGGATCGGGAGTAAGAACAACCCTAGCGCAAGAGATGTCACCAAGTGGGTCTGAAACAACCAACAAAATTTGCCAAGTTGGCAGAAAAAGTCCGTTTATATTACTTTTTCTAGAAAAAAAAATTCAATTTGGCTTTATGGCTAAACAAACGTACCCATCAATGCCGATCACCTGAAATTCTCTGAAATACATCACGTCGGCGGAAATTGACACAGATATAAGAAACGTAAGAGTGGCAGATCGGGCTAGTTGGTAATTTTCCATAATGCGATACAGCGCGAATAAAGACGGGGACGAAGCGAGACAAGACACCACAGCGCTGACTTCAGTTGAAGTCAGCGCTGTGGTGTCTTGTCTCGCTTCGTCCCCGTCTTTATTCGCGCTGTATCGCAATAAGAAACGTATTAGCATTTGTGGTACTGAAGTCTAAAACAACCTTTTTTGTTTATATTTTAGGCTTCTCTTTTTTTCTGTTCATTTCCTAGCACTCTATGACACCTAAAAAGCACACAGTAAGTTTCGAACGCAATCGGGCAGCTCGATTGCGATGCTCCGATGGCAGTCAACTACACCTGATCGCGGCTCAAACGCAATCGGGCAGCTTGATTCCGATGCTCTCATGTCAGCCAACTATTCCTAAACGCGGCTCAAATGATATCTGGGCATATTGAGGCCCGGTTAGGATCTGACCGAACACGATCAAAACTGCCCGCTTCCCATGTGACGAAGGTATTTTCACGTGGTCGATTTCAAATGTGCATTACGCTGCTCGACCCACGCCATATAAAAGGTTTGCGTTACGACACGGGTGGACCATCGATAAATTCAGAGTTTTAAACCGAACGTGCTGCGAGTGACTTTTCGCAAATTACGCTTACGAAGTAATGCACATGCTCTTCCTGAAAAGACAACCAACGGATGACACACGGCTCATATTATATGCTCCACGTGCAAAATACGTTCACGCAGCGTAACAAACGACTTCCTACAATTTTCTTAGCTCAAGAAACATCTAAATTAATCCTGCGGGCAAAAGGAAACAACTTACCGGAAAAACGAGGCGACGCGTTGAATAGCGCGGTGAGGTGGGCGTAACCAGCGGCACATGACCGGAGCAGCACAAACTTTCATATGGAAATTGAACGCTTGGATATAACCCTGTGGACGTGTGATAAGCTGTCGACCTTTGAAGTAGAGTGGAAGCAAACATGGGCGGCCTGGAGGATGGCCATTCCCTTTTTTGCTCGGCCGCGAAACGGCCTGAGTGTCCGCTTTTTACGAAGTATGTTTCTCTATGATGCTTCTGCAATTTACTGGCGTACTTTATAGTCAACATCATTATACAAAATTATTGAGTGGTAACAGGGCGCTTTCGCGTGCGTAGCATGGTTTTTGAAAAGTTTTTCAACTGTCACCCAATAAATGTCATTCATCTATTCCTTTGCCAGTATTCTAGGCAAACCACGCCATGTGGACGTTATATTGCCACGGGCCGTTGCGGAAACCTGAGAAGGCAACCGGGAGATGGGCCAGGCCGCCCTGAACTAGAGGCTTGGCGAGGGGCGAAGCGGTCGGCACTCAATTCACGCGCACTCCACACGATCCTCTACTTTTTCGTCGCCGATCTGCCCCGAGCAGTCAGCTGAATGAATAGGTGGAACGCATGACAATATATTTAGGCTTCAAAAAACAATTTCACTTTTTTGACGCTCGAAACTCATTGAAAAACTTACACGGATTACCCTTCCTTCTTCATTACTAATTAGGTTGACGAGTTTCTCCCTATCCGGTCACATATTCTGAATATCGACACATACCATTGTCAAGATATCGTGGGCGGCTGTGGTGTTGGTTGGCGCCGAAGTTACAATTAATCGGGCCAACCTGCCCACCACTGCACTCTCCGTAAGTTCGCAGGGGGAGGAGCGACAAACTTGTCCACCCCGCGTGCGAAAGATTGTGATTCGACTGCTGACCGGCAATAGGGGCCACGCCTGATTAGTCGTTGACCGGAGGCATGAGGCGTAGGCAAGTTCCGTAGCGAATTAATTTAATTAGGCAAACAAAAACCAAGTATTACAATATGCCCGACAAGGTAGCGCCGTACACTGACGTGACGCAAATAACACAAGCACCAATTGAACACATTAACACAACAATTAACACAAAGAAAGAGAAACATCAGGGCGATTGCTATACAAAAATGTTACGAGACGGAAATACAGTACAAAGGATTACAACGAGAAACACAGAAAACAAAAATACAAAGATAAAAGACTTGAAGTGAGTGGTGAGAAACGATGGCTTAGCTGCGGAGTGGCAAGGTCCGGTCGCAGGGAGCGTCGGGCTGCGGTTGCTCGTCGCGGGGCTGAGGGGATTTGCAGACACGGGCGAACTTGGGCCTCGCGTCTTCGGGACCACCGTCGCCGCGCTCTACGCGTCAGATCTCCGCCTAGGCTCCTTGCCGACCACTTCCCTGGCTGACCTCACTCACGACCGCACGCACCGAAATCTCCAGACCAACTGCCAGCGCGCGGCGTTCCCGTCGCCCCCTTCGCATGGCAAAGAATTAAAAAAAAAGGGAAAAAACTCTTCAGGAGCCACGCACAGAGGAATTTAGCTCCCAAAAAGAAAAAAAAGAACAGATGAAGGAATGTGGAAAGAATTCGGCACAATGCCTTAATCCCACAAGGAGTCATTGGGGGCCGCGAAATGTGCCGGGGCATTCAATCCGCTTCTGCTGTTCCCAACACGTGCAAGCGCTTGCCACCTGTATGGCAACAATGCTAGGAGGGGGGGGGGGGGGGGAGTAGTTTTGAGTGACCCCTCCAGCGCTGTGGTGAGAATGCCGTTCCCCCGCGGGGGAGGGGGAAAAAGTCGTCGACGCCGCTCCGCGACATGTTTCTGGGAAACAAAGGTCAAAGCTGGACAGGGCAGGCATGAACTTTGTTACACAACCCACACGAAAAGAATGATATTCTCAATAACATTCACAAACAAAACACAAATTTCGTGCATGCACACATGCTCCTGGCGGACAGGCCACCTCAGATGAGAGACGCGCACATCACTGCCACCAGCGCGCACCACCTCGTCGTATCACCAGTTTTCCACGAAGGCTCACAGGATAGCGCACCGACACACGCCTCACGCACTGCCACACCTCACGCAGTCACGTCCCAGTTAGTCAAAACAGTTCGACACTGCACATTCGGTCGTAACAGCCCAACACTGAAACACGACCACACGCAAACATCTTGCACTGCATAACATTTCAAAACACTACCAACAATGCACAAAATAAAAATAAAAAGAAATTTCTAGCTAAGGGTGAAGCTGGGCCGTCGCAACGCGTTTAGTTCGCCTATGGCTATTCACACCCGGCTGAGGTAGTCTGCGCCGACGTTATCTTTTCCCTTAATGCTCTCGACCCCGAGGTCGTACTCCTGTAATAGCAGCGCCCAGCGAAGCAGGCGTGAATTCATAAACTGAGCCTCGTTCAGATATTTCAGTGGCTGATGATCTGTCTGGACGGTGAATCGTTTGCCGTAGAGGTAGAAATTGAAGCGCTTGATAGCCCATACAATGGTCAAGCACACCTTCTCAACTGCTGCGTACGCCTTCTCTCTGGGAAGTAGCTTGCAACTCGCGTACGCGGCGGGATGCATAAGTCCGTCCTTTTCCTGCAACAGTACTGCCCCATCCCCTTGATCTGAGGCGTCGGTACGGAGTACAAATGGCTTGCTGAAATCCGCAACCTGTAGGATGGGGGCCTCTGAGAGCAGTTGTTTCAGGCTGTTAAAGGCTTGTTCTTCGTTATCCCCCCACCTCACGCTGTTTGGTGCGAGTTTTTTGGTCAGGTCTGTCAGAGGTGCGGCAACAGTTGCGTAACTCGGGATGAATTCACGATAGTATCCCGCTAAGCCCAAAAAGGCTCGTACTTGGCGTTTGGTTATCGGTCGTGGGGCTTGGCGGATCCTGTCCAGTGTTGATTCCATCGGGCCAAGGGTCCCCTTTCCAATCGTGTGACCGAGAAAACACAGTTGATCGACGCCGAATTCGCATTTCTTCGGGTGTATGGTCATCCCGGCTTCCCGGATTCGCGTGAGAACCTGCTCCAGTGCCTTGACATGGTCCTCCCACGACTCGCTCGCTACGAGCAGCTCGTCGTAGTAATTATAGACGTTGTCTATCCCGTCTAGGAGCTTCCTCATCAGTTTAGCAAAGACGGCTGGGGCGGTCTTGATGCCGAAAGGCATGTTCCTGAATTGGTAAAGGCCACTGGGAGCCGAAAACGCCGTCTTTTCCCTTGAGTGATCGTCCAGGGGGACCTGCCAATAGCCCTTCGCGAGGTCCATCTTAGAGAAGAACTTTTTGCCTCCCACCTCCGCGATGAGGCAGTCAGCGCGGGGGATCGGTTCGGCGTCGGCGACCAGTACCTCATTTAATCTCCTGAAATCTACGCAAAAGCGGTTCGAACCGTCGGGCTTCTTTATGAGGACTGTTGGGGCACTATACGGTGAGCGTGACTTCTCGATCACGCCCATCCGCAGCATCGCGGCAACCTCCCTCTCAACTTCCTGACGCACTGCGAACGGAAGCGGGTACTGCTTGACCTGGATGGGCTTGTTGGTGGTAGTGGTCAAGTTGCACACGGCCCACGTGGTGTATCCGGGCCGATCGGAAAACAGCTCCTTATGTCGAGAAATGAGGGACCGCAGCTCCTGTGCCTGTGGTGGGGGCAGTTTCTCGGACGCAGCGACATCGCGGTGGTCGGCTTGTTCCCCGAGAGGCCACACCAGCGCCCCATCGTCTATATTGGAGGCTACCGCCACCGGCACGTGAGAGTCGGTTTAAGGGGCCCGGCTGAAGTATTTCTTCAGCATATTGACATGGAATGTTTTTGGGTTGCCCTCAACATCTACCACGTAGTCGACTTCTCCCTTTTTCCCTTTAACCACATAGGGGCCCTTCCATTTCATCGTGAGCTCATTGTGCTCGGTGGGGAGCAGTAAGAGCACCTGGTCTCCAACCTGTAATGCCCTCGATTTAGACCCGGGGTCGTAATACCGCTGGTATCGCTCACCTGCCTCTTCTAGAGCCTCATGTGCCATCTGACAGGTCGTTTCGAGCCTCTCTCGCAGGTCAATCACATACTGGTAGGCCGTCTTGGTCTCCTCTTCCAGTTTGTCCCCCGCCCACAATTTCTTCAGTATAGTGAGGTTGCCTCGCACGTTCCGCCCGTACAAAAGCTGGAACGGGGAGAACCCAGCGCTTGCCTGGGGGACCTCCCTGTAGGCGAACAAAAGCGGCTCGATGAACCGATCCCACTCCTTGGGCTGTTCTGTGCACATGCGGCGGAGCATCTTCTTGAGCGTCCCGTTGAGCCTTTCCACGAGGCCGTTGGCCATCGGGTGGTAGGGCGAGGTGGTCTGCAGGCGAAGAGACAGCAGACGGTCCACTTCTGCCATGAGTTCCGAGGTGAAATTCGACCCTCGGTCGCTCACCATCTCCTCCGGAACACCCACTCGGGCGAAAATTTGTAAGACAGCCTCGGCCACCCGCTCGGTCTCGATGCTGGGCAGGGCGACGGCCTCTGGGAACCGGGTCGCATAGTCGACTAGCGTCATGATGTAGCGATTCCCCTTCCAAGTTGTGGGCTTGAGGGGTCCAATAATATCGATAGCCACCCGGCGAAACGGCGTGTCAACCATAGGCATTTTCTCAAGGGGCACCTTTTTGACTGATCCCCGTGGGGCTGTCTTCTGGCAGCTGTCGCACGACACCACAAACCGACTAGCGTCACCATGCACGCCGGGCCAGAAGAAATCAGCCAGAATGCGGTCACAAGTCTTTTTTGTGCCCCAAATGACCTGCCATCAGTCCACAGTGCGCGAGGCGGAGAACCTTGTTTCGGTGCTGAAAGGGGACAACCAGCTGTAAAGTACCCGAGCCTGACTCTGGTAGGAACTGGAGATAGAGCATGTCATCTCTTATCAGAAACGTGTACGAACCCCCTCCCTTGCACCGGACCTTTCCCTCTTCCCTCTGCATCTGAAAACAACGCAGGAGGGTCTCGTCCGCTTGTTGGTTTCGGCTAATCTGCGTCGGGGTGACTTCTGCCATCGCGGTTGGTACTCGTAACTTAAGGAACGTCTCCGACGATTGCTGCCTGGACTGTTGACGGGTGGTCACGGCCGCCGCGGGTGTGGGCTCGTCTGGGGTACTTGGCTGTCCCTGTACGAGATCCGATGCACCCGCTTCGGCCCCTTCGATACTCAGGGCTATTCCCCTCCAAGTCGCGTCGGGCTCGGACGGATGCTTGACGCCGTCGATATTCCCGAGAATTAGGTCGAACAGTGGCGATTCCATACATACGGCCAGCACCTCTCCCCTATAGTAAGGTGTGTCAACTTGAATTCGCGCCTCGGGTAGCGTTTTGACCGAGCGGTCCACCAGGTAAACGGCTCGGTGTCGGCCAGTAAGTTGGGACTTTGTTACAAGGTCTCGGTTGACAATAACAATGTTACACCCCGTGTCTCTCACACCTTTATCCTCTGCCCAGCAATGAGGCCTTCAACGAAGGGAAGGACTCCGGACTATTGGGCCCTGCCGAGGTTCACCACTGGCAGGAACTGGCCATCTTTCAGCTCTAGATAGTCGTTTTGAATGCCGGCCGACACGTCCTTTGCTCCAGGGCGTCCCCGGTTGCCCTTCTCAGGATTTCTCCGGCTCTCTTTGCAATGCGCCGCGACGTGCCCCGGTCGCGCGCAAATGTAGCAGCGTGGTGTGGATGATACTGCCGCGGGTAGCGGTTTTCCCTGGTGGCCCTTGCGGCCAGCGTCGGAGGACTTGTCTACGGGCCGGTCCTCACGTTTCAGTTCACGCCGGCCAAAGTATGTGGACCCCCCAGCAGTGACATAGTTGTCTGCCCTTTGTAGCAGCTCATTCTAATCGCCCGCCGTTTTCTCCTTCAGGAAGGTAGCTATCGACGGCGTGCAGTTCTCTAGAAACTGCTCCCTCAAAAGCAGGCTCTTGATACCCTCGTAGGTCTGCTCGCACGAAGAGAGCTGTACCCACCGCTCCCAGTAATTCTCTAATCGGTAGAAGAACTGGGACGGGGTTTCGTGCTCGTGGGGGGCTTCTGTCCGGAACTTCTGTCGAAATCATTCCTCCGTCAAGCGGAAACGAAGCAGAAGAGCTCGCTTGACCTTGTCATAGTCTACGCATCCGCTCCCGGCATGCGGCCAAAAACGCTCAACGCCTCTCCCGCAAGGCACGTGCTAAGGGCAGTAGCCCACTGGTCTCGCGGCACATCTGCGCCTCTGCGACTCGTTCGAACCGTGTCAGGCAGGCGTCCAAGTCGTACGTTTTATCGTTAAATGGCGCCATTAGCTTATGTGGACTGACGACCGTGAAATGCGATGTAGGTTCGCTTTGAACCGAAGCGGAATCTGAACCAGCGCTCCCGCCACCCTCGCCTCTCGCGTGGAGAATTTGTAGTTCAGCGTTCAGTTCGAGCAATCGACGAGCAGAGCGCGCCTTGTCCCTTTCTTCCTCCTCGAGCAGCCGCTGCTCTTCTTTCATGCGCTCGCGCTGTTTCGCGCGCTGATCTCTGAGGAATTCCTGGAGGGCGACCCCCTCGATGCCTAGCTGCTTCCCGAGAGCAATTATTTTTTCTAACTCTGCCATTGCACCAACAGTTCTTTGTTCTCAGTTCTGACAGTACGTGAGATATTACTTGAACGTTATGCCTCGCGGTCACGGCCAATCGTGGTCAGCAAGTCCTGTCGCGGACGCCAGTTTGTCAAGATATCGTGGGCGGCTGTGGTGTTGGTTGGCGCCGAAGTTACAATTAATCGGGCCAACCTGCCCACCACTGCACTCTACGTAAGTTCGGAGGGGGAGGAGCGACAAACTTCACCCCGCGTGCGAAAGATTGTGATTCGACTGCTGACCGGCGATAGGGGCCACGCCTGATTGGTCGTTGACCAGAGGCATGAGGCGTAGGCAAGTTCTGTAGCGAATTAATTTAATTAGGCAAACAACAACCCAGTATTACAATATGCCCGACAAGTAGCGCCGTGCACTGACGTGACGCAAATAACACAAGCACTAATTGAGCACGTTAACAAAACAATTAACACAAAGAAAGAAACAGGGCGATTGCTATACAAAAATGTTACGAGACGGAAATACAGTACAAAGGATTACAACGAGAAACACAGAAAACAAAAATACAAAGATAAAAGACTTGAAGTGAGTGGTGAGAAACGATGGCTTAGCTGCGGAGTGGCAAGGTCCGGTCGCAGGGAGCGTCGGGCTGCGGTTGCTCGTCGCGGGGCTGAGGGGGTTTGCAGACACGGGCGAACTTGGGCCTCGCGTCTTCGGGACCACCGTCGCCGCGCTCTACGCGTCAGATCTCCGCCTAGGCTCCTTGCCGACCACTTCCCTGGCTGACCTCACTCTCGACCGCACGCACCGAAATCTCCAGACCAACTGCCAGCGCGCGGCGTTCCCGTCGCCCCCTTCGCATGGCAAAGAATTAAAAAAAAGGGAAAAAACTCTTCAGGAGCCACGCACAGAGGAATTTAGCTCCCAAAAAGAAAAAAAAGAACAGATGAAGGAATGTGGAAAGAATTCGGCACAATGCCTTAATCCCACAAGGAGTCATTGGGGGCCGCGAAATGTGCCGGGGCATTCAATCCGCTTCTGCTGTTCCCAACACGTGCAAGCGCTTGCCACCTGTATGGCAACAATGCTAGGAGGGGGGGGGGGGGGGGGAGTAGTTTTGAGTGACCCCTCCAGCGCTATGGTGAGAATGCCGTTCCCCCGCGGGGGAGGGGGAAAAAGTCGTCGACGCCGCTCCGCGACATGTTTCTGGGAAACAAAGGTCAAAGCTGGACAGGGCAGGCATGAACTTTGCGACACCATTCCCGCGAATTTGCCGTCGCTGTGGCTCAGTGGTTATGGCGCTCGGATGCCTATCCGAAAGACGCGGGTTCGATCCCGCCGCGGCGGTCGAATATCGATGGAGACGAATTTCTAGATGCCCGTGTACTGTGCGATGTCAGTTCACGTTAAAGAACTCCAGGTGGTCGAAATTTCCGAAGCCCTTCACTACGGAGTCTCGCATAGCCTGAGTCGCTTTGGGACGTTAAACCCTCATAAATCAAAAACCATCCACATGAGCTCCCATTTGCTTCAGGTGTGCTTGTTTCATAGGCTTATTATCTTTAATCTGTGTTAAAGGCATTGTGAGGGTTGTTTATGAAGCTTTTAAAATCACGCTGCTGACGATTTTGCGCTGCTTCACTCAGTGCCCTGCCGCAGTGATCAGATATCGATGAACGTCAATCTTCAAAATGCCATTTCCTGGTACAGTCACAGGAGTAAGAACAGAATGATAGCAAAGCATTGCATTAAGCCATTCGGAAGGACCACCGCATAACGTGTAGCCAAAAATGCTGCACACTGTGTGCTAGATTCCTTGAGCGTTCCACCTCTTTGACATTTTTCGAAAGAGCTAAAACACGGACAAAGCAGGAACAGACAGGGCCGAGCGCTACTCCTCTGCACTTCAACCCCTTGTATATCTTCATCAATTTTTGATGTCAATTTCCCGTCAGTCTTAATACTTGTATTTGGTCATTCGCCGTGGAAAGATAATCTATTTTTTTTTGTTTTTTAGCAAATGTCTGTTCTCGGCATAAATTCCGGAGAGTGTTTAGAGATAACATGGTTTTATTCCCTTTTCCTCTTCCCTGTGGCCGGCAGGGAAGGGCTCCAGCAAGGTGCGAGTGTTCCTCGAGTTCCCGGACCTGGCCACCGACGAGAACGGGAACAGGGGGACGTGGACGCTGATCTACAACCAGGGCTTTGAGGTCATCATCAACTTCAGGAAGTGCGTCCTTTCGTCTCCTTTCAACGCTATTGTGAGGCGGAGCGAACGGGTGTTTCTTTCTTACTAATAACGGCTGTGGTTTGTTAACTGCAGATAAATGATTTCGTACTTCAGTTATAAGTTATGATTTTAATTAGGCCTAATGTGGCGTAAGTAATGCTAGCCGCTTGCTCTGGATGACCATAAAGAATGCTGCCTACCTCTCGCGACAAGGGCCAAGTTTTTGCTAACTATTCTTTCCCTGTTCCGTGCAAACGGGTCGATCAACTGGCTGTATGGCAGCAGCATTGCATGGTCGTAAGTGTGTCCAAAAAAATCATTATGAATCCTAATGGCAGCTTGGCGCTTCTGGCCTAAATTAAAATATGAATAACTGTTCTTCTGTTAGAGCAGCTGGGCAGCTTATGACCGAGATTGTAAAGCAATGACAAGCTTTTGGCAGCTGCTTCAAAGGTATTCTTTTTACTCAAAATAATCTAAATAATGCATGCCAGCATGTAATCGCAGAGGTGCATATAAAGTGCCAAGTGATGTGGGAAAATCGCTAATTGATGATTTAATCTCTAATCGCTAATCGCATGATCTTATTTAGATGACCCCGCCTTTGCCGTTATTAATGCAGAATTGTTGGCTGCTGGCAGGCAGCTAATAAAATAGTTTTTTTTTACTCTTTAAATGGACCTCTGCGAAATTCTCTTTCCCCAACAGGTTGTTTTATAGTGAGAATTATATGCGCAATTCATGTCGTTCTCAACTTAAGACATGCCTTATGGAAAGATTGAGTTGGACGAGTTGGTATAATTCATAACGTGGTTTCTTTTCTTGTCTTACCAGCACGTAAGATATGTCGAGCTAGTACTAATAAAATCACCTCGACATATCAGTCGAAAAAGGCGTGGACTGCGCTTATCTTTCCTGTTTGAAAAAACACTTGTTGAACTATTAAATCATATTATTATTATTAGCCCCTCAAAAGATGTAATAATTGGGTAAAATTCATTCAGGAGAACTAAAGAATTCGGAAACTTGTTCTTTGATTAAGAAACAATGAGTCGGAGCAGTTACCACTGACGGGTCGCCCTGTTCTATGAGTAAAAGGTCTAGCTTAAAATATGGATTCTGCTCTTTGATAAAACTCGTTGAATATTTCTTTGCCGAGAAAGTCTTTGATCACTGCAAGATTTCGATTCCCGAGGTCGAAGTAAGATTCTGCCCAAACCGCCACTTATCAGTACAGAAGGGCGGCGTCAAGTCATATGACCATGGTGTCAGCAGTTCGCACTCTACAGAAACAAAAGACCGCTGACAGTGGCACGAGCACCGGCTCAATACAATGGAGAGACACATCTTATCGGCAGTCAACTTTACCGATACATATTAGGGCCATACTGTGACCCATTCACGACTGTTGCCCAGAAAAAATTATCACCGGGTCAGGACAATGGAAAGACACTTCTTATCCGTAGTTCACTTTACTGATACATAATAGGGCCATGCTGTGACCCATTCACGACTGTTGCCCAGAAAAAATTATCACCAGGTCAGGACAATCGAAATACACTTCTCATCAGCAGTCCATTTACCGCTACATAATAGGGCTCCGCTTTGAGGCATTCACCACTCTTTCCGAGAAAAGATATCCCCAGTCAGAAACTGGAGACACTTCTTATCAGCATTCCACATTACCGATACATAATAGGGCCGTCCTGTGGTGCATTCACGACTGTTTCCGAGAAAAGATTATCACCCGGTCAGGACACTGGAAAGACGCTTCTTATCCGCAGTGCACTTTACTGACACATAATAGGGTCATGCTGTGACCCATTCACGACTGTTCTCCAGAAAAAATTATCACCCGGTCAGGGCAATCGAAAGACACCTCTCATCAGCAGGCCATTTACCGATACATAATAGGGCTCCGCTTTGAGGTATTCACCACTCTTTCCGAGAAAAGATTATCACCCAGTCAGAAAATGGAGACACTTATCAGCACTCCACTTTACCGATATATAATAGGGCCGTCCTGTAGTGCATTCACGACTGTTTCTGGGAAAAAAATATCACCCGGTCAGGACAATGAAAAGACACTTCTTAACCGCAGTCCACTTTACTGATACATAATAGGGCCAAGCTGTGACCCATTCACGACTGTTTAGCAGAAAAAATTATCATCCGGTCAGGACAATGGAAAGACACTTCTTATCCGCAGTTCACTTTACTGGTACATAATAGGCCCATGCTGTGACCCATTCACGACTGTTACCCAGAAAAAATTATCACCCGGTCAGGACAATGAAAAGACACTTCTCATCTGCAGTGCATTTACCGATACATAATAGGGCTCCGCTTTGAGGCATTCACCACTCTTTGCGAGAAAAGATCATCACCCAGTCAGAAAATGGAGACACTTCTTACCAGCAGCCACTTAACCGATACATAAAAGGGCCGCCCTATGATTCATTCACGACTGTTTGCGAGAAGAGGTAATCACCCGGTCAGGACAATCGAAAGTCACTTCTTATCAGCAGTCCACTTTAAGGATACACAACAGGGCCGTGCTTTGACTCATTCAGGACTGATTCCGAGAAAAGATTATCACCCAGTCCGGACAATTGAAAGACATTTGTTATCAACAGTCCGCTTTACCGATACATAATAGGGCTGTGCTGTTCTAAAATTGCATGTTCCAAACAGCCGGCACTATAAAGCCCTTCTTATTTTCAGCACGAAGTTTTCGCTCTAGCTGCATGGTCTTGTGAAACATGGGCAGATGGGATCGACGTGAGAGAAGGCGTTTGCATTCTTAAAATTCTCTAAATAAACTGTCAGGCGCTTATTCCTAGGGTATTGTGATTGAACACTTCTACATGGTTCGCAAAATGATTGACTTATGATGACGCAGTGCATTTGTACGAGTGTGGTGATGGTGGAAGATGACGATTAGGGGTACGTTTGATGCTGTCTGAGTGTCCACTTCTGTTCCTGTGTTAAGAGGAAGGGAAGAGGGCAGCAACTATTTCACTCCTAGGTGAACCGCGCCTTGAGGGATGGGATGAAGGATTGAGTGAAAAAATCGGAGTAGGCGCAGTACAGTCGAGGAGTCCGGAAGAACTTGGACCTTCGGGGGTCTGTAACGTGCACGGACGTCGCACACCACAAGGGTGTTGAACACTAACTGCGCTCGCCCAGGAGCAGAACTTCTAGGCACCCTGATCAGTCGTACGCACGAAGGAAATGGACTCCTGCGCGCAAGCCTTGAGGGGATGATGGAGAGCAGAGGACAGCGGAGCGGTCTCCACATCCGCTACAGCCAGATACAGTTTATCTGCGCAAGAAATGCTTCTTAGTATAGTGGCGGCGCTTGTGCGTGAAATACCGGAAGGCTAATATGCGTCTGTGAAGCAAATTTTAAGGTATGGATGGCTATCTTCTGCTCCTACAAACCGTAGTGTGTCCCAGAACGGAGTGACGTAATGGGGGTTTCCGGATTACTTTTTGTTTTGGCCCTGGTTTTTTCGGGTATTCTCGCTTCTGGTATCATTTTTGGTTTAGTTTAGTTTATGGGGGTTTAACGTCCTAAAGCGACTCGTTCTATGAGGGACGCCGTAATTGTGGGCTCCGGATAATTTCGAAGACCTGGGGTTCATTAACGTGCACTGACATCGCACAAGACTCGGGCCGCTAGCATTTCGCCTCCATAAAAACTACATTTTCCTTCATGGTATATCACATATGACAAAATAACACAGAACTAAATTCCATGCAAGACTGATGAAAAGTGCGTAAAGGGCCTTCAAGATCTTTAAAACCTGGGCTCATCCAAATGGCCTTTGCTCGATAAAAGGCCAGGCTAAATCTGGATACGGCGTGTGCATGTGAAAGTACACTGTTCACTTCTACTTCTGTAGCTGATAAGAACAGCATGGAAACATTTTTCCAAATGAGCGCATTACAAGCGAACTTTGTCACCACCGATTTGACAGCTTTTCTACTAATAACAATTATAGAAACACAGAATTGGCGGGCTCTCAGCTCGCCGATTTTCGTCGCTGGTCTGACTGCCGACAAAACTATCAATACTGTACGTGATGCATGTTGACGTACATGAAATCTAAAAGGAGCTCCTCCATGCCATTGGTGGCACGTTCTTGCGAGCGGGCAACGCATACCTTCCAGTGCTGAATATCCCTGCTTACCTGCGCTCTGTGTGTGGACTTGGCTCCGAGGCGCGCACCCTTCGCGAACCTTATTCGTAATAAAGTCACTTGTGTTGCAGTTTCCACGACGGCCAGTCTCCGCTTCCTCGTGGTCCACGGGAGACAAATAAGGAGTTCATGCTTTAAGTGCATAAATTTTCAGTCCGATAAGCGGCCTTCGAGCAATGCTCGAGCAACTGGTCTTGGTCGCAGTAACGTCCGCGGTCCAAGATTGAGCCCGGTGCGACGTGGCGAATAAAGCCAACATTCATAGATTGCTACCCTACACGCATTCAGTGGTGGCCTTAGCTTAGTAGCATGAGTCTGAAATGTGCTCTGATCACAGCTGTCGCAGCTGTTCACGCGTGCCGGCGTTTCCGTAGCAAATGTGAGTATGAGCACAAGAGTTGCACATGAGTTAGCCCCTAGGAGCCTTAGGGGGAGAGCAGATACCATAGTACCAGGAAAGACGAAATAGTACCACCAGAAATAGCGCAAATAGTTTTGTTGGCATGGCTTAATCCCGACCCGTGGAGATTCACAATGCATTAAATGCTAACGGGCTTCCATTAGACTGCCCAAGTGCGTCTGCTATTCGACGTCCACTCTTCATTTCTTGACTGCGCCGGCATGTGTCGATTGGATTGTTTAATCCACGAACAGTGCGACATATCGTAGAAACGTTCCCTGTCATCAAAAGTGCACACGTGCGTGTAAGCCATTATGCCGCAGCGTTGATTGCGCACGGGATTGGCCTGTTGGAGCGATTCAAACCTGTAGCACAACGAGCGTGGTTGTTCGGATGTCTTAAAATGAAGTGTCCTTGTCAAGTTATGACGCAATGCGTGGTCTGCGGCGGAATAGTGTTTAAGTGTGAACTCTTCTCATTGCAACGCCGGTCGTAAGTTCAGAGCACCGTCTGTCGCTTTTATGTCTTCCCTTTTCCATGATTTTTCCGCGCTGTTACCGTCGTATCATGAAATAGCACTAGGCCCCTTCGCTCTGTCGTGACGCATGTACACGATTCAGATGTTCGCGGGAGGTAGCTAAGCAAAGGGAATTCTTGTTAGCATCATGTCGAAGGCATGATACACAACCTAACCCGCAAAGAACGATTAGGTCGCACTCAGTGTTGCACCGAATGAGCGGATGTATGCCACGTGTCCCTGCACCGTCTTGGTCTCGGCAACGCTGCCTTCCGTGTTAAGTTTGTGTTAACTTCTCGAGCGTTTTTTTTTGTCAGCGTCCACGTTGCAATGAAAGAACCATGGGACGGTGTTTTCTTCGCAGGTACTTCGCCTTCTCCAACTACAGCGACAGCGAGAGTTTTTGCGGCGGCACAAAGGCGGGCTGGGCCCACGACATCCTGGGCAACAACTGGGCCTGCTTCGAGGGACACCGGGACGATGGCTTCCGGGCAAAAAAGCCGCTGCAGGCACCGCCGCTCAGGTGCGCCCATCACTGCATGCGTGCGCGGCCCAGTGTGCCTGCATGCGAGTGTGCGAGGAAGGACTGCCAGTATTGGCAAACCTTACATCGGCCGAACTGGGCGGTGTCAGTGAGCACCTGCAAGAGCATCGCAGGGCAATGGACGCCATGGTTATTGCATTAGAGGATATTCAGCCGAACGCGTTTCCCGTTGCTCGCACAAGACAGCATGCAAGGTGTTCTTCAAACTAACTCGCGTGTTGCGCAAGTTCAGCGCACAAACAAAAATCCAGGAAATTATTGAAGCTTCCTGTATTCACAATTAAAAAGATGTATGTGTCAGGGTTCCTTCTGTTGTAACTCAGAAAAAAGAAGTAGGTTACCTGAAGGATAACTTGTCCATCGTGTCAGGCACGTAAAGAGGAGGATAAATATGCAGATGTGATAGAATGAACGTGAGTTGCCGGAAACGTAAACCTTCATTTGTTTCTTATCGCTTATCCTTTTGCTCCCGAAACGAATTCTTGGACTAAAAGTCACCAGCGCCTACTATTGCATAAAAGGGCCAACTTTTTGTGGGATGAAATTTATTTGAAATTTAGCGTCCGTGGTGTCTTCTCTCCCTATGTCATTGTGTTTTATGTGCGCTGGAAAGACGAGCCCTACTGTCACAAACCACCAATTAACCCAGCAGTCACGCCTTAGTGACGTTTTTTTTATTCACTCTCCCAATTAGCATGTCTTGCATTTGGAGGTACAAGTGTCGCGGTAACCTCTGCTGTGTGTTTTCTGGCTCTTACCTTTCCCAAAATGACACTGTTGCCATACGTCACTGACCGTTCGCGTCTGCTCCTCCTTCGCAGGCGGGAGCTGGGGGACACCGTCGACCCGTTCAACACCGAGGAGTTTGTGGCGCTGGTGAACCGGGCGCAGAGCTCCTGGACGGCCCAGGTGCACGAGCCGTTCCGCGGCAAGACCCTCAACGAGATGATGAACATCCGCGGCGGGCACCGAAACAGGAACTTCAGGTGCGTGTACCGTTGCAGCGACGAGGGCTCGTTCGTCCCAGCGCAGGACGTGCACTATGTAGAAACTACAAGAATGTGACACTGCGCTGCGAGACCCCGCTGCGTTGCCACGGCAACCGCGTGCCTTTTCGCACTGCTCCACCGCGTCCGCTGCCTTGCTTGATGCTAGCAACGCGAGGCAGTGTTGGGTCCTTCGTGTACCAGCGTTCGAGTTTGCTCTCGTGCATTTCGTCTGCGCGGCCCGTGCGACACGTCCCGGGGCTCTTCCCAAGCCCGTGCAGCCGACTTGGATCCCATTACCGCGAACACAATGTTCCCAGTGGCTAGACCTGTACGGCATCCTTTCTTCCGGGATCTATTGATGCGTGATTGGCGGAATTTTGAGTAACACAAATCACGGAGTCAGAAATCAGGATTCGTAGCACCTCACGTGTCAGCGTGTGGAAGACGAGGAAGTAGAGAGCGCGTCCAGTGGACGTCCATGGCTGCCTCGCAGAGCTGACGCGTCCGTCAGCTGGCCGCTGTCTTCGCCAAGCGTACCCGGGCCTCCATCAATAAATGTGGATCACCTTCCACAGATTCTTTGGGGGAAGCCTTCTCCTCGAAGTACCCTTAAACCAGCTGATGATGATGGTGAATTTTATGCCGATATGTATACGGGGTGCTTCATGAGGATCCATAGCGCACACAATTGAGGGGACACAACACGAGCGCTGAACTTCCACTGAATGAACTTTATTTGGCGCTGACAGCCTTATAAAGATCACATAAGGTACAGGCTTAACTTACTAACAATGATTATCTTGTCAAAGTCATGATGTGTCAAGAGAAGTGATCAAAAAAGAAGAATAAAAACCACCAATCAGTGAGCAAGTTTCACACTATCGCCCACACCTTGAATCTAAGAAAGCTATGTCTTTCCTTGATACTAACACCCTAAGGATCACTGATACAATTTTCTAATCCCTGTTTTTCCATTGCTACAGCTTCAATTATTTCCCTTGTTTTCTGATCGCTATTTTTTCCTAATACTGAACACTCCTAGAAGTTTGGCGTGCACTTGTGACTACGGCAGTGACGAGCCAAATTACCTGGCCCTGATCTCTAACATTTCTGTGGTGCTCGCTGAGTCGCTTATTCAGGCACCGGCCTGTCGCCATATATACAACTTGCCACATGAAAGCGGCAACCTGTAAATAACGTCATCGCTGGAAGTTCCAAAGGGATTCTGATGACGTACAGAGCAGGCCTTCCTATCCTGCTTTTCTGGACATGTGTTCTTATACATGCGGGATAATTTTTCTAGGGCTGACATGCAAATTTTAACATCAACTTGTGCGCTATGGATTCTCATGTTGACTACCCACTAGCCCGAACTCTTACCCTTCTAAGGGGTGTTTCACCTAAGACCACAATTTAAAAAAACGGGCTTTTTCAGTTAGAAAACCGTTTTTTTTTTCACCGTAGCAATGTCAGCGGTGTACTACATCAGAATACAGCTAAGATCTGGTAACAAGCGGGTTGGTTAACTAATACTGTATTGGTAACTTTTAAACTATTACTGCTAGGCTCCTTAATTATTGAGAGGCGTGTTGCACATTGTAACTAATATCCATGTCAGTTTTTAGAATTTCGAAAATGCGGTTACCCTCGCCGCATTTTACGCAGGTACGTAGGTTACAGGGGCTTCCGCCGGGAAAAAGTTGAAGTAGGCTAGCTAGTACTTCTCAGTGATGCATTTATTGTGAACGTTTGGGCCGGCCGAAACCCTGCTATCTAATATCACAAAGGCCACGTTTATTTTCGCAATCACCATTGCTGGCCACCTTTTATAGTTGTTTTTCATTGAGCTTTTTTTTTAAATATTCTTGTTGTGAGAAGTCGTTGAGAGCAGTACTCAACAATTTCAAAAATTTTTCGGTTTCTAGAACTCCATAATTCCCGTTATAATGCGCCTTCGTTAATGCTATTGCTCTGTATTTAGGCTATATTCAATTTTGTATTTGCGTATGAAACGGAATACATATAAATATACAAAATATACAAAATGTGCTTTTAATGTGAACTTACTGAAACAAGTTATTACCAAGGCAAATTCCAAGCCCCCAAAGCAGTCCTCTGCGTTCCTGACCGCAGCCACCTTGTTTAGTTCTTGCATGTAAATAGCAAAATCCGAAGGGAAGGCGTACTGAAAGGCACGTTCTCATACAGAAACCCGCCGACGGCGCCTGTGACGGAAGAACAGCGGAGGCTTGCCAGCGCCTTGCCAGAGGAATTCGACTGGAGAAACGTCAGTGGAGTTAACTACGTGTCGCCTGTCCGGAACCAAGGTCTGTACAGCTAAATACACTTCCGTGGACGGTCGCGCAATATGGTGTGTGGCTCAGCTGTTCTGCTCCGCCACACACCATCTCATTAGGCATGGGTACGAAATTCTCACCATCGAGTGCACCTAGTTTTGCCAGGTGAATAGCGGACATTTTATATGCCGTTGTTCGTTGCAGTCCATCATATGCAGTCGCGATGGTGTACCGGGACGCAACATGTACTAATGGTACACTTAGGTGAACGTTTTCCAGAAAACAGCGCCTGAACACCTGAGAGGTGGAGATGAAATATTATTGGTTTTCTCAGCTCTGGCTAATGGCAAAAATCATTTATCTTTAGAAGTCTGACGCACCTCGTTTTGTTTGTCTTTCTTTTTGAAAATATTTAGCGGTACACACGGGGACAAGACATGTACAAGAACGACACCGCCATCTTTTTTTTTGTGCATGTCAATGATCCACTTCTGCACTTTTGTTTGTTGACAAAGTAGAATTTCAATTATTGTTTAGCTTAAACTCCAGTTTCTCTTTCATTTGGCGTCGTGCAAAGCACTAAGTATTTTTAGAAAGAATCAGTTTTCAGCTATCCCAACGGTCCGGCTAAAACCGCGTTGGAAGAAGTGATAGAGAACACAGGACGCGGTGTTGACTGCTGCAACGAATGTTTTTCTAAAAATAAAAGCAGTATTTTGATACTTACCAAGAACCACCTTGATCTTCGAGAGAGCATTTACGTTAGCCACAAGAACCCCACAACGAGCCATTAAATGCTAACGCATTTCAACGCCGATAAACGCGTCAATATTGGCAGCACTTTTCTTTTACTCGCCTGTCCTTGACAATGCTGCACATTTACACCTCCCACAAACGTGAGCATACGCCGCTATGATTTGCGCCAGCCAACGTAAACAGCCTGTAGAAGATCCAAATGTGAATTTTTATGGTGTGAACATTTGGTGTGGATAACGCGGTACACAAAAACGACAACTGGAACGGGGCACACAGGACAGCGCGAGCTGTCGTTTTTGTTAGTGTGTAGCGCGTTATTCACACCAAATGTACAACCAACTAGCCCGCATTGCTGCCTCGCTTATGAATTCTTAGTTTTCGTCGTATGAGTGTCAGCTTGTCCGTCATTTCGGCACCTTGAAAACGTCCCGTACAATACACGTTTGATTAGCATGGTCGTCTTTTAACGCGCTTCTTGTTGCGGAGATGCTTGGCGCTCAACTTCTTGGAGATCGCAGAGAAAGGCCGACAGGCTTTCTTTTGCCCTGCTTCCAGCGTCATGCGGCAGCTGCTACGCCTTCGCCTCGATGGCGATGCTGGAATCCAGGCTGCGCATCGCCACCGAGAACAAAGTGCAGCGAGTTTTCTCGCCCCAAGACGTGGTCTCCTGCTCGCCTTACTCCCAGGGTACGTACGTTCTTGCGCCGTAGCTGGGAACATTCGAGATGTCAGCGGGGGTTCACTTATAGGAGCGCCTGTAAGGTGTGCCAGGTGTACTTATGGCGTCAGTAGCTGGAGGAGCTCTCATGCCGCTTTCAGACCAGCACTGGCTTCACTGCCACGCATGGAAAAATAAAAAACAAAAACAGCAAACTCTCTGATGAATTGCAAAAAATTAACAGCGGAAACGAAAGGTAGACACGAAGGGAGACAACAGACGGGACAGGCTCTGTACTCCACCTAACTTTGTTATAAAAAATGTCTTCCATTCGCGTTGCTTGTTCTTCATATGGTGTGAACCATCTAGACTGACAACTTGCTTTATTCAGCTAATCTGTGGGAAATCCAACGAAGTGAATCAAACTTGATTCGACCTTCTTCGCCCAACCCAGTTTGAGCATCAACTCCAGCTTTCTTGGACATTGGTTTTCCTTGTGAAGAAGCTGTGGAATAATGTCTGATACTGTTGTTGGCACATTGATGGGAATGGTGTAATATTCCCATGCGTAGCAAAATATTTTTCAAAGTTTTGCCCTGAGCTCGCACCGAGTAGTTTACTGTTACAGGAAACAAATGGGATGCGTTTTAGAGCGGAAGCTCTGCTCCTGCCATACAGAACCTCAAGGTCATATCGCTCCGAAGAATGACCTTCAAGTGGTGGAGCGGGGGGTGTGGCTTTGACGTCATACCATGCAACTCGCGGCACTTCGGCGCAGCTGTGGCGCGCGGAGCTGGCGGCGTTCGCTCGCCTTTGCAGCTGCGTTGAACGTGATTCGACGCTAACTTCACAGTTGCGCTGAACCACGTGACTCGCCGTTCATCTGAGATAATGAAAAGCGCGAAACGTTGCTTGACGTTCGCAGATATCCATGGAGGAGTCGCGCGCTGGAACCAGTGCTTCGGCTGTGTATCGGAGACAGCTGATTGAATCTGATGGTTCTTATGGTCGTCGACAGGACGCGTCGGCTAAGGATAGAGCGAGGAAACGTTAAACAACAGCAAACCATGTCTCACCATGCTTAATCGAACTTCCGCTCTGTAAACTTTGTTCAGCCGGGTCGAACCTCCGCCAATTTTTGACTACTGAAAATGAACATTGTGTTTTGAGGAAAGAAAATGGCGCAGTAACTATCTCGCATATTTCGGTGGACACCCGAACCGCGCTGTAGGGGAGGGGGTAAAGGGGGACTGAGAGAAGAAAAAAGAAAGAGGTGCCGTAGTGGAGGACTCCGGAATAATTTAGACTACCTGCGGATCATTATCGTGTACTGACATGCACAGCACACGGGCGCCTTGAGCACCCTAACCGCTGAGCTACCGCTGCGGATATTTTTGACTATTAAGAACAGAAAACTTAAGCGTCTGCGGGTGTAGGTATTAATTCTTACGGTTCAATCTTAAGACATTCAAAAAATTATGACTGGCGCTTAAAGGTTCACTACAGGGGATGCTAAACTCGTCTTTTTACCGCGGGAACGCTACCAACACGTTCCGGGCATTCTTAGAAACTTCGCATTATTGTCCTGTGCGGCCGACTGCCCTAATTAAATCGGATTAAACGTCCCGGCCAACGCCTTTTTTTAAACTCAACGCAGTAGGTAGGCGGAGTCAGCAAATGCGTGGAGTGCCTTTCAGCCAGTCCAGTGGCGGCTTCGCTTTCGCTTTTATGTTGTTTTTTTAGGTTTTTGTGAATAAGCTGTTTCTGTCACAGACAATATAGTCTCAAATTAGACCCACAGAAATAAAAATACACGTGGACTCTTTGATTTACGTATCACTCCGCCGATGGCAGTGCGGCAAGCCTCCACGGGACTGGCTGACGCGTTTGTTGACTCCTCCTACCTACCGCGTAGAGTTAAAAAAAGGTGGGAGTCGGGACGTTTAATCCGATTTAATTAGGGAAGTCGGCCGCACAGGACAATAATTCGCTGTTTCTAAGAATGTCCGGAACGTGTAAATAGAGTTCCCGTATTAAAAAGACGAGTTCAGATTCCTCTTCACTGTACCTATAAGACTACTTACTTGCTTTAAAGGCGAAAACATTTAGTTTTTAATTTACATTTTTCCTTCCTTCCTCCGTTACTTAGTTACTTACTTTACTTTACTGTACTTTACTTACTTATTTTCTTCCTTCCTTCCTTCGCTACAACACACCTACTCATCATCATAGAGTAGTAGTAAGGCAACGCATTCCCTACATTCAGCTTTATTCGCCCGGAAGCAACGCGATTTTATGACCTATGGGTTAGTTCTCACCTCGCAACCTGCATGTCATTCATTTAATTCCCTGCACCTTCGAAAGTAGTTTTTTCGTTTGTTGATGACGTAACTGCGAGTTTTCTGGGCCATTTTTTCTGGACGTCGACGCCGAATTTAGTTCGTATAATGGGCCATAAAAGATTTCTGCCTTTAGAAAGCTGCGTTCATTAAAACTTCCAGTTAAGAAAATGGACTTGTCCAGAAATCGTAGGCATGCTTTTTCTGGCTTCGGGCGGCCTTATTCCGTGGCTGGAACATGGCACATATTTCGGTCACTGCGAAAAGCTGTACGTGTACCACGGTAGAAACTGGCTGACCGCACCGGGCGCTGGAGGGGACTAATGGGGGCGGAACACGAAGAACAGGAAAACAGTTGCTTCGTTCTGCATTATAGTTGCCACCGTACGTTGACGTGGGTTAAAGTATAATGATGATTGTGGCGGTGGAGAGATTATGATGAAGATTAACCGCAGAGCTTTAACTTGTACTGGCGCTATGGAGCTTACACGGGCAGCGCTTAGTGGCTCGCGACGCCGGGAAAAGTCAAAGGTGCGGAGCGGTCGGCAATTCTCCGCGATGTTCCACAACCCGTCACCATGTTTCGCATCCACCCGCGCACCTGCTCCAAAAATATTTGATCAGGCGGACGCCTTCAGGGTTTCGCGGGTTCACGTCGGTGGCTTGCCGGACGAGCACACGCAATCTGCCGTTCGTAGATGGGCCCGTTGGCCGGGTTAGACCCACTGCGATTGTTCATGCACTGGGGATGACGCGCAATGCTGACCAAGTCTCACAGTCTGATAGTCGTTCACTCATGCCCAACAATTCTGGACAGAAGCATTTCTGAACGGGAAAGAGCTTATGAACGCATTTTTTAAATTTTGAGCTGGTACCGTTGTCCGTCCTTACAACGAGCGGTAGGGGAGGAGCTGCACATTCACGCGCACATCATGCTTCACTTGGTGAACTTTTTTAAACACATCGGGACGATGCTCTTTCTTTCCGGGGGGCCAGTGACACAGTGCATTCCGCATGTTCGCCTAGCGCTGACCTCAAGCACATGCCGCCTCAAAAAGAGGAAGTGGAAGTGACAGCGATCTGGAGAAGTGGTCAAGACGTTCGTCGAAGCCTGCCGCTGTTTTTTTTGATCTCCCTCATTAACGCGGGACAACATTTAGTAATATATAACAATGTTATATAACCATATATTTTAAAACTTTCGAAAGCGCTGCTACGGGGGACACCAAGAGAAAGAAGACGAAGGACAAGCGCTACTATCAAGTGAAGTTTATTGGAAAAAGCACATAAGGTTAAGTAGCTCACACAAGGCAGCCAGCAGCGCATGCGCCTACCCTCAGAATGACAAAACAAATCACTGTGTTGAATTAAGATACCGAATTTCACAATCGTGGATGGCAACAGATGGTGTGCTGACGCACATGTCGGAGTTTTTGTGAATATGAAATGTCTCAGATAATTCCCTTGTTAGCTTATTGGAATGCCTATACAGAATTTTTGTACTATTGAACAGATGTACACATGCATTTTTTTCCAACGGGTACAAAAATTCTGTATAGGCATTCCAATCAGCTGACAAGGGAATTATCTGAGACATTTCATATTCACAAAAACTCCGACATGTGCGTCAGCACACCATCTGTTGCCATCCACGATTGTGAAATTCGGTATCTTAATTCAACACAGTGATTTGTTTTGTCATCCTGAGGGTAGGCGCATGCGCTGCTGGCTGCCTTGTGTGAGCTACTTAACCTTATGTGCTTTATCCAATAAACTTCAGTTCATAGCAGCGCTTGTCCTTCGTCTTCTTTCTCTTGGTGTCCCCCGTAGCAGCGCTTTCGAAAGTTTTAAAATGATGTACCAACTCGCTCAACTGTCCGTGTTATAGCCATATATCGATCACTGTATATCCGCAGATCTCGCGAGGCTTGCATTTTTTGCTAGTAACGTTTTTGCTTTCGTCAAAAGCGCTCCCCATTGGTTTTATTCATCATCATCATCATCATCATCAGCCTTACTAAGCCCACTGCAGGACAAAGGCCTCTCCCATGTCTCTCCAATTAGCCCTGTCTATTGGTTTTATTATGGCACTCTAAACTGCTCTATGCTAGCGATGGAAACACTACAAAAGAAATATTTTGCTACGTATTAGAGGACTCGACTATTATCTTCAATATTTCTGTGCCAGTACTTTACACTTTTCCCATATTCAATCATTTTGTCCGAGAATATTGAACATAAGAGCCTTGTTAGTCGGTTATCATTGAGGGAGGAAAAGAGCCGGCGAACGCTTCACTGCGTAAATGACGTGTCATCGAATCTCGTGCGATGTTCTGCCGCACACCGCGATGTTGGCGCTGTTACAAGTCTGCGCGACAGCCGTCTTCCACCACCGCCAAATGACGGGGCGTCCTTCGCAGGCTGCAGCGGCGGCTTCCCCTACCTGATCGGCGGCAAGTACGCCCAGGACTACGGCGTCGTGGATGAAGAGTGCAACCCTTACGTCGCCGCGGACGGCCCCTGCAAGACGAGGCCAAACTGCACCAGGCACTACGTGGCCAAGTACCGCTACTGTGGCGGCTACTACGGGGCGTGAGTGTTGCACCCTCGGATGCATGCATGCAAGCTAACATACCGCTGCAACTACTGCGTTTATGCCGCCGTATTTAAGCCTAGCCTCTTCGCTTTTATCCACCGCATGTTTACGATACGTGCTCGAGGGATTCGGAATAAGTGCGCGTAAGACTTGAGTAAACAGCGCAGCGCAGCAAGGTAAATTGTAGGCGCAACGTTAAGCGGCAAGAGATAGTAGGGTGGGTCACGGATAAAACTCGAGTTGATAATACCATTGCTGAAACAGGAAAAAAAGGAATGTGGGTGGCCGATTGCAATATTTATGCTTGCAATATGGTGAAAAAAATTGGGGACACTTAAGTTCACCTGAATTGTCTGAGGCAATAGCGTCCAAAGGTCCCTACGTTCGCTTAGGGGTCCCCTGGTGCACACATTCGCATACATTGACACGCTTGTTTCCATTGCATACTGCTTAATTACACATCATCGTCCACATTAATTGTTGACGCTAATTAGTAAGCCTAGCTAACGAAGTGTTCCTGTAATGTAATTCGCCAATAGCGTGGTGAAGAGCACATGTACGAGGCCCCTATCTATCCTTCTGAACGAACCTCCCTCGGTAGTGTACAGGTACCGAGCCCAGCTTCCGACCGCTGTTCGATTCAGCAGAATGGGAGTCCATGATACTAGAAAAGCTTCTTTTTGTAATTACAGATCCGCTGAAGCACCCGAAGTAAAAGGCGTCCAAATGACACCTGACATTGCCTAGCCATCTTCACGTACGCTGCACGGCAGAGAACGGTTTCATCTTCAGCCGGACCGAAATCTTTAAGCCTGGTTACATAAGTGTCACGGTGCAAACGTGGCCCGACATAGCTTCAGTAAATCAATTATCAACCAGGTTACGCGACGCCTCGACTTCGTGTTCGCTTACATCGACGATCTCCGCGGAGCAAGTTCATCCGGTACTGAGCACGAAGCTCATCTGCGCGCCCTCTTCCACAGTCTTGATGAATATGGGCTCATCATCAACCCGAACAAGTGTCTCTTTGGCGTAACTACAATAGAGTTCCTAGGCCACCTTGTCACACCTCAAGGTATTCGACCTCTCGACATTTGTTAGGTTGGGGCAACCTAGAAAGAATGAAAAATAATAAGCCCTGCCTGCACCACTGACTTACAGTAGGGGACAAAATGCTCTGGACCACGTGTCCCTCAAACGAAGCCGATAGCTCTGCTATTAGCTATCGACTGGAGACTACACTCATGGAGATGAAAGAACAAAATTGTGACTTTCACTTCCAACAGTGTGGTCTCCAGTCACCTGCTAGACGTGCAACAGTCTTGATCCAATCTGAAAATAAATGAAAAGGCCCGAAGGCAATGATATAATTTTGCCACCCGTAGGTGGGGAAAATAGAAAAAAATTAGGGGGGGGGGCGGCTAGAAAGCTACATAACGAGCCACAGCCGGGGGAGTGGGCCCGGGGAGACTCCCCTGATCTCCCCTGGGACGTAGCGGAAGGGGTTGGATGAATGGGTTATGGGAATTGGGATGGGAATGGATACAGTGAGTCGACAGCAAAGTCAAAGTCATTCAAGATTTTCTCGCCCCCACGTCCCTTAAAAAGCTCAAAGAATTCTTGGGCCTCCTGAACTTTCATCGCCGCAATAGAAATTTCCTTTTTATGTCGCTACACCTTGGCCAATCCCCCCATGTGGGTATGTGCCATGTTTTAAGAGGAAGAAGAAGAACAACAACAAGGAGCAGCTGACAACCAACAATACAATTTCACGTATTCTTGGACAACGCCGACAGCGCACACTACAGAAGAAGTACAAGTGTTAAGGTTGTAACACTGCAACAAAAATACAGCAGAAAGCGAACACATAATTCTAAGTTGACTACCTTTTTCTTTTCGGCGAAACTGCTTTTCTACGTCACTACTCTCTCGACTAACCAAGATTTCCCATTAGTAGTTACGGCGTGGTTACATCTGACGGAAGAACGAAAGCGGATAGAGGATATTTATTATTGTGGAAAAGACGAAAATAGAGGAATTAGAGTAAAGATGAAAATAGAGGATATAGAGGAAAGAGGCAAATAGAGCATATTTATTATTGCGGGCCGAACTTTCAGCTTTTCTAATAAAAAAAGCCTCTATTATGTGTATACAGGTGCGTGTCACGCCTCTGAAGCACGATAGTATCACCGCAGGCTGGTATATCCGTATGCGAAATATCCCGATACAGTGGATTCGTCTGGTTTCAGAGTCTGGTACTAAACAGATTTTCTAGTTTTCTTCCCCACAGTAATGCCAACTGTAGTCCGGTAATTAATAGGCACACGAAATCACCGACTCTTATCGTTTGACGAGTCCGGCGTCGGCCTTACGAGCGAAAAACCACGAGCATGCATGGCTCCGGCAGGTGGAAGCTAACAGCTGACATGGCCGGGCACAAATTAGTGGTAGGGGTGTGCGCCTTCACGTGACATAGCCTACTTGGGAGGAGCTGCCAACTCGGGCTTCGCAAATCAGATGGCAGGCTAAGGGGAACCGAACCCTCCAGCTCACTTCTATTCCGAATCGTAGACATGCACACTGAACGCCACGCAGGCACGGTCGTAGGGCTTCTTCAAGCGGAGTTTTATATGGGTGTTAAGCCACTAAAGCTATCGCGCCATACCTTTAAGGCGAGCTTAAGTGCCTGCTCCGTTTTTTTTTCTCTCTAGCGCTTATGAAGGACCAGAGGCAAGGAGATAGACAGATAACGTTCATGAAGCAGCAGTAGGGGCAATAGTTGGCAGTATAGACTCGATTAAATTAGAGCGATACAAGAAGGCTGGTCCCACGAGACAAAAAAGGAGACCTCCCGGGTTCGAACCCGACCGCGGCGGCTGCGTTTTTATGGAGGAAAAACGGTAAGGCGCCCGTGTGCTGTGCGATGTCAGTGCACGTTAAAGATCCCCAGGTGGTCGAAATTATTCCGGAGCCCTCCCCTACGGCACCTCTCTCTTCCTTTCTTCTTTCACTCCCTCCTTTATCCCTTCCCTTACGGCGCGGTTCAGGTGTCCAACGATATATGAGACAGATACTGCGCCATTTCCTTTCCCCCCAAAAACCAATTAAAAAAAAATCGCACTATGTGTTCTTGGTGTCCGTGTTCTTTCGTTGTAAACATCTTGCAGAGCCATCGTTGGTTGCGCGCTAATTGAGCACAACACACGTGTCCGTCCCGTCGCCCTCCGTCGTTCATACATAGTGCGAGAAAAAACAGACCCGGCCGTGTCAAAGATACAGCAGTCTTTGCTGTTTAGTCACGACGACTTATTTTTAATGTTTTTTGAGTATTCTTCTCTCGTACTGCAGTTCATTCTGTAGTACGTTTCTGTAGTCTGTAGTTCTGAACTATTTTTGTGTAGTAACTGCACAAAATTCTGTTGTTAATATACAAAAATTCCTGTTCCTGAAAGTTCATGGGCGGAAACATTACTGCAAATCTGTTGTGAGGCGTGTAAATTTACTGTTTTGTTTTTCGACCGGCAAAGCGGTTGAAAAAGAAATCATTTCGAGGCTGTTCACGCCTTGCGCAGCTCCAACGAGGAAGTGATGCGGCTGGCCCTGGTGCGCGGCGGTCCGGTCGCTGTGGGCTTCGAGGTGTACCCGGACTTCCAGGCATACAGGGGCGGCGTGTACCAGCACACCACGCTGCACCGTCGGCTGGGCGCCCCCTTCGACCCGTTCGAGCTGACCAACCACGCGGTGCTGGTGGTGGGCTACGGCCACGACGCCCAGAGCGGCCTGCCCTTCTGGACCGTAAAGAACTCGTGGGGCACCGGATGGGGCGAGGACGGCTACTTCCGCATCCTGCGCGGCGCAGACGAGTGCGGCATCGAAAGCCTCGCCGTCGAAGTCGACCCCATTCCCTGAATAAAAGACTGACTGCGCGCCAGCGCTGCGATGCACACTACCAGTCGGGATTTCCCTTTCGGGGAAAGACGCAGAACTCAGCGAGAGACATCGGTCGCTGCCGCTGTTGTGGCGTGACTGCGCATTCTCGGCCGGCACAAATATTTTCCACCTAGCAGACCTAATTCTGCCATGGGGAGGGGGGTCTCCAGGTCTGTCAACGTTAGTCCTATCATTCTTTCCATGGCTGGCTGCGCTCTGCTTAAATTAACCTGAACCCCTTTGTTAGCCTCCACATTTCTCCCCATAGGTGAGTACCGCTAAGATACAGCTCGGTTATGTAGCGCCTTGTGCATTTATTTAGGCCGAAGGGGGCACTGGAAGGGCGCTGCACTTAGCAAACTACCTCCAAAAGTTGGGGCTCACTTTTCAGGCGACATTCGGCTGCAGCTTCAGTAAATTCAAGATGGTCCGTTGGGTTCTCCGGAAGGGCTAAGACTCTCCCAAACGTTGTTATTCGGCGGTGATCAAAGATGATGTGCACATGTAGAAGGTCAAAAGAGGATTATATTTACTTCGATGTAGTACTGGAGACAAAGGTTTCCTGGACGCAAGTTCTATGCTAAATGTTTATTAAAGCTCCACGTCGCTTCCCAGTCGCCTGATCGATATTGTATGAAGGCGTTAAAGGCCTAAATGCTCCTTCATTTCTTTCACGCGACTGGGTAGCGAGGTGGATCTGAATAAACGTTTTTTCTAGAACTCACGTCCCGGAAACTTTTGTAACGATGGCTACATTACGGTAGCATTTCGATGTAACAGTAGCTTGGTTTGGGCTAGTTGGTAACAGTTCTTAGAAAACATAGCGCAAAAAGGACACGGACGACACAGAAGTGGACGGAACAGCGCCTGTTCCGTCCACTTCTGTGTCGTCCGTGTCCTTTTTGCGCTATGTTTTCTAAGTAGCATTTCGAGCCTGCAGCGTGGCTGCGCCGCCACGCGGTTGTTCACGTGGTGCGGAGCAGCTGCCGGCGACGCGGCACCGTGGCTGATCACGTGGTTCGTCATGTGGTTGGTCATGTGAGCAAGTTCCACTCAGCCAGCTGTAGCTATCGCGTCACTCCAGGTTTAACCAGAGCTAAACCACCGTCAATTTTTTGTACCCAGTAAATCCAGAAGGCAGGACTTCTTGTTTAGATTGAGAGGACATAGTAGTAGCGCTACAAAACAGGGGCGACAGAATAGCAGAAGACAGCACAGGCGCTAGACATGAACTGACTTTATTCTGAGAAATACCACGCATTTATAGACACAGATCAGGTGCTAAAAAATGGCCTGGCTTAGCTTATGGTTAAGCCTAAGATGCGAAGCATACGTCGCTTGGCAAGCCGTACTTCTCGTTCTTCTCCCGTTTCCGTGGCTCTTTGTAACTTGCGCTTTGCGGTCTGGCGAGCCGCCCTCTCCCTGGCCGACATCTCGCTGCTCAACTGACTCAACGAGTGCGTCGCCTTTTATACAATTGCGTGACGTCAGTATCTCTTAGCGGTAGGAGCGGGAGTTAGGCCGCCGGCGGAGGCTGCGCGTCCGCAAGCGAGCGCACGAGTTGAGCCCCAGCTTTCACAACTGTTGTCGAACCCGACCGCGGCGGCTGCGTTTTTATGGAGGAAAAACGCTAAGGCGCCCGTGTACTGTGCGATGTCAGTGCACGTTAAAGATCCCCAGGTGGTCGAAATTATTCCGGAGCCCTCCACTACGGCACCTAATTCTTCCTTTCTTCTTTCACTCCCTCTCTTATCCCTTCCCTTACGGCGCGGTTCAGGTGTCCAACGATATATGAGACAGATACTGCGCCATTTCCTTTCCCCAAAAAAACCAATTATTATCATCACAGCTGTTGTGACGTCATATCACGTGGTGCGCCAATGTAGGTCAAGTGGTAGCTACGCGGCCGCGCGCGGCGCAGCAAGGAAGAGCTCGGTTGTGCGGCGAGTATGCTTCGCATAAAATTTGGAGGACGCTTAAGCTTCGTGTTTAAGAGTGAGACGCGACAGCGTGTTGCAGCTTGCCAAGTAGTCCACAGAACGCCATCGCCCGTTTGGCGCGACGCGTGGCCCGTTGGACAATTTAAGGAAAGAATGCCTGTCTCAAATATCTCTGTGGACACCCGAACTGGGACGTAAGGAAAGGAAAATGAAATGGAAATTGGTTTAAAGGAAAGTAAATGACGCCTGTCTCACAATCCTCGCTGGAAACCCGTACAGAGCCGTATGGAAAGGAAAATCTCTTCCCTTACGGCGCGGTTCAGTTGTCCACCGAGATGTGACATATACTCCGCCATCTTTCGCTCACGGCGAACACCTCAGACACCGACAACACGGGCTTTTCTGCGACACGGGGCCCTTAACGCTGCCCCGTCAAAAATCTACAATCAAACCGCATGCGTGATGGCACTCCCCGATTCAAGAACTTCAGTTCCTTAGTGCAAAGATAAACATTCGGTTCGCTAACACACGATTGCCTTTCCACGTGTACAAGAAAGGATTCCATTACTTTCCCCTCCCTCTGGTCTGCATTTACATATATCGCACGTGTCTGCTCAAAACAAAATGAGGTACAAGTTTTTTCATTGTGTTCACGTCGTTTGCAGTGTGCCGCCAAGTGTTCAGGGCCTGACATAGCAGCTGCCGGAGTGCTGTGCTCAATGAGGCGAACTTCGATACAAGGGCTAGTTTGGCCGATGTAGGTTCCTCCAAAAAACTTTGAAGCTCCTTCCAGTTACAGACCCATTTAGAGTAGCTAATTCGTAGGTTTGGTTTGGTTTAAGGGCTTTAACGTCCCAAGGCGACTCAGGCTATTAGGGACGCCGTAGTGAAGGGCTCCGCAAATTTCGACCAACGTGGTTATTTAACGTGCACTGACATCGCACAGTACACCCACCTCCGGAATTTCTCCTCCATCGAAATTCGACCGCAGCTGCCGGCATCGAACCCGCGTCTTTCGGGTCAGTAGACGAGCGCCATAGCCACTGAGCCACCTTGGCGGGCCTAATTCGAAGGAATGAATTGAATTTTTCTCACAAGACTCTTTGCGGTCTAAGTGGGCCTTCTCGATTGACGTTGAAAATCTTTTCTGATCCAGTCCGCAAAAGGATATAATGACTTCCGCGGTGGCTCAGTGGTTAGGGCGCTCGGATACTGATCCCGAGTGCCAGGGTTCGAACCCTACCGCGGCGGCAGCGTTGCGGTAAAGGCGAAACTCTAAGGCGCACGTGTGCTGTGCGATGTCTGTGCACGTTAAAGATCCCCACGTGGTCGAAATTATTCGATACCACCACTTCGGCACCTCTTTCTTCTTTCCCCTCCTTTATCCCTTCCCTTACGGCGCAGCGCAGGTGTCCACCGAGATATGTGAGACAGTTACTGCGTCATTTCATTTCCTCAAAATGAATGAATGAAAAACGTTTTATTGATTCTCTTAGGGGGGTGGTAGTGGTGGAGGACGAAGTCTTCATCTTGAAGCTTGGGTCCACACCTTCTGAAGTTGTGGCAGACCCGACGGACTCTGGTTCGCAGATGGAAACGCCAACGCCTCAATCGTCCCTTGCGACTCCGCATATCACAGATCACGGCAGAAGCACAAGAGTATGCACAACACCTCTCTCAACAGAATTGGCAGGAATTTTACGAGTTACTACGCGGCACACTGGGGACCTCCCGCACCTGGGCGATCCTCCGCAGCCTCGTCGATCCGCAAACATCGCGGTCTGCCACTAACCGTACACTCAAGAAAATCGCCCATCTGTACCCCGGAGACGACGCGGCCCTCCTCACCGCCCTCAAAACCAAATACATTGGCGCCCCCATCCTCCCAGCACAATCTCGTACACGGGAGGCCCAAATGAGAGGCTGGACGCCCCCATCACCACTGCCGAGGTTTACGCCGCGGCTCGATCTGCCACACGCAACACGGCAGCTGGCGCGGACAAGATCACAAATGGGATGATTCGAAACCTGGCCAAGTCGCAGATCGAGGTCCTCACTACCTACATAAATGGCACCCTATGGGAGGCGGGAGAACTCCCTGCAGAGTGGAAACACTCAGAAATCGTGGCTATCCCAAAACCAGGCAAACCACCACGCCTGGAAGCATTACGACCCATCTCCCTCACCTCTTGCCTGGGCAAACTATACGAGCGCTTCAAGGTGAAAAACGCAGCGCAAAGAAACGAGGACACAGAAAGACGGACAACACACGGCGCTTACTTCCAACAAACCCATAAAACTGATGTTCCTTTCCGAGTTATTGTATCCGAGAATGGTACTTGGCAAAAATCGGTTGCCATGTGCCTACAAGAAAAACTAAAGCTGCTTTCTATTCAGGATCCCTTTCTTGTCCGTAATTCTGAGCAGGTTCTAGATTTTTTCAGGTCACATGAAGGACAAGGCCTATGCGCTTTCTCTGTGGACATAAAAGATCTGTATTATTCCATTCCGCATGATGCTTTGTTATCTTGTATTGAAGAATGTATAGACCAGCAAGGGCCGATTGCTTTTCAAAATGCTTCTGGCATCTCGGTGAATGGATTTATAGAACTTTTGAAATTATATCTCAAGTCAACGTTCATTGTATGGGATGAAAAGCCTTATCTTCAGAAAGATGGCATCTGTATAGGTTCCTGCATTGCACCCATCCTCAGCGATTTGTTTTTAGCCCGTTTGGATAGGTCGTTTGCTGATATTGTAAAAGATACCAATGTAATCAATATTTTTAGGTACGTTGACGACTTTCTGATTGTTCTTAACAGTAATGACAGTTCCTTTAAGGATGATGTTCTTAATGTTCTCAACATTTTTCGTAACCATTTTAGTCCTCTTGAACTAACGTTTGAACTACCTGAAAACAGGGTAATCCAATTCCTTGACATCAGCATCACAATGCATCATGATCGGACGTGCTGGATGTTCAAACCCCGCGGCGAAAAACCATTGTTACCTTTTCATTCAGCCCATTCTAAGCTCGTAAAAAGATCTATTGCTAGCCTTTCATTTTTTAATTGTTTGAAGAAGTCTTGCCCGCACCTCATGCATGAAAGTTTTTCTCAGCAATGTAAGAGGCTTGAGAATGCTGGTTACCCTTCCCATCTCCTAGTGTCTGTGGCGGAAGGTGTTTTGAAGAAAGTCTGCTATAAAAAAGGCCAGGATAACCAGGAAGCCATGAGTAAGAAAGAAAAAGTTGCCGTCATTCCTTATTTTCATAAGTTTTCTCATAATCTCAAAAAAATAGCGCAACGTTCGGGAGCCAGAGTGGTTTTTTCGGCGCCTAAGAGGTTGAGTCATCTGTGTACGAAACATTTCAAAAAATCTAAAAACGGTGTAGGTTGTACGAAAAAACATAGGAAAAAGTTTGTCCATTGTATTGAAAATGTCATTTATCAAATTCCTCTTTCCTGTGGCAAGCAGTATGTAGGGCAAACCGGCAGATGCCTGAATGATAGGCTTCGAGAGCATGGGCGTGACGTAGATGATATGCGTGGAAAAGGGTTGTCAGTCCACTGCCGGTCATGTCACTGCATACCGCTTCTTGAACAATGCATGGTTTTAAAAGTGCACAATAACCGGTTGACACGAGAAATCATAGAAGCGGAATGGATATCACTTTTGAAAGATGATTGTGTGAGTACCCCCTCTGTATCATTGATGGCGAAAGAGCTCACATATCTGGCTGATACGCTTTGCTAGCACATGGTTTGTCAGTGTGTTGGTCGTGATTTCGTTATAAAACCTCTTTTTCTTTCTGAAATAAACCATTGTTGGAAGTAAGCGCCGTGTGTTGTCCGTCTTTCTGTGTCCTCGTTTCTTTGCGCTACGTTTTTCACCTTGAAGTTATGAACCAAAAGCATATACCCTTCTGAAATATATTTCTAGTACAACGGGCCCTTTTATGTGTTCTGTGGATACTTCGACTGTCATAGCCATCATTGCTGTCGCAACCAGTCGCGCTAGGACATTCTCGTTTTGCTGCCGGAATAATCTTCTACCAGATGAGGTGAAGCGTCTCTTCGGTGGGTTTATCCCTTCACGAGGACATGGCGTCAGAGTGTGCAAGATTCTGAAGGCTGAGTCGTTTCGACAAGCTCGTCTCTACAAGGAATTGCTGCATCTTCTTGTTCACCAAAGGTCGAGCCAATCCACAGCAAGGAACAAGCTTCGAGAGTGCCAGCGGCTTGTCAGTCAGACTACGGACTTCGTTTGGCAGCGACAACTGAGCTCTCTCAGAAGTCAGCTTGGCAACAAGCCATCTTCACCCCGCTATGTCATCCATACCCCGCAAGGACTGGATCTTCCTGACCATGTGAAATGTGTTCTATCGTTGGGTCCTAAGTTTGCTCTGGAACCAAGTACGTCTTCAGCGGAGCGGCTCACGTTCGTTCACCAGATTTCCCGAATCGTCCCTGAACAAGAGGCTGACCGGTGTGTTTCGGCAGGCGTCGATACCTTGGTGAGATGTAAGTGGCAGCCTTCCAGACTTCCTGTAAATCGTGTTAAGTCGTATCTCGAGAAGCATTCATTGTGCCTCCTTTCTGCGGATAAAGAAGGAGGGTTTGCCGTGTTTCCGTCTGGTATGTTTAATGAAAAAGCGTGTGAAGCTCTGTCCTCCGCTTTCAACTGCCACCCAACTGTAAACATTTTAAAGAAAAAAGCTGAAGCGAAGAAACTGTGCAAAAAGTTAGACCTTGGTTCTGTTTTGAAAAGAATTATGGATTGTAAAAAGGACTTCCTTCACGTTTTCTTCAATGCAAAAACCCCTAAAACTGATGTCCCTTCCGAGTTATTGTATCCGAGAATGGTACTTGGCAAAAATCGGTTGCCATGTGCCTACAAGAAAAACTAAAGCTGCTTTCTATTCAGGATCCCTTTCTTGTCCGTAATTCTGAGCAGGTTCTAGATTTTTTCAGGTCACATGAAGGACAAGGCCTATGCGCTTTCTCTGTGGACATAAAAGATCTGTATTATTCCATTCCGCATGATGCTTTGTTATCTTGTATTGAAGAATGTATAGACCAGCAAGGGCCGATTGCTTTTCAAAATGCTTCTGGCATCTCGGTGAATGGACTTATAGAACTTTTGAAATTATATCTCAAGTCAACGTTCATTGTATGGAATGAAAAACCTTATCTTCAGAAAGATGGCATCTGTATAGGTTCCTGCATTGCACCCATCCTCAGCGATTTGTTTTTAGCCCGTTTGGATAGGTCGTTTGCTTATATTGTAAAAGATACCAATGTAATCAATATTTTTAGGTACGTTGACGACTTTCTGATTGTTCTTAACAGTAATGACAGTTCCTTTAAGGATGATGTTCTTAATGTTCTCAACCTTTTTCGTAACCATTTTAGTCCTCTTGAACTAACGTTTGAACTACCTGAAAACAGGGTAATCCAATTCCTTGACATCAGCATCACAATGCATCATGATCGGACGTGCTGGATGTTCAAACCCCGCTGCGAAAAACCATTGTTACCTTTTCATTCAGCCCATTCTAAGCTCGTAAAAAGATCTATTGCTAGCCTTTCATTTTTTAATTGTTTGAAGAAGTCTTGCCCGCACCTCATGCATGAAAGTTTTTCTCAGCAATGTAAGAGGCTTGAGAGTGCTGGTTACCCTTCCCATGTCCTAGTGTCTGTGGCGGAAGGTGTTTTGAAGAAAGTCTGCAATAAAAAAGGCCAGGATAACCAGGAAGCCATGAGTAAGAAAGAAAAAGTTGCCGTCATTCCTTATTTTCATAAGTTTTCTCATAATCTCAAAAAAATAGCGCAACGTTCGGGAGCCAGAGTGGTTTTTTCGGCGCCTAAGAGGTTGAGTCATCTGTGTACGAAACATTTCAAAAAATCTAAAAACGGTGTAGGTTGTACGAAAAAACATAGGAAAAAGTTTGTCCATTGTATTGAAAATGTCATTTATCAAATTCCTCTTTCCTGTGGCAAGCAGTATGTAGGGCAAACCGGCAGATGCCTGAATGATAGGCTTCGAGAGCATGGGCGTGACGTAGATGATATGCGTGGAAAAGGGTTGTCAGTCCACTGCCGGTCATGTCACTGCATACCGCTTCTTGAACAATGCATGGTTTTAAAAGTGCACAATAACCGGTTGACACGAGAAATCATAGAAGCGGAATGGATATCACTTTTGAAAGATGATTGTGTGAGTACCCCCTCTGTATCATTGATGGCGAAAGAGCTCGCATATCTGGCTGATACGCTTTGCTAGCACATGGTTTGTCAGCGTGTTGGTCGTGATTTCGTTATAAAACCACTTTTTCTTTCTGAAATAAACCATTGTTGGAAGTAAGCGCCGTGTGTTGTCCGTCTTTCTGTGTCCTCGTTTCTTTGCGCTACGTTTTTCACCTTGAAGTTATGAACCAACAAGCCCAAGCATATACCCTTCTGATATACGAGCACGTTATCCAGACCCGCCTCCAAAACTACATAGAGGACAACAACCTCTTTCAACCCACTATGATCGGCTTCAGAAAAGGTCTTTCTACGCAAGACGCTTTCCTCCTTCTCAAGGAAGAAGTACTCAGTAACATCCCGAGAGGCGGCGAGCACCTAATTATGGCACTTAATCTGAAAGGCGCATTTGACAACGTTTCTCACGACGCCATCTTGAAAAAGCTCAACGCCCTCTATTCGGACCCAAGACCTTCAACTACATCAAAAACTTTCTCAGCAACCGCACGGCCACGTTTGGCATGGGAGATGTCCGCTCCGGCACAGAGCAGACACCCAACAAAGGCACTCCCCAAGGCTCTATCATCTCTCCTCTCCTCTTCAATATAGCTATGATCGGCATGGCAAAAGCACTCGAGACTATTGAAGGCATCGGCTATACTATCTGCGCTGATGATATTACCATCTGGTCCACCTGGGGTTCCCTTGCCGACAAAGAAAACACCCTACAAGAGGCAGACAATTGCGTAGAAAGACCAGCAGCAAATTGCGGCCTCCGCTGCGCACCCGACAAATCCGAAATTATCCGCATTCAGGGCTATGCCTACAAATCTCCCGGCGACATTGAGGTTTACCTCGAAGGCACGAGAATAAAAGAAGTCCCTCTTATCCGCATCCTGGGCCTTTGGCTTCAGAGCGACAGGAAAGCCAACCACACGTTACAGCGTCTCCGGACATCTGCCCTCCAGATCTCCCGCATGATTCGGCGCATCACTCGCAACCGAAAAGGCATGAGAGAGAAGGATACAATTCGACTGATACAGGCTCTAGTTATGAGCCGCCTGTCATATGGTCTCCCATTCCTACCACTTCTGGGGAATGAGCGAGACAAAGCAGATGCCATCATCCATACCGCCTACAAAAATGCGTTAGGCCTCCCGATGTACACGGCCAACTGCCACCTCGAGGACCTGGGACTGACCAACACAATAGAAGAAATTCGAGAAGCCGTCCTAGCATCGTAAAAGAAACGCCTCTTCACCACCAAAGCTGGACGCTCAATCTTGAAAAGAGTGGGTTCCCCGGCTGACATACGCGCCATCCAGGACAACCGAGACCTACCCTCAACTCTGCGAACTCGCGTGTATGTAGCTCCACTCCCGAAGAACATGCACTCGGACTCACAAAAGGGACGACGAAAGGCGCGAGTGGACTATCTGCGCCGCACACATCGACAGGCACAAAATGCTGCATACGTGGACGCAGCCACGTACCGATTCAACAAACGCGGTGGCGGTCGTCTTGGACACCAATTTCAAGGAAATCGCCAGCGCCTCCCTACGAAACTGCTCTCCCAGAGTAGCAGAAACTGCTGCAATTGCCCTCGCAATCCAGCACGGCGATGCTACGGGAAATGAGTTAAAAATTATTACCGACTCCCAGTCCGCGTGTTGCCTCTTCCTCTCTGGCAGACTTCCACACTCCGTCGCTCCCATTCTGACAACCCCACAAGTTCAAAATTCCACATGCAATCACCAAATCACTTGGACTCCTGGGCACGAGGGGCTCGAGGGAAACGAGGCCGCGGACAGTCTAGCTCGAGGATATACTAACCGAGCGAATAACCTCCCCGACCTCACCCCTCTCCCCTCTACTTACGGCGAACGCCTCCTCCTTCTCCGAACACAAAGACAAGTCTATCCCCCACCACACCGTAAGCTAACGGCGGCAGAGGCGAGGGAATGGCGACAACTACAGACGAACACCTTTCCTAACCTACACAAGTACCACATCATCTTCCCCGACAAATATGACAGCAACTGCCCCTGGTGTGGCGGAATTCCAACCACATATCATGTAACGTGGGGCTGCTCCGGTCCCAAGCCCCCCGAACTAGACGAACATCACTCCGAGGAACAGTGGGAGTCTGCCCTGCTCAGCTCTGACTTGGCGACGCAGCGAAAGCTGATATCCCAAGCAAGAGCAACTGCGGTGGACATTGGGGTCCTGAAATAAGGACTCCACCCAAAATCTGTATTTTCGCCTCTCTATCCTACCTTTTTGCAATAAATGTTTTCTACTACTACTTAGGCCCTCCTTTGCCGTGGGTGGGCCCCTATTCCAGGGCTCCACTGAGTCGGGCCACCTCGCTTGCGTGCGCTACTAGGGCCCTTTGGACCCCGAGCTCGCAGCTGGTGAGCCGGCTCTCCCATTGCTCCGCACATGGTGTTTTGTGTTTGTGGAATGCATGATTTCTTTCGCACTCCCACGTGATATGGTATAATGTCGGTCGTGCTCCGCACCACGGGCAGTTGGCGCTATATTGTGTGGGGAACATCTTGTTTAGTATGTATAAGTTAGGAAAGGAGCCGGTTTGCAGTCTACGCCATACTGTGGCCTCCTCCTTGGTTAATGCTTTATGCGGTGGGGGATATTGGATTCTTAGCCCCTTGTATAGGTTTAGTAATTCCGAATAGCTGTCCCCACAAGCGACCTGAGACTCCTCCGGGTTTAACGACGTTCCTGCTCGGCTGGTCATTCCTCGAGCTAGGATGTCTGCCCCTTCATTGCCCCTGATCCCCGCGTGACTTGGTATCCAGATTAAACTTTGTGTTTGTCGTTCCTCGGAGAGCGGGGCTCCACCGAGGATTTTGAGCGCCGTACTGCTAATTCTGCCTCGGATATAGTTCCTGAACGCTTCATGCGAATCTGTTAAAATGTTAAGGGATTTCCCTGTTCTATATCCTTCTCTAGCTGCCAGGGCGACAGCTATCTCTTCTGCCTCCGTTATATGGGACACTTCGGCTGTGAGGCTCGTGATGTGTTCTACTCGGTTGTTTACGACTACCGCTGCGGTGTAGTTTTTGTGTGCTTGGGGGTAGAGGGAGGCGTCTGTATAGACTGTATTGTCTCTGTGCCCAATGTGCCTCTCGTAAAATTCTGCTCTGGCCTGTCTCCTGTTAACATGGAGGTTTGGGTCCATGTTACGGGGGATAGGTTGTATGCTTATTTTCTTTCTTAGCGGGTCTGGTATTGCGGCCCTACTGTTTTGCGGCTTTTCGATATCCCGACCCAACCTCGTCAGGAGCGCCCTTCCGGTTGTTGTATTGCTAAGTCTTCGTACTTGTGCCTTGAGCTGGCATTCCCTCAGTTCTTCAAAGGTGTTGCTAACTCCAAGTTGCATGAGCTTGTCGTTCGAGGTGTTTCTTGAGAGATGAAGGGCTGTCTTGTACGCCTTCCGGAGTATCGTCTCCGCTTGCTCCTTTTCTGCTTTGATGGTTACGTGGTACGACAGTGAATATGTTACCCGGCTGACCACTAGGCTGTTGACCAGCCTGAGTGTGTCCTCCTCCTTCATGCCGTATCGCTTGTGGGCTACTCTGCTAATCATTCGGCCCACCTGCTCCGCTGCTTTGCTTAGCAGGCTGAAGGTGTGGCTGCATTTCCGGCTTCCTTGCAGCCACATGCCGAGGATTCCAATCATATTTTGCTCCGGGATATTCTGGCCCTCTAGTTTTACTTCGAGTGGGGCATCCGTAGGGTGTCTGCCTACTCTGACGAGCTTGGACTTCTCCGTTGAGCATCTGAGTCCCCTTTGTCTTGTATATTCTTCGATGCAGGTGGCAGCCTCTTGTAGTGCCTCTTGCTTCTCTCCCAGTGAGCCTTGGGTGGTCCAGATGGTGATGTCGTCCGCGTACATTGCGTGATTGATCCCCTGGATTCGGCTGAGTTTCTTGGCAAGATGGATCATCGCTATGTTGAAGAGTATGGGCGAGATTACCGAGCCCTGTGGAGTGCCCTTGCTTGGCGTGGAGAAGGTGTCACTCCGTAGGTCTCCTAGGCCTACTGTTGCCGTTCTGTTTGTGATGAAGCTTCTGACGTAGTCATGAATCTTCTTCCCGCAGTTGGTGGTGTTTAGGCCTTCCATTATAGCGGCGTGGGACAGGTTGTCAAAGGCCCCGTTGATATCGACGGCCATGACAACGTTTTCCCCTTGTTTTGGCATTGTTTCCAGTACCTCCTCTTTTAGCTGTAGTAATACGTCTTGGGTTGACAGGTTGGCCCTGAATCCGAACATGGTGTTGGGGTACCGTCCTTCGTCTTCTAGGTGCGTTTGTATTCGTCGGTTAACAATTCTCGCGTACAGCTTGCCTAGGCACGATGTTAGCGAGATGGGTCTAAGATTTTCTATCTGGAGTTTTTTGCCGGGCTTGGGGATCGTGACGACGACGGCGTGTTTCCACTCCGCTGGTACCGTTCCTTCTTCCCATTGTTTGTTGAGGTATAGGGTGAGTTGATTGATTGCTTCGTCGCTTATATTTCGAATCAGCGAGTTGTTGATTTTGTCCGCTCCCGCTGCCGTGTTTTCTGTTGTCGCCCTTATGGCCTCGACGACCTCTTCTCTCGTAATGGGTCTGTCCGTGGTTGGGTTTTCCGCGCCCTGGTAGTCGCCTTGGTAGCCGTCCACCTGGTCCTTCCCATAGCATTTCTCCCGTACCGCTTGCAGCAGTTGTTCTTCTGTGCCTTCGTACTGGTGGATCAGTCTTTGGATGGATTTGATGCTTTCCGCCTTGTTTTTGCTTGGGTCCATTAGCGTTTTTAGAATGCGCCACGTTCTAGCTGTGCTGAGGGTGCATTCATAATTTCCTCAAAAACCAATTTTCAATGACTGTGACGGCAATGCAGCGATGGCGTAGAGGTTGAGTATCCGTATCGAGTGCAAGGGGACCGGGGCTCGAATCCCGGTGCCACGCAGTTCTCCACCGGGTTTGAAATTAAAAAACCGTGTCGAGAGAATTGCACATCCAGGCCTGAGGTGCGGCCTGGTCTCGGTGACCAGAATCGATAACGCACTCCCTCACCAGAGCAGTCTTTGGCCACCCTGGTGTAGTACTTCGCCAAAGTTTTCTAAGAAGAAACCAGCTAAACCTCGGCCCTCAGTCCCCAGCGGCTGCGCAGCAACTGACCAAGGCCGCCGTCAGACCTGAGAGGCAGCGGAGGGTGCTAAGAATCACTGGCTCCTGACCGCGGCCGCCATTGGAAACGAAACCTGGCAACGTTTAACGCCAGAACTTTATCTAGTGAGGCTAGCCTAGCAGTGCTGTTCGAGGAACTAGCGGGCATTAAATTGGATGTCATAGGGCTTAGTGAAGTTAGGACGACAGGTGAGGGGTATTCAGTACTAAAGGACGGGCACATACTGTGCTATTTTCGGATTAGCGGATAGACGAGAACTAGGTGTGGGATTCCTCATTAATCAGGGTATAGCTGGCAACCTAGAGGAGCTCTATAGTATTCACGAGATGGTAGCAGCTATTGTGATTAGGCTCAATAGGAGGTACAAGCTGAAAGGGGTGCAGGTCTACGCGCCTATATGCAGCCATGATGACGAGACGTGTGAAAGTTTCTATGAAGACGTAAAATCGGCAATGATTAAAGTAAAATGAGAGTACACTGTACTGATGGGGTGACTTCAATGCGAAGGTGGGCAAGAAGCAGGCTGACGACCAGGCGGTAGGTGACCATGGGATAGGTTCTAGAAATAGCAGGGGAGAGCTATTAGTCGAATTCGCCGATAGAAACAATTTACGGATCATGAATGCCTTCTTCCGCAAACAAAAAAAACATTAAGTGGACCTGGAAGAGCCCCAATAATGAGACTAAAAATTAAATCGATTTCATACCTTGCGCTCAACCTGGCATCGTTCAGGATGTGGCCGTCCTCGGAAAGGTGCGCTTTAGCGACCACAGAATGGTAAGGTCTCGAATTAGCTTAGATTTGAAGAGGGAACGGAAGAAGCTATTGAAGAGGAAGTCCGTTTTACTTTAAATACTCTTCTGTTGTTTTCATTGATACATTTTTCAAAATTCACGCTTGGTGCTAAAATTTTGTCGCGATATCCTATGGAAATTTCCATGTTTATGCCACTACACCTTGGCCAATCCCCCCATGTGTGTATGTGTCATGCCTTACGAGGACGAAGAAGAAGAAGAAGAAGAAGGAAGTCCGTTAACGAGTTAGATGCAAGAGGGAAAATAGGGGAATTAAGGATATTGCTGCAGAACAGACATTCAGCTTTAACTGAGGAAGACGAGCTTAATGTTCATGCAATGGACGATAATCTGACAGCTATCACTAAGGAGTGCGCTGTAGAAGTAGGCGGTAGTACGGTTCGTCACGTTACCGGCAAGCTATCTCAATAGAAGAAAGATCTGATTAATAAACGCCAAAGCATGAGGGCGTCTAACCCTACAGACAGAGTAGAACTAGCAGAGCTATCGAAGTTAATAAATGAGCGCAAGATAGCCGCCATAAGGAAGTGTAATATAGAGAGAATAGAGCATGGTCTAAAGAACGGAGGTTGCCTAAAAGCGGTGAAGAGGAAACTAGACACAGGTAAAGACCAGATGTACGCGCTAAGAAACAAGGAGGGCAATGTCATTAGCAATATGGATAAGGTAGCTAAATTAGCCGAAGAGTTCTACACATATCTATACAGTAGACAATGTAATCAGAACATTAATGGTAGAGAAAATAGCGCACAGCAATGCGTCATCCCGCCAGTAACGAAAGAGGAAGTAAAGAGAGTCTTAGGAGCAATGCAACGAGGAAAAGCAGCTGGAGAGGATCAGGTAACAGCAGATCTGTTGAAGGACGGAGGGAAGATTGCGCTAGAAAAACTAGCCACCCTTTATACGCATTGCCTTATGAGCTCGACCATAGCAGAAGTTTGGAAGAACGGAAACATTATCTTGATTTATCAGAAAGGAGACGCCAAGGACCTGAAAAATTACAGACCGATCAGCTTACTGTCGGTTGCCTACAATTCATTTACTAAGGTAATCGCTAATAGAGTCAGGGTAACCTTGGACTTTAGTTAACCAAATAATCAGGCACCCTTTCTTAAAGGATATTCTACAATAGACCATATTCACACTATCAATCAGGTGGTAGGGAAATCCGCAGAAAATAACTAATCCCTATATATAGGCTTCATTGATTATACGAGAAAGCATTCGACTAAGTGGAAACCTCTGCATGCAGTCATACAGGCAGTGGGTAATCAGGGTGTAGAAAAGCCTTATGCCAAAATACTGGAAGATGTATATAACAACCGCACAGCTACCACAGTCCTTCATAAAGTAAGGAATAAAATTTCAATAATGAAGGGTGTCAGGCAAGGAGACACGATCTAGCCAATGCTGTTCACCGCCTGTTTACAGGAGACATTCCGAGGCCTGAATTGGGAACAGTTTGGGGTAAGAGTTAGTGGAGAATACCTAAATAATCTCCGATTCGCTGATGACAGTGCCTTGCTGAGTCACTCGGGAGGTGAAATGCAAATCATTATCGATGAGTTAGACAGGCAGAGGAGAACGGTGGGTCTAAAAATTAATATGCAGAAAATTAAATTAATGCTCAACAGTTTCGCAAGCTAAAAGCACTTTACAATTGTTAGCGAGATGCTGGAAATGGTAAGGGATTACGCCTACTTAGGGCAGGTAGTAACCTATGACCCGGATCATGAGAGGGAAATAAGAATGGGGTGGAGCGGATATTGAAGGTTCTCTCAGATCATGAATGACAGTTTAGCAACATCCTTCAACAGAAAAGCATGCAGCAGCTGTATCTTACCGGTACTGGCCTAAGAAACAGAAATGTGGAGGCTAAAGAAAATGTTTCAACTGAAATTGAGGACAGCGCAGTGAGCTATAGAAAATAAAATGCTAGGTGTAACGTTAAGAGACCGAAAGCAGGCAGAGTGGGTCAGGGATTAAACACGGGTTAATAATGTCCTCGTCGATATCTAGAGGAAGACATCGGTTTTTGCAGGGCATGTAACCCGATGGCAAGATAACCGATGGTCCTTAAGGGCAACGGGTACGTTTAAGGACACGTTTTAATAGAGGAGCCTCTGATTTACTAGGGACATTCACAAGGTAAGGAACTCAGGGTACGACGTGCAGCGCATGATTGAGCACGTGAACGCGCAAAGCCCATCCGAAGGACAAAAAACGTGATGTAATAAAGCAGAAAAGGAAGACGTAATGTTCGGCACCCCGCGAAGAGATCAGTTCACAATTAGAAATGAGGTATTGCGTGGAAGTACATTGTCCAAGAAAGGGTAGCGAGGTGAGATATAAAGTACCAACAGCGCCCGTATTGTCCTCTCAGAGTGTCCTGTCTTGTTATAGAAGCCGCACTGGAGGAAAAAGCCGCCGGCGATCGCCTAGCGTCACACACACACACACACACACACACACAAAAATTGGCGGTGCTTTAGCTCTGGATAAACCTGGAGTGACGCGATAGCTACAGCTGGCCGAGTGGAACTTTCTCAGTTGAATTGCTAAGTCAGTCTTTCGCCGCTCCGTTTGATGATGATGTTGATGATGTCCTTATGCTGAATGGCACGTACCCACGGCGGGTGTTTGGCCAGGGTGCGATGCTGGTACAAACGCACACATGGGTAAGGAGGAAAGTAAAAGAATAATTTTGTGACGAAGACTCGAATTTGGATTAAAAAAAAGCGATAAAGAACGGAAATGAAAAAGTTTTGAATTCACATTCTAGCATAAATATCTATCTGATGCAATATATGTCCGTGAATAAAATCGCACACTGGTTTCAAGGCATGTCCCTTGGCGCTTGCGCCCAAGGAGAGAAGGATCGGAATAGACAGAGGTAGCCCCAGTCGAGCGAGGGGGCTCTCCAAGTATGTTCTACGGAGAGAAGCGAACCGCCGGCAAAAGAGGAAAAAGTGATCTATAGACTCTATTTCGCCACAAGACTCACAAAGGTTGGTCAGCGATAACCCTGATCGACATAAATAGAGATTTAGTCGCGGTGTTCTGCAGCGCAGGATGGTCATGGACACCTCACATTTCCTTGAACTGCACATCCGCACACTCCAAGGAAATGCCAGGTGTTGAGAGGAAGAAGTGTGTCCCTGCTAAGGTGGCTGCACATCGCTCTTCAGAAAAACCTCGCCATCCACGTAAATACGCGCCCTAATTGAAGAGAAGTGCATCATCGCCTTGTCAAGAAGCTCCAGACGCCCTCTCACCATCTGAGGCCTCCTGGGAACCATGCATGATTGCAGCTGAGCTGGGCACTGACGCTAGGCTTAGTGCCTCCGCTGCCACGCTGGCGGAGGTAGCTCTGCCGGCGTCTCTCGTGGCAGCACCCGCCACGCAGTCGACACCTGATCCGCGGCGCCAGGTCCAGCTTTGTGCTCCCGGTTCATCTGGCCGATGCGCCCCTCCTGCCTTCCCGAAATGCTGAACTGCTGCTAAGTGATCTGCCCCCAGGGCCCATGACCATAAACTCTACACTTCCGGATGGACCTCAAACCGCACGACATGACGAACCGGGCATTCCAATGAACTTATCGGCACCTCTACCCGTGCAATCGTGCCCTCGTGCAACTCACAAGCGTCCCTCAAACGACAGCCAACTGATTCCATCTTCGGCAAGTGATGGCTCCCAAGGTAAACGCACTTGTCTTATGATCGAGAACTCGGTGGAGCCTACACCCGGATCGTCTTCTTACAAAGTGACCATTAAATCACTGGCCAACAAAAGCCTCACGGATATATCGAACAAGATTTTACAAGCTAACTTGGACGCGTGCCTCGGAACCAAAGGTTTTCAGGGCTTCACAGCCAGGACAAGGTCCAACACCATTGCCGTGTGGCTTCCGACTCTGACTGCCATAGAACGGCTGCAAACGCTGGCCAGTATTTCACTAACAAGCGAAATCTGAGTGCCAGTACAAGTGTATTTAGTTGAAAGCTCCGACTTGAAGCGCTGCGTCGTCTACAACGTCGATATCATTGAGGGTCAAACTGCACTCCAGCGTGAGCTGTACTGTCCCACGCACCGTGTCATCCAGGCCCGACGGATGGGAAAGGGGCGCTCTTGCATAGTCACCTTGCAAAGCCCTCTGACACTACCAGCCCGTCTGTACTATTTTGGCTGTATTTTACGGCCTCGGCCATATAAACCAAGTGCGGTATATTGCTATAACTGCTTCCGTACAGGGCATATGCGCAAATCCTGCCCCTTCACTGCTGCCGGTGAAGGTACATCGGAAGGGAGAGTGGCTTATCGATGAGGCCTTTGCAAATACGACGACCACGAGATAACATATCCAAGCTCTCCGACAAAACAAAAGGACACACAAAAGGCTCGTCATCGAATAACTAAGCATTGGCCAATACATGACAGTATAACTTCATTGCAGATATCCAATCGGTTCGCAGCTCTATAGTGGGATGATGACGAGTGGCCGGTGCTTCCTGAGCACACCTTGCATGATCCTTCAGCTCAACAGCCTTTTAACGATACCATGTGCGAAAAGAACGCCTCCGAAAACAGCCAACCAAAGCAACGCAGTGTGCCTGAACTACCACAGGACGATATGGCCGCAGTGGACGAACAAATCGCACGACTTTTAGTGGAGGTCCCCAAGCTCCGGCAACACCGAGAGCTGCTAGCTCGACGTAGACGGGCAGCGGAATCATCCGCCACGTCTATCAATGGCGCAGCAACATCGCCTTCCTGCCTCCCACCAGTGTCATTTCCTGCCGCCCCTTCCCAGATTTCCGTAGTGCCACTGGACAACTCTGCGACTTCTTTGCTCCGGTTTATGGTCAACAAGTTGTCCAACCTGACGTCCGTGATACTACTGTGCTTGGGGCTAGTAACTAGAAATGGCAAGTTCCAGTCGTGCTGCTGTGCTGCAGTGTAACTGCAGAGGCATTTCCACGAAGGTGGGAAAGCTCAAGACCCGACTACAAATTCACAAGCTCCAGGTATGGGCCATGCTGCTACAGGAAACAAACGCCTTGCCATCGATTCCAGGCTTCAGTGCCTACATGTCTCTTTCAGTGATAGACCGTCGTGTACAAACGGCTGCTCCCCCGGGAAAGGCAGCGGTGTATGTGGACTCACGTTTTCCGCATGTACGCCTTGCTCTCGAAAACTGGTGCATGTCGTATCAAGAGGTAGTGGCGGTGACTGCGAATTTAAGAAGGGAACTGTTGTGGTTGCTTCAATTTACGTTAGACCAGCCGGTGGCGCTTCCTCCCATTTTAATATAGGCTGGTTAATAAGTGTCCGTCGGCATTATCCCGGGTGTCCGATTTCAGTCGGAGGCGACTTTAACGCCCCTCACAAGGATTGGGGGTACCCCACTTCGAGCCCTCGTGGCAGGCGTGTGCGGGACGCCTTCACGGATGCCTAGTTTGTGCTGCTCAACCATCCTGGGGCAGCAACACGGCCAGTGCGTCAAATTCGCAGTCCTTCCTATGCTCCAGACTTAACGTGGTAGTCGGGTCCGGGTACTTCCTCCTGGCACACGGAGCCAGATTGCTTGGGGAAGTGATCATCACCCTAACATCATCGGTCTTCACACCTCACATTTCCGACCTTTACTAATGTTCTGTGATCAACTAGGACAGTTTTCGCTTCTGTCTGGACAATCTCTCTTCAGATTCTTCGCCAATCCTTGTTGAGCGCATAAAACAAGTATACAACTACCACCTGAACTGATGTTGGTCAACCGGCACCAGACCTCGGGCTTCTTAACTTGTGGACGGCACGCCGACAAGCCGAGCTGGCTGCTACGCGAGACCCTACTTCGTCGCAGGCACGTACGCGATTGCACTATCTTACAGCTAAGGCATGCAAATATGAACGCGACCTTTCTAGACGGCAGTGGCATGCGTGGTGCGAACAACTTTCTCCAAAATCCTCGAATGCATCTCTCTGGCGAGCATTCGTGCAATGGAACGCGGTCGCCGTTCGACTGACGCAGCAGCAACCGCATGCTTTGCGGCTAACTTGTCGCCAGATGATTTCGCCAAAGAAGCAGCGCGAAAGTTTTTCCCAAAATGCAATGCTGTGCCTTCTTCAGCCGCTAGTTTAAGAATGGCAGGCATCCCAGCGCGTGTATATCAAATGCCGTCTGATGTCGACGCAGATGGAATTGCGTGTCCGTTCTCTATGCCTGAGTTGCTGGCTGCAATAAATGATGCGAAACTGAAAACAGCGCCCGGCCCAGACAATATTAAGTACGAGTTGTACAAAAACCTGAGTAGCGCTGCACTCCCTCAACTACTATAGAAACCATAAACAAAGTATGGCTGGATGGCGTCGTGCCCGAGAGTTGGAAATCCGCTGTCGTGATTCCTATCTAGAAACCAGGAAAGCCTCCGACGGACCTTGCAATCTTACGACCTATCTCCTTAACTCCTACGCTGTGCAAGCTGGCGGAGAAAATGCTAGCCACACGATTGTCATGGTGGCTGGAGCAGCACTGTTTTTATCACCCAGCACAAATCGGCTTTCGTCCATATATTGGTACAGAGGACGGGTGGGCTGTGTTGGCATCTGCAGTTTTGTCACCTACCCGCTGCCGCAATGTGCGTACCGTTTTAGCACTCGACGTTGAAAAAACATATGACAACATCAGTCATGCAGCCATTCTGAACTCCATTGGCATGCTTAATCTCCCTCTGAGAGTGCGTAGTTTTGTCCAATCGTTTTTAGAAGGCAGAAAATTTGCAATACGCCAAGCGGCGAAGCGGTCGGATCATTTGTTCCTCTCTGCGGCGTGCCCCAGGGATTAGTATTGTCGCCGACGTTATTTAATATTGCTTTCATCCCGCTGGCTTGGCGCTTACATGACATCCGTGACATAAAACTTCTTCAGTACGCTGATGACATCACGGTGTGGAGTACTTACCAAGATCTCCGTACTCAGGAGGCTGCCCTTCAATCTGCCTTAGATGTTACCTCTCAATACGCATCATCCATTGGAATTCACCTCTCCGTGCTTAAAACAACATACGCGTCGGTCGCCAACCGCTGGAGACGCCGTAAACTTGCTGCAAGTCCAATCGGTCTTTGTCTATCAGGCACACCACTACAGGAAAGTTCGAGTGTAAAAATCATTGGCTTAATGATTCACCACTCAGGATCAGCGACTGCATGGCTTTCTCAGGCAAAAAAAGCAAGCTATTCAGACTTTGGGTTTGATTAGAAGAATTGCTCTTAAAACGGGTGGCGTAGGCTCGTTCGTTGCACGGCACTTGGTGAGGGCAGTTCTGCAGCTACGTATTGTTTATCAAGCCCAGTTTCAACATCTTACAAGAGCCCAATGGGATCGCCTTGAAGCCGCGAACCTAGAGGCTATGAGGACCATCACGTGCGTTCCACGCATCACACCGGCCATAGCTTTACAACAGAATGCGCAGCTCAATACCATTGATGAGCTGGTTCAGCAGCGCCGTGATGCGCGCAGCCTTAAGGCCAGTCTATCGCACTCCACGCATGCACTGAGGACTTATGCAACGTCACACTCCATTCTTCAGCCGCCAACGCCAGTTCTTCCCCCATGGAAGTTTTTACAGCTCAGTGACAACAATCCAGCAGATAATCGCCGACCAACATCTGCTAATTCGGCATCGTTTCTTCGCCAAAAATTTGAGGAACAAGATGCTTACCTGCCTGAAGGATCAATTGTTGTCTACGTAGACGCGAGCATACAAGCCTGCGAGGCAACAACAGCAATATACTGCCCGTGCAGACCAGCCCTCAATCAAACCTCTAGGTTTCAGCTTACGGAACCCCCTTCGTCCTTTTGTGCTTAGCTCGTTACAGTTCAAGAAGCACTTTGCTCCGTGGCCGCTATAACTATGCTCCCTGCGGCCCGCGTTGTCATCCGCACTGACGCCCTTCAAGTTGTCCAGTTCCTAAGGCGTGTTAGCCGCTGTCCAACGATATGTCAGCACATCCACCGGCTCGCGGCACGCGTCCCGCAGCCAGTACGTATTGAGTAAGTCCCACGGGATCTGCTCACCTATCAAAGCCAGGCAGATTTAGCGACCCGCCTTGCGAATCCAGACTCATCACTGCCTCCGCTTCTTCAATAGGACAACTTTACCCTCCTTTCATCAAAAAAGCAACTCCTCCGGCGCCGCACACATGCTCTCATCCCTCCGTGTGCGGAAACCCTCCCCCGCGGTCTTACCCGTGCAGAGGAGGTTGCGCTTAGAAGGATCCGGGTCGGAGTTGCCCTCACAACTGCCGTCACTCGGAAGTGGCCTCAATACCGCGATTTATTTCCTCGGCCAGGGTGTCCGATATGTAAACACTATGACATTGAAGCCGATATTCACCACTTACTGCGGGACTGCCCAGCTCTCAGGCCTACAAGGATCCGGCACCTGAAGGTAGCTGGTCTTTCACCAAACAACCCTGCTTCATACATTGCCTGGACACAGGGACCGTACCATCGGTCTCTACTGGAATTCATCGAATCAGCTAGCCCTTTTCCATTCATTTAACCACTACAACATCTTTCATCACACCTTCAGCCATCATTGATGCCCTGAGGCAATAAATTTCGCTTAAAAAATGCGCCGCCACCGCCACGCTGAACGCTCGAAATGCTACTGTAATGTAGCTATCGCTACAAAAATCCTGATTGGCTGTCGGGCACAGTGACGTCACCAGAATGAAGATATCAGAATGGCTGCAGGGGTGTGACGTACCAGCCTAGCAGTGGCGTCACCAGACCAGGTTGAAACTGGTGCTTGAACCTGGGGCTCACAAGCCCCGCCGTTCACTTCCAGCAAAGATATCAACAGCTTCAAATGCTATCGCACTGCCAACGCATGATGCTTTTTACGCCACATCTCTATAGGTGCCTAGATGAGCAAGCAAAGCTGATGTAGGGCTCTAAGCATGCGAACAAACTTCGCAACCTAAAGAAGATAAGGAATTTGAGGGAATAAGATGACCGCAGCATAGCTGGGGAAGCAAAGAGTTAGCACGCGTTTGCCTGCAGAGGATGTAATCGGACTGATGATGAAGATTGCGGAAGCCGATTTGATGCAGAGTGCATTTGTTTTTAAAACCTTATTGCCGAACTTACTGTGGATTAGCTCAGATAATCCAGGATATACAAAGCGGAAGATGTCGGCGTTCACTGTGTTCACTGGCGTTGGCGTTGACGATGTTCTAGACGGCAATGGTTTTGAGCAGAGATGGACATCCTCACGAGGACGAGCCCTCATGAGGGCGTCCTCACCCTCACCTCATAAGGATTTTACTCGGTGAGGTGAGGGTGAGGGAGGAAAGACATGATGAGGTGAGGGCAAGGGAGGGCAAGATGCATGGTCTGAGGGCGAGGTTGATGTCTCGTACCGTACTCAGGGCTGCCGTATTTCGTTTGTGCAGCCTGTTATTAATTCACGTTTTAAAGCGCTAGTTCTTAGAGTTAAGGTTCCCTGGGAACACGTAGTTTCTGCAGTCTGGAGGTTCACGAGGCGAACAAGAAAGACGCGGAGCCGAACATCTTCTCGGGAACGTCGTCGCGATGTGCTGACAATGCTATGACGTAAAAAGCGCTCTTCAAACTATAAAAACCTATTTTAAGAAATTATGTAAAGATTTAGATGAAACACACTGTATAGTGCGCTAGCAAGTAGGCACTGATCGGGCCGTGCGGGTAGCCGCCGGTCCAACGAGAACCGTGGTACCGCAGTGAGAATTTCCATTATCCAGCCCCGAGTCTGTCGGATAATCAGAGTGCAGAGTAAAGCATGTAGTAATTGTACCTAGTAAGGCTATTGAATTCCCAAGTCCTATTAAGCCTTGTTTTCCGGAACAAAGGCCGATTTCAGCTTGATGAGGTTTTAAAAACTGGCAGCAGCGTAAAAATACTTCTACGAAATTCCACTGCCAAATCAAAGCCTGTTGGTGGCGTTGAAGTGAATTTTTTCACTCACACGGTGAGTAGTTAAGTGAAGTGGTATCTATATTTTCGCTGGCAGTGCTGTATGGGAGAGCGGTGAAGCAATGTGATGGGCAAAGCCTACCACTGTAGTCTTACCATGGAAATAAAGCTTTACCACGTTGGACGGAATCATCGCTCGCTCCGCGTTTCTATGTAAGATGTGCTAAAAAGGAAATAGGTGTACTTCTCTCTAAATAACAGGAAAATGTCGGTTTATTTCTGTCCCTGGTGAGACGTGTGACCACGTAATCGCGCGCCTGATTTTATGAACCAGATTTCTTGCAGGCATGGTAGGGAATTGACACTAAACATTTGGTTAGTGCGGAATGTGGAAGCAAAGAAATCACGGGCCGTTTGGCATGGGATTAACCACGAACTATCGTGCGCTAGCACCGCCCTGGTCTTGCACTGTTTATCTTGACTTTCCATGCTTTTTCTTGACCTGAACTGGCTTACTTCGGTTGATAAATCATATAACGTAACTTTGCATGATATTGCATCATTAACTGTTATTGAGCCCAAATGCTGGATTATAGCGACCCGTTTGATTTTCAAGAGGCATGAATAATGTTTTGTAGCGAAAGCTACACTGGCCACGAACTCGCAGTTTCGTCGTGCTCGCATTCCCACCGTGGTCGCACCGCACGTGACCAACACCATGACGAACCACGTGACAAGAACTAGCCAGACAACCAGACTAACCTGCGCTTGCAATTAAGATTAACCAAGGCTATAACCAAGCTATGCCTTAACTTTCGCTACGTATCTCCTGGCATAGCCGAGCTAAGCCACTGCCAATTTTTATTTTAGGCGACAGCATAAGAGCCTCACTGCAGCGGAATCCGGCATCGCAGGGGGGGGAAGAAACTAAAGAAATAAAAAAAATTGATTGTAAAACATTTTATTCGCCGGGAAGAGCTTGGCAAGAGGTCGCGTTAAGTGGTCGAGAGTACATAGCCCTCGACGACTTTGTCAGCCCACTCCACCGCCAGAACTTGCGTTCTGGGGTCAGAGCTAGCCAGCACGGTCTCCCACCACTCGAGAGAAGGAGCTGTAACTAGATCACCCGGAGGTGGCTCTATTTTGCAGTCCCACAGGATGTGATCGTAGGTAGCACGTTGGCCACAGTGTTTGCAGTTTGGGTTGTAAAGATCTGGATAAATGTGCGCGAGGAGTGATGGGGTGCGTATCGATCTCGTCTGTAGACGACGCCACGTAACCTCTTGTTCTTTAGTAAGTCTTTTGTCTGGAGGGGGGAAAATTCTCCTCTCTAGTTTAAAATGATTGGTGAGATCATGATATGTGATCATTGAGTCCTTCGTGAAATTCAGGGAGCCAGACTCATCCACTGCCCGGTCGACGAAACCTCGGGCTTTATTGTGGGCTGCCTCGTTCCCCGGATTCCCCGAATGGGCTGGGACCCATATCAATTCGGAATAATTTGGTGAGAATTTGGTTGCGTTAAGGATTCTAAGGGAGGTGTTTGTAATTCGCCCTTTAGCGAAATTATTGATACCCATTTTGGAATCGCTGAGGATGATGCTCCCTTGGGTATGTGCTAGGGCGAGGGCTATAGCCGCCTCTTCTGCCGTTTCAGAGGATTTCGTTTTGATTGTCGCCGAGACGATGTGGTCACCATTCTCGTTCACAACCACAACTGCAAAGGCATTGGTATTTTTGTATTCTGCCGCATCTACATAAAGTGTTGCAGCGCACTGTCTGTATTTCTTATGTAAGGCTTTGGCTCGTGCTTGTCTTCTACCCTCATGGTGTAAGGGGTGCATGTTTTTGGGGAGTGGTTTGATTAGTAGGGCCGTCCTATAGGCGCGGGGTAAGTCTACTTTAGCATCGTTATTCGTAGGTTGAAAGTTAATTCCGAGCCTGGTAAGAATACTCCTGCCAGTTCTGGAATTGGCTAATCGCGCTGTTTGAGCCATTAAATAGGCTTCTTTCAGTTCATTGTAGGTGTTATGTATTCCTAACCTCATAAGCCTTTCGGTTGAGGCATTTAGTGGGAGTCCTAACGCAGCCTTATAGGCCTGCCGTATCATGCTATCCAATTTGTCCTTTTCTGCTTTCGAAAATTTCAGATAAGGGGTGGCATAGAGTATCCTGCTCAGCGCAAAGGCCTGCACTAGGCGGCATAAATCTCTTTCCCTCACCCCTTGTCTGCGGTTAGCTATGCGGCGGAGTAATCGCGCCGTCGCTTCTACCGTGCGTTTTAGCTTAGTGAGTGTGTCAGTATTTTTTCCATTTGTTTGTAAAAACAACCCCAGTATTCTCATGGTCTCTACCTCTTTGACAGATCGTCCATTAACATAGACGTTTATTTGCGGGGGGGATGTCGTGGTACGCCTACCTCTTTGTTTACGACGGATCACGAAGAGTTCAGATTTTTGCTCAGAACAAGTGAGGCCGGAATCCCATGCGCATGCCTCGATGATGTCCACTGCTGCTTGGAGTGTGTCTTCTATGTAGCCTTCGCATCCTTTGGTTACCCAAAGTGTGATGTCATCTGCATAGAACGTGTGATGTAGGTCTGGTATTTGTGCCAGTTTGGGGGGAATTTTGATGAGGGAGAGGTTAAAAAGGAAAGGGGACAGGACGGAGCCCTGTGGCGTTCCTTTACTTCCTAGTTTGATTGGGGCAGACTCTATTGTTCCGACCGTTATCACTGCTGTTCTGTTAGTGAGGAAGGATCGGATGTAGTTGTACGTCCTTTCTCCGGGGTTGATTTCTGACAAGTTTGTCAAGATGGCTTTGTGGGTGACGTTGTCGAAAGCTTTAACAAGGTCTAAACCCAATATTGCTTCGTTCCTGTTCCCTCGTCAGCTTCAATTATGTCCTTGTTAAGCTGCAAGAGAATGTCCTGGGTAGATAGTTGGGCCCTGAATCCTAACATTGTTTCAGGTAGGAGGTTCATGTCCTCCGCATAGTTTTGTAGCCTATTGAGGATGACATGCTCCATGAGTTTGCCTAGGCATGATGTTAATGAAATTGGGCGTAGATTCTCAGTGCTGAGTTTCTTACCCGCTTTAGGAATAAAAGTGATTTTCGCGTGTTTCCACTCTGGTGGTATGTTGCCTGCATGCAAGTATTTGTTCATAAGGTCTGTAACCGCCGCGATCGACGTTGTGTCTAAGTTCCTGAGAGTCTTATTTGTTACTTTGTCTGGTCCTGCCGCAGATGTTGTCCGCAGTTTTCCAATTGCGTACCAGACCTCTGCGTCTGTGATGTCTGCGTCTAAATTTGGATTAGGAGTCCCCCGGTAGTCTGGTTGTGTGGTACTATCATCCGTGTTTAGATAACGTTCTGCTAGCTCTTTGATTAGGTCTTCAGTTGTACCCTCATATTTATGTATGAGTCTGTACAGTTGACTTTGTTGCACGGGACGTGTTTGTTCTGGATCGAGCAGGTGTCTTAGAAGATGCCATGTCTTCTTATTTCCGAGCTGTCCATTGACGCTTTCACATATTTGGTTCCATTGTTGTGTTTGGAGAGTAAGTGTATGTTCCTCGATTCGCCTCTCGATTTCAGCGATCTTTTTGCGTAGTCGCTTGTTGTGTTTTTGCTGCTTCCAGCGTTTTTGGTGGCCTTTTTGTGCCTGCCACAGGTGTAACAGCTTTGAGTCTGCAATCTGCTCCTCCTTCTCAACTGGCACCACAACGCTAGTGGAGCTGACATCCTCATTCAGGGAGATAACCCAGTCGCTAAGGTTAGAGATCTTTGGAGCTGTTTTGTCGCGAAGTTGCCTGAACTTGTCCCAATCCGTGGTTCGTATTTCTTTTGCTTTGTTTTTAAGTTTTGTCGTGGGAAAGGTGATGCTAAGGATGAAGTGATCACTACCAAGGTTTTGCCCGGTGTTGACCCACTTTGCGTCCTTGACGCTTTTAGAGAGGGATAAGTCTGGAGATGTGTCTACACATACACTGTTACCCATGCGTGTGTGGTCGCTCGGGTTGTTTAGCGTTGTGAGCCCTAGTGACTGTATGATTTGCCAGAGCAGGTTCCCTTTCGGAGTTGCTTTGGTATATCCCCATGCTGGGTGTTGAGCGTTGAAGTCTCCCACAATTAATAGTTGAGCCCTAGCAGCCAGCTTTACTGTGTTTATCAACAAGTGTGGGAGTCCATTGCCTTTGTTTCTGGGAGGGTTGTATACATTAAGGATGAAGAGATTTGAGCCTCCTTTTTGCCTTGGTACTATTTCAAGTAGGGTGTAATATTCTTCCGAATCATTTATAAAATGTTGAATTGCGGTGATATTTCTATGCACCAGAGTGGCTGTGAAGGAGCCGGCTGCGTTACTAGTATCATAATGAGGTGGCAGATATGCTTTATAGCCTGGCAGTGTAGCCCTGCCGCTAGCTTCTTGCAATGCAATCACGTCTGGGGTTGGAACAGACGGTGCTTGTTGGATGTGGAGCTGCAAGTGGGCCCGCTTGCGGCGGAAGCCTCTGCAGTTCCATTGCCAAATTTCAAATTTTTGGTGTGGTGCCATGTTGGGTTATAGATGGTTGTGGCGTCGTGGACAGATCCAAGGTGGGGGGTAGGCGGGCCTCGATAGTTGTAAGCCTATCCATTATTTGCTGCATGCAGGTGGCTATTTGGGATACCTGTCCCTCTAGTGTTGCAAAGCGAATATCTATCTCTGCAAATTTGGTAGTAACGAGGCCTTGGAAGGTTGCTTGTTCTGTTGATATAGCGCTAGTTCTCTCTGACAGAGTATTGATGTCTGCCCTGAGTTTGGTAGGCGTTTTCGACGGCTGCGGGCTGTCGGCTTCCGAAGCCTCGGCCTTTCTTTTGGATTCCTCGCCTTCTTTTGTAGGATGCGGTCTTTTAGTTGCTATTCTGGCGTCTGTGTCCGTCGCGTTATGGGCTGAAGACTGGGACGCGTTGGAGGGAGTGTGGCAAATAGCGTCTGTTTCCATCGCATTATTGGTCGAATCCTGGGACGCGGTGGGTGGCATTCTAGCCGCAGTGGCATTCTGTACCTGATGCGCTTGTAACAGGCGTTTAATGTCAGCCAACTCTTTTTTAAGGCTGGCAATTTCTCTGTCTCGGGATTGTAGTTGGATCTGAAACTCCTTCTCTCGAGCGTCAATAGATTGGGAGGCCTCTGCTGGCCAGCTCACCTTTTTATTGGAGCGGCTATCGCTGCGTCCGCGGCTTGAGCTTCTCTTGGCGTTCCCTGCAGGGTTCCCCAGGGGCGGGAAGGAGCTGGAGTTGTTCCGGCTGTGGCTTCCTCCTTTTCCGGTAGCACCGTGTTCCTTCTTCCTGGGCCTAGACTGGTGTCCGTGTAGTGATGAGTCGTTGTCCCCTTGCTTGGGTGTCTGGTTGCCATGGGGCGTTCCTTGTTTGTTCTTGTTGATCAGCCGGAATTTGCAGTTCCGGCTGCCTGTGTTGTGGCCCCCGTTGCAGACGATGCATACGGGTTGGCAGGTTGGCTGTTCTCCCTCAGGTGGAGGCGAGTGATTTTCTCCGCAGCGGCGGCAAAGGTTCGTTGTAGGTTTGTAGCAGACATCGGCCCGGTGTCCTACTCTCCTGCAGTTGTAGCATACCTCATGTTGCTCCCTGAAGGGGTGGACCCGAAAGACGCCGCACTGATAGATTACTTGGCTGGGTAGCTTCTTTCCAAAAAAGGTGATTTGTATTGTTCTGGATTTCCCGATCCTTCGGGCATCCACAACTTCTATTCCTTCGTTTCGGTTTCCGAAGCCTTGGCGAACCGCTTCGGGCGAGTCTCCCGCGTAGGCGTTGTAAATGACCCCTTTTACCGAGTCTTCGGGCGCCGCCACGTACGACGTTACGTTGTAGGTTTGATCTTGGAGGTTCAGTTTTTCAATATTGGCGTATGCAGTCGCCCGTTGACGATCGGGCGTGCATAGCGTAAAGGTGTTGTTGGCCGTATTGACTCTGATAATGTCTTCATTCTTCACCGTATCATACGGCAGCCTGGCCACCTCGCAGGCGCAGAAGAGTAGTAGTCCGGGCGCAAAGTCCCTCAGATTCCAACCTTGTGGTCGGCAGACGATTTTGTAGTCGTCGGTCGGTAAGCGCGGGAGAAGGGCTTTCTTGCTGAGTGCAAGTAGCTTCTTCCCGTTCTTTCGCGATGGAAAATTGGAATTAGACTTGCCTTGGCCGTGCCCCTGCGCAGGCTCGTCGTCGGTTGATGCGGGCCCTTTATTCTTCAGGCTTCGTTGTCGGTCGCGGTAACGAAGAATGGTTTCCCATTTTCCGGCCTCGAGCTCCGACGGTGATATTTTCTCGCCTTCCACGGCGTACTCCATCTGTGCGGGTCCCTGGGCGCTCAGTTCCCGGCGGAGAGGTGACGAGCTAGGTCGAGCTCGATGGCTAGGCCGGCAGTCAGCCGGCAATATGCCTAGGTGTCCGTAGATTGGCAAAATCCGGCTGCAGCAGGCACTGGACAATGGCCCGGATGTCGTCCAAAATATTCGAGCCCGAAGGCTGACTCTTTCTGCCGAAAAGTGGCTTCGAGGCGGGAGCCCATGCGAGACACGTCAGCACAGCTCCGTGGATTAAATAAAAAAACTCTATAGCTGGGTGAGCGGAATCGAAATCCGCGGCAGCGCCAAAAATCAGTTCCGCTGGCCGCTGCTTTACCCGCCGCGGTGGCTCAGTGGTTAGGGCGCTCGACTACTGATCCGGAGTTCCCGGGTTCGAATCCGACCGCGGCGGCTGCGTTTTTATGGAGGAAAAACGCTAAGGCGCCCGTGTGCTGTGCGATGTCAGTGCACGTTAAAGATCCCCAGGTGGTCGAAATTATTCCGGAGCCCTCCACTACGGCACCTATTCTTCCTTTCTTCTTTCACTCCCTCCTTTATCCCTTCCCTTACGGCGCGGTTCAGGTGTCCAACGATATATGAGACAGATACTGCGCCATTTCCTTTCTCCAAAAAAAACCAATTATTATTATTATTGGCCGCTGCTTTGGACTACTACGCCATCTCCACAGCTTTTATTAATCTTCTGTTTATTACTTTGAAAAAAATATTCTACTTACATTAACTAAATTATTTACAAATCTTTTAGGAAATGCCACGAAACACACCCCAAAAACATAAAGCAGCAGAGTAGACGCTACGTAAGGCTGAGCACGTCACCAAGAGGGAATGCCACTCCGATTTAAAGTCGGTCGGTTCATATACTTCACTCAGATGAACGATGAGTATTTCCCACGTGCCAAGAAAGCACTCCTGCCCTACGATTCTTCCCATTCTAAGACTATAAAAAGAGCCATTGTTTCGCACTGCTTAGAATCTGCGCTTCGTAAGTCGTGTTCGCACGAAATGCACGGTAGCTTCCATAATCAGATTCGCAGGCTATTGGCTGCAGACTTCCCTTGTTCGGTCCTAACGGCAGTCGCTGAAACCCTCCTAAAGAAGCTCGGACCCCGACGAACGATGGCTGGGACTGAACGCGCGAGGGCCAATCCCGAGGTGATGCCTTACATTCATAATCTTTCTCATAACCTCAAGAAAGTGGCCAGTAGGCACAATCTGTCTCTTATTTGCTCGGCGCCAAATAAGTTGGCCAAACTATGCCCCCATATCTGCGGGGAAGTTCAACGCGGTTGCAAGAAGCAACATCAAGAAGCCTTCGTCAAATGTGCCTTGGGAGTGGTCTACATCATTCCACTGTCCTGTGGAAAATGCTATATACGGCAGACGGGGCGCTTCCTCAACGACCGTTTAAGGGAGCATTCTCAAAACTTAATCCTACTAGATAAGCTCGCGAATTTAGTTTCGCATGTTCTGCCGTGCAAGTGCGAGCCCCGCTTTAAAGAAGCAAAGATTCTGGGCAGGAGTGCAAGTACAAAAGCCAGAGTTTTGCTGGAGGCTTTCTACATTAACAAAAAATCGAGTGATTGCATCAGCGACGCGTAAATAAGTTTATTCACCTCCGAGCGCGCTTTTCTGGAAAGGTTTCTGTAAGAATCCCACCGCCTCTTTCGTGCGTGCCTGTTTTTCGTTTTTTTCTGTAGGTTCCTCTTCATTGCTTGTCCCCCCCCCCCCCCTCTCCCTTCCCCTTTTTCCCAGATAATACATTTTGGTACTCGTTCTTTCTTCGATTGTAGATATGTATTCAATTTTTCCCCTGTTTTCTTTTTTCTTTTTCTGTCAAGAAGTCCAGAGCCACCCTAGTGTCATGTGCGCATGCGATGTGTACACGTATACATATATTGATATCTGTTACGGAAAATAGAGTCAGTTGTTAGTAGCGTTCGTCCTTGTGGTGTCTCCCTCCCGTGCTCGTCTCTTTTGCGCTACATCTTTTTTCAAGTATAAGCCACCAACTCGCCCAGCAACAAGTTTTATTGAACGATCAGTTGGGAGGAATCTTAACATCCTGCCTGTATGAAATGGCAAGCTCTTGAGCTTCTTCTTCTTCTTCTTCACCCCAGGTATATGGATGTGCTTGCAATGTCGTCGTCTTTCTCACGTACCCGTGTTCACGTGTGCTAAACTGCCAGTGTCTCAAGCTATAGGTTGATAGCGTGGTCTTCTTTATCTTCCATGCGTGCGCGTGGAAGTGTCATCAAACGATCGTGCAGCAAACCGCACGAAATGGCGGGAGATTAGAAGCACTGAAATTCAGAATACCCTGTGCCATCGCAATGTCATCGGGTAATGGTAATTACGCGACCTGCAAACTTTCCTTCTTCAGAGTCTATTCTGTGCTCAGCAGTTATCGTAATTGTTGTGGTAAAGGCAACTGCATTGTTTTCTAAATATTCTTGGCATACATTAGTTTTTGTACAAAGACCACAACGCGCTGACTCATTTTAGCAGTGCATATAGATAACAACAAAATTCTGTAAGTGCAGGGCGTATGTATGCATTCAGTGCGCGCCAGAAGTAAAGGCAGATTGATATTTTGGGGCTTAACTCGTAACTGTCTCGGTTTTGTCTCACGCATTAGCTCTAACAATACACACACATCTAAACTGACACACACGATATAAGGATCTAGCCTCTCGTCCGATAGTGACTTGAGGGCTTGTCTTATGTGTTTAATACCCAGCAATATCGCAAGAAGTTGCCGACTGCAAAAAATAACTCGAGTTTTAAAACGACTGTTCACGAGGGTGAGGGTGAAGAAGGGTCAATGATGTGAGGACGAGGGCGAAGGAGGGCCTGGAAATTTTTCGAAGTGAGGATGAGGGTGAGAGAGGGCCGGATAACTTTTCAAAATGAGGGCGACGGTGAGGGAGGGTCATGGTTTCAAAAATGAGGGTGAGGGAGGAAAATCAAAAATGAGGGCATTTGTCCACCTCTGGCTTTGAGCAAACAAAGGGCGCATAACTTGCTCCCTGGATATGCGGACGCCTCAGTCGTGCTTTGACACATGTGGCGGTGTTGATAGAGAGATGTGGCCTTAATGCATTAGCGCAGACAGCGTTGTGGCTGACATGCGGCACTGCAGCAATAGGTAGGCCGCAGCGTTCATTTGGTGATCACTCTTTAGCGATCAACTATTAACTGCATGCAACCTCCCAGGGTGGCAGAGAGGGCGCGCTGCCTATCCAGTGTCGGAACGCAATCAAAGCAGGCTTTTGGAGTAGTACAACAATGCCACGTACATGAAAGCGAGATTGAGTACTCCACTGACTCACGGAGCCGGTTGTGCGCCTTCCCTTCCGAGAAAATGAACGGCGCTTGCAAAGTTGTCAACGCCAATGAACTCTGTGAACGCCGTTGGCTCACTTGTTTGTTTGGTTTTTGAGGAAAGCAAATGGCACAGTAACCGTCTCACATATCTCGGTGGACACCCGAACCGCGCCGTAAAGGAAGGGATAAAGGAGGGAGAGAAAGAAGGTAATAATTGGTTTTTAATAATTGTTTTTTTTTTGGGAAGGAAATGGCGCAGTATCTGTCTCATATATCATTGGACACCTGAACCGCACCATAAGGGAAGGGTAAAGGAGGGAGTGAAAGAAGAAAGGAAGAAAGAGGTGCCGTAGTGGAGGGCTCCGGGGATAATTTCGACCACCTGGGGATCTTTAACGTGCACTGACATCGCACAGCACACGGGCGCCTTAGCGTTTTTTCCTCCATAAAAACGCAGCCGCCGCGGTCGGGTTCGAACCCGGGAACTCCGGATCAGTAGTCGAGCGCCCTAACCACTGAGCCACCGCGGCGGGTAGAAAGAAGAAAGAGAAAACTGAAAATTGAAAGTTGGATTTTGAGGACCGGCGCGTCGCTGCCCAGCAGCGGAACACCTGTGGCTCGGTGCTACTAGTGGCGCATGCGCAGTTTTGACTAGGGAGAGAGAGAGAGAAATGCGCCGTGTGTTGTCACTGCTCCTCGCGCATGCGCAACACGGCTCTCCAGGAATCACGCGAAACGGTTCAACCTGCGGTCAGTAAAGCTTTCGCTTTAATATCCGCGGCAAGGCGCACGTTGTGAGGTCATGTGCCTCCTCGGAGTACCACCACGGCGAAATCGCAAGTTTGCGGACAGTAAAGCTTTCGCTTCAATAATCGTAGGCCACACTCCGCTCATTTAGCGCACGGGTTTTGACGTATTGTTCGTTTTATCTGGAAGGAGGAGGAGGTAAACTTTATTAAAGAAAAGGCCTTTGGCGCGGGTTGGGGTGACGTTCCCCTCCCCGCGGTGGGCACCTCTTCTAGGCCGGACGCCAGGTGGCCGACCGAAGATGTCGCTCGGCGACCTCTTCGGCCCGATCCGTGACTCGGAGTTGAACCTCCGGGTCCGAGCTGAGCAGCGCGGCCTCCCACTGCGATTGGGTAGAGAGCTGCAGACTGTTCGACGGCTTGTCTTGAGGACATGAGTATAGGATTTGGGGTGTGTCTGCCTTATGGTGCCCACAGAGAGAACAGATGGGGCTGAACTGCTCTGGGAACCATATGGAGTACATGTACGGATTAAAGAAAGTGTTTGTTTGGAGCTGCCCTCAACTGACTTGCTGTGTTTTACTTAGAGATCTATGTGGGTCTGGGAATATTTGTCTTTCTTTCTTGAAGTGGGTAGTAATTTCTTTGTAGGTCGTCATTCGCTCCTTGGCCGACCTGAGCTCGGGGTAACGCACCTCCCGGTTAACTACGAGTCCTCGGGCAAATTGGTGCGCCGCCTCGTTTCCAGGATGGCCCGAATGGGCGGGGACCCAGATCAATGTGATATGGCGGGTATTGGAGATTTTTTGTAATATATTGATGGCTGCTGAGTGGGCCCTTCCTTTGCAAAAATTTCGAATTGCGGTTTTAGAGTCGCTGATGATGTATTTGGCAGTGGTGGAGGTAATTGCTAAAGCTATGGCAGCTTCTTCGACCTCCTCCGGAAATTTTGTTTTATCGATTGTCGCCGATACGACGGGAGAACCTCGATGATCGACAACTGCCAGGGAAAAGGCGTCTCTGTCCGCATGTTCTGCCACGTCCACATGCGCCGTGTCTTTCTGAACTGAAAATCTTTCGTGAAGTTTTTGTGCCCTAGCCTTTCTTCTGTCTGTATCATAGTGTGGATGCATGTTTTTGGGCAGAGGATGGACTATTAAGTGTTCGTGCACGAGTCTTGGAATTGGCAAGGTGTGTGCACGGATTCCTTCATATTGTATTCCTGCCTTCTTTCGGATGAAACGTCCCGTTTCAGTGCCTGATAGTCTTTCGTATTGTGCGGTGAGGTGTGCTTCCATCATTTCCGCTAAGGTGTTATGAATTCCTACCTGTATTAGTTCTTCATTTGGGGTATGCCGAGGGAGGTTCAGCGCAATTTTGTAGGATTGTCGAATTAGAGAATCCACTTCGTCCCTTTCTCTGACAGTGAGGGTGACGTACGGTGTGGAGTAGATGACTCTGCTAAGAACGAAGGCCTGGATTAGTTTCCTGGTCTTGGCTTCTTTAACTCCTCCTCGCCTATTCGCGATGCGTCTGATGAGGAAGGAGATTTGGTTGACGGTGTTTCTCAGCTTCTTAATTAGTGTGCCATTTTTTCGGTTTGACTGTATCAGCATTCCCAAGATTCTTAGTGTTTCCACTTCTGGGATGGCTGCCCCTTCCGCGTATATTTTGATCTCAGGCGCTTTATGTTCTTTTTTTGACGCTTTGGGTGTAGGATGAGGAGTTCAGATTTTTGGGGGAACACGCAAGTCCCGCTGCTTGTGCCTCCCCTACTACTACATCTGCCGCTTGTTGTAGCGTATCTTGTATCGTGCCGACACTCCCCTTGGCGGTCCAAAGGGTGATATTGTCCGCGTACAAGGAGTGTTCTAGGTATGGAATTTTGGCGAGTTCGCGTACCATTTTGATGAGGGTTATATTGAATAAGAAGGGGGAGAGGACCGATCCTTGCGGCGTTCCTCTGTCTCCTAAAGTGAAGGTGTCGGATTTGATTGCGCCAATTTGAATTTTAGCCGTTCTATCGGAAAGTCCTTGATGTAGTTAAACGTTCTTTCGCCTACATTCAACGGTGAAAGATAATCCAGGATTGCTTTGTGTTTGACGTTATCAAATGCTTTGGTTAAACCTAGAGCTAGGATTGCCCTTGTGCTCCTTTCTTGCTCCTGAGATAGGACCTCGTTTGCTAGTCTGAGCATCGTATCCTGTGTTGATAAATATGGTCTAAAGCCGAGCATAGTGTTTGGATATAAATTCTCTTTGCGCATGTGGGACTGCAGTCTGTCGAGTATGACGTCCTCAATAATTTTTCCTAAGCAAGAAGTAAGCGAAATAGGTCTGAGATTTTCGAGCGCGAGCTTTTTGCCCGGTTTTGGAATGAATTTAACGATGGCGTGTTTCCAAGACGCTGGGAGTTTTCCTTCCCTCCAACATCCGTTCGCAAAGTCCGTGAGGGCTGTGATGGAAGCGTCGTCTAGGTTTCTGAGTGTCTTTTTGTTAATGCAGTCCTCTCCCGGAGCGGATGTCGTGCGTATCTTAAGGAGGGCTGCTCTTATTTCCGCCATCGTTATCTCAGCGTCCAGGATGTGGTTAGGTTGTCCTTTATAATCGGGTAGGGACTGCGTCTCTCGGGTTGTGCAGAAGTATTTCTGGTGGAGCGTGTTTATAATATCTTGATCCGTGCCTGGGTCTGTATTTAGAATTTTGGTGATTTCCTTTTGAGTCGTAGCTTTGTTCGATTCCGGATCGAGGAGATGCCGCAGAAGATTCCACGTCTCTCTCGTGCCTAGATTGCCATTTATATTTTCGCAGATATGGTTCCACTGCTGTCTCCCGAGTTCTGCGGAGTGGTGTTGAATTTCTTCCGTGAGTGTGACTATCCTATATCTAAGCTTTTTGTTGTATTTTTGCTTAAGCCACCTTTTTTCTAGGCTTTGCCTTGCCTCCCACATGTGTGTGAGGCGGCTGTCAATCATACTTACGCCTAGGTCATGCACTACGTGTTTAGTGGCCTTTCCCACGTCTGATAGGAAGGTTTGTGTCTACTGTGCTAGGTCTGTGATCGGTTCCCGATTTTGGTCACGCATCGTCCTAAATTTGTCCCAGTCAGTGATTCTGTTTTTTCTGGGTTGGGGTTTCAGATTGCCAATGACGATTTTTGACATTATGATATAATGGTCACTTCCCAGATTTTGTCTGGTGTTGCTCCAGCTTAAGTCTGGGAGATTTTTGCCCATCATGAGGTCCGGGCACGTGTCCCTGTTCACGCTGTTGCCTATCCTGGTAGGCTGCATGGGGTCCGTACATTGGGTTAGCCCTCTTTGCTGGATAAAATCGATTAGGGCCGTGCCTTTCCTGGATATTGTTGCGTGTCCCCATTGCACGTGTTGAGCGTTGAAGTCGCCCACAATTAGGATTGGGTTTTGGCCTGCAATTTGTAGGGCTTTGAGTATAGCGGCTTTCGCTGGTCCAGCCTGTGCCCTGGGGTGGCTGTATGCGTTAAGTATGAACAGAGAAGAGCATTTTCAAGTAGTAAGTTTGTATTTCGCGCGCTTGCAAAACAGCTTCGATGTGTACAATGCAGTCTGTATGAACCTTGTGCAGAGCGCTTGGGCGGCGTACTGGGCGCACTTGCAAGCCAATAAAGGCAGAACTTCTCGCAGCTGCTATATTCCAGAGATAACACTTGCAGAGCAATAGTGTAAGATACACCCGCAAGCAAGTTAGACACAAAGTTACGAACACTTCTGATTTCAGGTTTTTAAGGGAAAAGCTTATAATAATAATAATTATTATTATTATAAGCTCTTACCTTTATTATCATTATAAGCTCTTCCCTTCAAAACCTGAAATTAGAAGAGTTCGTATCTTCCTGTCGTATCCCCTGTCACATTCGTTAGTGACTGCGACATTGCAACTAGCGTGGAAAGCACAAGGACAGAGGCAAAAGGAACAGACGAGACAGCACGCTAGACTTCAACTGACGTTTAATGCACACGTAACAGATTTTCCTTTCGGCGCATGCTCAGGAGACTAACGAATACGCACCAACTAGCCCAACTGTCTTCCATGGTCATGTAGTCACTAACGAATACACTCCAACTAGCCCAACTGTCTTCCATGATCATACCCCTGTCACAGGGCCAGTTTCACTGGCCATCGAGTCGAGGGCCTTCGAAATTCTCAATCGCCATCGAACTCGAAGGAGTTGTGTCGCTGCTACACGGCAAATCTCAATGGCCATTGAAATGATTCTCGTGTCTTACGCGAAGCTTGTGTGGCGCCGCAATCGCTACTTTGGATTTTTGCAAAAATAACAAAAAAATTGATAAATGTATACTAAATGCTTAAATACTCGCATACGCGCATAGACACTGCTGTAGCAACTATAATACAAGGCCAGCCAAAACAAAGCCAGTCCCACTGCGTCGGAGCGCTGCTTCGTCAGGCTTAACACCCGGGAAACCGCCTTGATATCTGAAAAACAAAAGCTTTTGTCTCTTGAAACTTTATGCGAGGGTAAGAATGCTCGAATCAAAGGCGAATAACGTTAAGTACGCAAGCAACGCAAAGACCGCAACGCAAAATTAATGCGCTTAAAACCAGTCTGATACAATTTTATAATCATTGTACAGATTGCTTGCATTAAAATTTAGGCGAATAATGTTTGTTCATGATTTTGTACCGTGAATGTATCGTGTAAGAAAATGCACTTGGCGCCGCTAGGATCAACGCTAGCAACCTTGGGCAGCGCTCGAAGGCCCTTGAAATCTCGATGGAGTTCCGGACTGCTCCGTTGACTCGATAGGCTATTGACTCGATGGCCACCGAAACTGCTCGTGGAGCAGCGCTCGATCGCCTTTGAGTCGATAGACTATCGGTTCGAGGGCCTTTGAAATGCCCGTGTGATAGGGGTATAACTTGCGGGTGTATCTTACACTATTGCTCTGCACTACGTACGCCAGCTTTTCGAGCAGTCAGCGGGGCCGCAAGTTGGACCTTGAATGTAGCTAGAGGTCAAACATGTAAATTACGCTTGTCTCACATATCTCGGTGGACACCCGAACCGCGCCCGCAAGGGAAGGAAAAGGAAGTGAAAATTGGTTTTAAGGAAAGGGAGTTACATCTGTCACATATCACCGTGCACACCTGGGCCGCACCGTAAGCGAAAGAAAATCAAAGTTGGCTCTAAGAACAGACCCACCGCGGTGGCTGAGTGGTTAGTGCGCTCGGCTGCTGATCTGGAGTTCGCGGGTTCGGACCCGTTCCGCCGCGGTGGCTCATTGGTTAGGGCGCTCGACTACTCATCCGGAGTTCCCGGGTTCGAACCCGACCGCGGCGGCTGCGTTTTTATGGAGGAAAAACGCTAAGGCGCCCGTGTGCTGTGCGATGTCAGTGCACGTTAAAGATCCCCAGGTCATCGAAATTATTGCAGAGCCCTCCACTACGGCACCTCTTTCTTCCTTTCTTCTTTCACTCCCTCCTTTATCCCTTCCCTTACGGCGCGGTTCAGGTGTCCAACGATATATGAGACAGATACTGCGCCATTTCCTTTCCCCAAAAAACCAATTATTATTATTATTATTCGGACCCGACCGCGGCGGCTACGTTTTCATGGAGGCAAAACGCTAAGGCGCCTGTGTGCTGTGCGACGTCAGTGGACGTTAAAGATCCCCATGTGGTCGAAATTATTCCGGAGCCCTCCACTACGGCACCTCTTCCTTTCTTCTTTCACTTCCACCTTTATTCCTTCCCTTACGGTGCGGTTCAGGTGTCCAACGATATACGAGAAAGATACTGCGCCGTTTCCTTCCCCCAAAACCAGTTATTATTATTATTATTATTATTATTATTATTATTATTATTATTATTATTATTATTATTATTATTATTATTATCTAAGAAGACGAAATGACGCCTGTCTCACATTGCGCCATTTCCTTCCCCAAAAAACCAATTTCCTTTTCAAATTGGCTCTCTGAGGTTATCTGGAAGGTAAGGGAGTCGTTTGGAATCGGATTTGGTTCTATATCTCCGCTTACAGCGAGCATTAATATAGCTATAAATATCACCGAAGCTATATTAAATTGATATGTCTTGTGTGAGCGCGTTTAATGTCGTCTCGAAGAAAGCAAGATAAAAAAAAGCCTGTGTGCGTGTGTCTGTCAGTATATATGGCTATCTATGGAAACCGCCAGTCGCTCGACCACAAACGTAGCCAGGGAGATGCGGCTTTTCGTTTTCGAGCAGGGTTAACCAGGGCTAAATCACCAGCAATTTTTGTTATCCTGAACGGACAGTTCAAGCGCTTAACAAAAGGATGACGCAGATTATACATCACGGTGACACTTCAGTGTAATACGTACACGACCAACACTAGAAAGTTGTACAGGACGCCGCGGACAGTGGCCCAGTGTTCTGTTTCTTCAAGTTATACCGTACTACAGAACTAAAACCGCATCTACTATGATCACAGGAGTGAGATATTCTGTAGAATTGTTCAATTTATAAGCAAAACAATGCAAAAAAAAATTCTACCGAGCTAAATGCAATGATTTTAAAAATACTATACTAAGTGTCATGAGTTGGGTTCAACCTAATAACGTTGGTATACGTTGTCCATTTCTACTTTGCAAAGAAATATAAACTGTAGCTGGTTATGGATAGATGAATTTTTCACCCAATAAATTCCTAGTTGTTTATGTTCGTAAGCTGCCCTGTGTGACCTAAGGGTCACCATGGTGAACAGTACCGGGTTAATACTGACACGCAGCGAAGTGCGTACTAGCGTTTTTGCATTCGCGCCCATCGAAATCGAGCACTCGACTTCGGGCTAAGTAGCATGACTTACATATAGGCAGTAACTGAATTGTCGCCAGTTATGCTTACTACGCATATACCTAACAATAATTGAGTCCTTGTGAAACGCTACTTTATTGGAAAAGATTCTGCACCGGTTGTAATTCAATGTTCAACTTACACTAGTGAGAAGCGTGTTGCAGCAGCGCTGCTACGAGTACAGTGTACTAGAATGGACCTCCTGCATGTTTGTAAACAAACGAGGTGGCGCTGCAGTCGCTAGCGAGCTCGTGGTAGGCAAAAGGTCGGAGAGTGGCGTCGCGGATAGGTGTTGAGCGCGGGTTTTCAAGGCTTGTAGGCGCGTTTCCAGTTCCTGCGAATCATAGCAATGGTTGATGCTTCCAACTTAGTAATTTGTCGAAGTACACGAGCTCGCGTTGTCCCCGTGCGGCCTATAAAGAGAAATAGTTTGCCACTGTGTATTGTATATATGGTTAGTAGTAAACATGTAGAAAGCGTTCCTGCCGTTTATTTATGCGCTAGGCATTGAATAAAACAAGTTTTGACACTCTGCACTAGCCCGAATGATTTTACTTCGGGACAGTAGTGAGGGGAAGTGCTGGCGTTGTTTCGTCGGAGCAGACATGCGCTCATCGTCTGCTGACATACGTACGTGTCGCGCTGCGCGAAAAGTGGGGACAGCGTCGTGTCCCCGATCTCCTGTCTCGCTTAGCGCTGTTTTTAGCCGCATGACCACGCACCAGCCAGGCCGACTTGTCCTCTTGTTAAGCTGATCGATTTGCTGAAAATTTCTGATTTCTAGAATTATTTCCTTTCCTAGCCCTGAAGTCTAGTTTCATGACGAAAAATTATAGCAAAATATTGAGTACAAATTTATAAATTACGCTTTTTAGAAGTGTGGTCGTCAAAAATTGTGAGGTAATTTCTTTGATTTCAGTGCCGCATTTCTTTGACCAAAGCGAAAGCGAAGATGCCATAAACGAGGGAATAAACTTTAAGGTTCGTTATGTGACCTCTCACATTTTCTGCGACTGGATCACTCACCTTCGTAATTCGCATGAAAATCAAATAATTCCATTTGTCGCAAACTATTCCTGAGACGTTGAGGAGCGTAATAAATCTCTCGATTTTTTCCCTACACGTGCAGTATTGTGTTATTTTTTGTAAGAAACGTTTTCATGTAACTATGCATGCATAAGTACTGATCATATAGAAAAAGAACTAATCGCGTCATCATACAGAATAGGGCTTTATGTACATGCTGGCATAAAAAAACTGCGCACTATCTACTCAATTATTTGAGACCTTGGGGGGACTTGACGACGGTGTTAATTATAATTACCCAGAACTGCACCAGGTATAGCTATGAATAAAAGGAATGACTGAAACTAGAGTAGGAATTTCATATTTGCACCAAGTTTAGTTACATATCGCATGCATGAATAACGAAAACACTTTTCATGCCGCGTCCCCTCTCAATCTCGCCACGTGTCTGTTAGTAGCACGCCTGCGGCTGCTTCTTTGCAAACAAGCTTCGCGATCATGTATTACCTCATGAAACATGACACATGCATGATACAATGAAAATAATGGCGTTTAGCACACTTAAGGTACGCTATTCTAAGCACACCAACGCGACCGCGCAAGATTGACACAACTTACCAGACTTCTTTCTACTCGAATGAAATAATTACGTCGTCATATCAAGAAACAGTTTCAAGTAAATAATAAATGTGATAAAACGCGCCATTAAAACATGGTGTGCTATTAACAAAAAAAACGCATTCCTTGGAGGCGAGTGAACCGGTCGGCGCCCCGTGCACTCCGGCTCAAGGTGATAAGTACGTGTGCAGCTACATATGTCTTTTTTTCCTTGAGCAATTATCAGCCTACTATCCTGAAGTTCAGGTGAATGAACGCAGTAACTTGCATGCTATTAAGTGCATTGAGTGGCAGTGCCTATCGACTCCCAGACTTCGCGCTTTACTACCGTGGCCCAATGCCTGTTAGCCAGTTTCCGAATGCGGCATTTATGCGCGAGAAACCTATCGAGGCTAATTTAATATTTTTTATGCTACTACGCGGATCCAGCAGTGACGCAGCTGGTCAATATATGCTGCTTCTGCAGTGCACAGGCTTGAAGCAGCCGCCGCTAACTGCGGCAGCTGCGGTAGGCACGGGCAAGCGGAACCTGTTTTGCCTACCATGCGAAAGTCGCTGCTAACATCAGCGCCACCGCATCTTCGTGACGTCGCGGGGTGAAGGAGGTCCATAGGGGCAGTGTGTTCAGGAGCGCTTGCCGCTGAGGCGCTTCATGCAGAAAGCACGAGATGGCGCTACAGGAGCATGGGCTGTACGGAACCAACGGCGCAGCGCTGGCGCTGCGCGTTTTTAGAAGTGTTGTAATCATCCTCCGCCTCGAACAGACGTGCAAATGCTCGGAGGATGTGGAGATGCATGCTTGGAACTGACGTTCACATAAGAGATTAATTATATGTGTACTTTAGCGCATCACAACGCTCATTAGACGGATTTATTAACAAACCTGACAGCAAAGGGTTTGGAGACACCGAAATAGTGGGGTAAAGCCGTTAAATCTGTTGAGCCACGCTACAACGTAACCAGAAGTTATTCGAACGTAAAAAAAACATTGATTAATGGGTTTAATATCCGCAAGCAACACTCGCGCTTCAAGTAGCACCGTAGTAAAGGGCTTCGATTGAGTTGAAGCAACTCGGATTCCAGGTGCATTTTCTTGCGCAGTTCGCACTCATAAAAATGCAGCCGCTGTTGTAGAAAACACAAAACTGTACACGGCCCAAAGCCAAAGGCCTTCCCTGCTTGGTATTTACCTTCTTTCGCGGTAAACATGGTAAACATTTGTCCCTCGTTCTATCCTCCGGTTTCGCGAATTACCCGCAATGACTGGATTTGCACAGTTTATTCGTGACTTTTATTTACGTCATGAAGAGCTCCCCAACGTCAGGCTCATGTACGAGTCTGAGACACACCAACATCACACATTTGAATGAAAGGAATAAAACAGGTAGGAAAGAGGCCAAGTAAAAGGGATTAAACACAGAAAAAGAGCGAGTACATTCCAATCCAAACAACGGAGACCTACAGCGGAATTAATGTGCTTAAATGAATTCCTTAATTCATTTTTGAATTATATTTACAAAATTGGCTTTGGAATGCACAAAAAAAAAAGCCGTGTATTTAGATAAAAAAAACGCAAAGGAGCGTCAGCATATGTGTTGCACAAGCCTGCTAAGAACAACGGCTAACTTTCAAGTGCAATTTCCTTTTTCGTCGTGCTTCTCTTGACTGATTAAGACCTTTAACGTAAAAGTGCAGCCTTGTTAAGACATAAAAGCGCACAACTGCTGATGTGAAATCATCAGCATGCAATTTGCACCCTATGGCATAGCCAAACTTGGCTTTCACTAGAATCATGACATCGACTATGCTGTCGCTGCAGAGCTCCTCTTGGCTGAAGAAGATTGTAAATATCCCCTCAAGTTTCTTTACTGCTTCAAAAAGCAACTTGGAGGGATACAGCAAGCCTCCCCTATCACAAATTTCTGTGAATTTTGAGACTCTGCTGCTGACATTTGAGTTCTGCAAAAGAAGAGAGCGGCAGTGCTCACATTTGTTGCGAGTAAGAAATTTCCGCGCAACATACCCTGCCATGTAATGAACGAGGCGGTCATCGCTCTTTTCCTCCACGTAAGCCCGGTGCTCAGCTGGAGTACTGTTTAGCCTTTGTTCTACCACCGTCAGATTTCCAGCTTCAACTAACTCATCAAGAGATGCAACGTTCCCTTCCATATCAGATTTATCAGGTGAGTGAAGTAGCGAGACCAAATCTTCATTGGCCTCAGTGTTGCCTGTTTGCATTGCTTTTGCCAAGTTATAGAAAGACAGGCAGTTGACGACAATCAAGAATTGAGATGGCGTTGGGTGGTCGTTGGATCCACACGACTGCCTCACAATACCAAAGAAGTTCTCCAACTTATCTTGACTTAGTCGAGATGTTAATAGGTATTTAAAAACCTCTCCCCCCAAATACTCTAACAAGGCCAAAGTGCTGCACAGTGTCACACGGAGCCCGTCTGCCGTCGACTGGCTCAAGAAGCCGCCAACTCCTTTTGCATGTGATTCCCAGCGAGACAAAAACTCGAGGAATTCCTTCAGAGTCTTCACATTTTCGGATCCTGGACGAAGGGCTTTGGCTGGGAACCGAGAAGTCATGATCTTGATCAGCTTGTTGATAGCCCTGAAACAGTGCGAAGTTCATAAATAGGCTAAAGTTATCATTTATCTGCAACGCTTGTAAGGGAAACTAGGAACACAGTTGATATGCACGTTCCTGAAGGCGGTAATTCTGAACAGCGCTCACCCACCACAGTGGTTCATTGGCTACGGTTTTCTGTTGCTCAAAATGAAGTGGTATCCAGCGGCGGTTATATTCTTATGGGGGCACATTGCAAACATCTATGTGCTTATATTGTTGTGTGCAGTTAGGAATCTCAGGTGGACTAAATTATTCCACAATTTTCTATTACGGCGCTCCTCAAAGCCCACTGTGCCACTTCGTGGTGCATAACCCCATCAATCAATCAACGACATTCACAAACACATGGGATCCTCAGTAATGGGCTGTGGTTCGACAAGCATAAGAATGTTTTGCAACGAGCACAGAATATAATTATGCATGAAGTTGAAAGGTTTTCCTATTTTAGACAGAAACATTGCGGTGAAGAAAAGTAAGGACGAGAACATGAACAGACCACATTAAAGAAGAAGCAAAGACAGAATGTCACAATGGTAAAGTGCATCTTTAAAAAATTCACTTGTACTCGCTGCTCACTTGTCCTGAAACGTTAATAGTTATTTCTGCTTACGTGAAAAATGATAACGTTGCATCAATCTTCCCCCACGACGATTCCAACGTGTCTTTGTAGAAATTCAGACCATTCAAAACACGGTCCCCAAACAGCTGAAATGCAAGGGTCACTCGCATTTTCTCAAAGCCATTCGGCTGCAGATGTACCAGCGTGAGGCCGGGCATCGCCTTGAGAGTGATGTTCCCGCTGTCAATTCTGAACGCTTGCCTCAAAGGTTGGATGGAAACCTGAAATTATAGTTGTAAGTAGTAAGAGTTTAATGTATACTCACTCGCTCAGTGCAACTCAACAACATTAATCTGCAGGTTATTATAAGCCATCGACATGAAATCGAATAGCAATTAATAAGGCAATAGTCAGGAACAAACCGAATTTAAGTGACACTTCTTATGAAGACAAAATACTTACCATCCCATTCGGAGTGTTCAGTGGGTGGCTGAGCAATGTATTCCTGACACACTTGATTAAGTGGGGAAAGTCAGACAGAAAATGCATGTGACGAGCAGGATCTACAGGGTGCTCAGACTTGCAAGTCACCTTTCCTGACTCCACACCAATTCCTAAGATCTTCCACATGCGACGGTTCCATGAGGCTCCATCAGATGTAATAAAATCAACAAGAAGTCCACTGGCTTCAGCAAGTACTGTTGCTTCTATTATTATTTTAGCAAGGAGTTCCGCTTTCGCATTTCCTCGAGTGGCAAAGCAACCAATTATTTGCGTCCACTTCCCAGTAAAGGGGATGAACATTACCACCATCCCGTGGTCGCAGGGAACGCTCTCTCCTCCTTCGGTAAAAGAGCCCATGTCGACAAATCCCTCAATATGCCCGGACGACGTCACGTTCAGGTGCTCCGACAGTTTGAGTTCATCGACCAAGAGCCCTCCACGCCTGCTAAATGTGCTCATGTGTCTTGTTTTCTGCTTCAGTTGTCTCAGTATTTTAGTGCTGAAGCCAAAGCCACTCTTGTACAGCTTCAAGTAACGCTTCAGTGTGCTCTTGCTCGGAAGTGAGAGAATATTGTGCTTACGCAAATGCTCGTAGAGTTTGGCACTCTTCATCTTCATAAGGATACATTCTAAGATCCAATCTTTTGAGTACACATTACCCTTCGCACTTTTCTTCTTGGCAGCTGAAAAGCACTGTCGGACACAATCTTGCTGTTTCAAAGGCAGGGATGCAATCTGTTCCTGTAAAACTTCTTCAGGCTTTAGGGAGTTCTCCTCCTGCATTTGCTTCAACCGGTCTTTTAACCGCGCACAGCGAGAAAACAGTCTCCTATTTTTTTGTGCTGCTGCTCGGAGTCTAGCAGCAGTGGTCCGGGTGCGCTTTCTTATCAATCCCTTCAGCCTTGATTTTCGTGACTGAAGTGCCTTTCTGGTGTACCGGCAGGAGATGCATGCTTGTCCTGCAAAGAGCAAGTGAAACAAAACTTTATTCCGGGAATTGAAATTAGTCTGACTTTATAAAAAGTATGGCACACACCATAGTAAATGACTTTGTAAATTATAATGTGCTTGCGTGCATTTATATTCTTTACGCACAGAACACAAAAAATCATACCTTCAGATTGTTCCTTTCCTGCGCATTTTTTGCTGTAGTATGCCCCATTACGGATGGTGACCTGCTGCTCTAGGCCTTCTGTTAAGTTGGACTTGGGCATCTGGCTCGTTGGCAAGGCACCAAGGCAGACACGATGCGAATCAGTTCTAAAAAGAACGTCCGCTGCTTGTTCACGACTCAGAATGGTTCCCTTTTCGACGTTGCTGCCGTAGAGATGCGCCGTGTACTTGACCAGGCCCGTCGTGCTCTGTAAATATAACCGCCCTTTCACAGACAACTTCTTCGGACTTGCACATTATGAGCTTGCAGTATACAAATCCATTATGGCCCGGCACGTTGTGTGAACTCCAGTACACCGAAGGCACATCGAGAGAGCGAAGGCCTAACACAGAGGTTGCCTCAAACAGCTGCGGTTCAAGTGCGTCGCCTTGCAAATATGGCGCGTCAAGTGAAGCGAGTTCCTTTACAGCGTCATTGTGACTGTTTTGTTCAGTACAAGGCCTCTTGGGATCAGCAGAACACACCGTAGGGCTCTTCCGCTTTCTTGGCGCCCGAGGCGTCGGCGTCTTCTTCGATAAATAGCCCGGCGTGTTTGGTAGGAGCGTAGGTACGGCATCCGGCAGCAACTCTGGCTTTCCTCGCGGAATGCGTACCTCTTTCCCCTCTATAATGTGGACGTAATCCCGTAGGATACAAGAAGGATCGAAATGACGCTCGCAGACCGAGCAACTTTCATCAAGGACCTTATCTTTTCGATGCAGGTTTCGTTCCCAAACCTTTCTTTTTCCTTCATCTTTCGGCACGGCGAAGAGGGAAGGCTGCTCGCCTTGGGCCCACTTGTAGCCGGTGTCGCACCCCGGCGCAAAGCAATGACGTTGCCGTCGGCGATTAGGCATTGGCTCTCACTCGCGAACACCGCAGCAAAACATCACACTGCTAGCACTGCCCGTGCGGCCGAAACACCCCGTTTCTTCACAAGCAAGGTGGAGCTCAAGAAGCACGCTGCAACCCGCCGCAACACACGGAGAACGCGTCCGTACAGCCGGTACAGTGGCTACAGCCGGTGCGACTGCAGCGCCACCACATACATCCGGGACCTGTCTACGCTGCCGGCTTCACGACGGTGCGTGGCGCGCTCCGCCGCCTGAACACACTGGCTGCGTTCCAATACTCCCAAGTAGACGGCTACTTAGACGTCTAGCCGGACAGCCGCCATCTTGGGACGCGTTCCATTTCTCGACGAAGCAGTCTCATAAGACTGCTTCGCCGAAGTCCACATCGATGCAGGCTAACTTGCTGTCTAAAGATGGCGGAGCTGATGTACGCGGATGAGCGAGTCGTGCTCTTGCGGGCGTCGGACTGTACGCGGAGTATAGGAAAGGAAAAATGTGAGTCATTCCATAATGTTATTTGGTACGCAAACTAGTGGCTAATTAATCTTCGTGGACGTGCGATTCCTAGCAGTGAATCACGCAGGAGAAAATCGTGCAGTTGAGAGCTTTGCTACAGCAGCGGACGCTGTAGGTCTGTTTACGTGATCCGGACGATGCCGGATCTTAATTAGCACTTGATTTTAGAGAATACTCGTCGCTGTCGTTGGTTTCCTCGACGGGCGTTAAGACGGCTGGCGTGACGGTTAACAAATGTGTTCTTCTGTTGCTGTATTAGTTGCATCAACTCTTTCGCGTGCATTCTTTTTTATCTCTACACTCTCAGAACAAATACACCGGCATGTTGCGAATTGATTTTAGTCGTTGCAGGATTAAAGATCGCTGCTGTATTTAGGTCTCTCGCTGTCTCCGAGTGCCACGTAGGGCAGACAGCGGGTTTAATGTCACGTATGTGTTTTCCTGTTGCAGTGTATATTAGCCGTATCGTATTTCGCGCATATTAATTACAGTCTTTCGTATTCTTATGTTTACAGGACCGTCTGGACGAGCACGTTCGAGGAGCATGTACAGTTGAGCATCAATATTAAAAGAATAATCGCATATCTCTTTAGCGTCGTCTTCGGAGAGCGGTCCCGTCTGCTACAAGTAGACTGACCGATAGGCACATCCACCAGTTCAGTTTACGCGCAAATTCATTCCAGAAGAAATGTGTAAACTTGTTGAAAACACGTTTTTAATTATCTTTATTGCTCAGTTTGTGAAAAATAGTAGTACAACTGTTCATAAGCTTTAGTTACATTATTATGCCGCGAGGCGGCGTGAGCACTAGACAAGTTCCAATACATGGACATGTAGACTGCTTCCTAGACGTCACACTAGACGTCTTGTTAGATACGAGTCCACGGATGATGATGATGATGATGAAATAACTTTAATTGCACCCGTCAAGGAATCAGAGGGCGATGAACACAATCGGCCGCTCGGCGCGACGCCTTGCCCGTTGGAAACACCTTTGAACGCATTTTTCATTCCTTTAATTGTTTGAAATAAATAATTGATCAACTACACTCTAAATTTTCTTAATTACCATCGAAAAACATTGGCTTTCCCATTGTGAGCATTTTGACACCTTTGGAGCCCTCTTTCAATTTTTTCTTTAATTCATCAATTAATTACAATGATTTCATTAACTCGTAATCGCTTATCACACAACAATCAATCATATATCATTAGAACCACAAATTAGCACAATACGATTTTTTTACGCAACCCCCGGATTGTTTCTGGCACGCGGTGCCGACTACGCCAACGGCTTTTCGACTGAACGAACTGTATACGCTGTCGCGTAACATCTTGCGAGGACTGTGCTAACAAAAGAGTCGGCAGAAGTTTCTGCTGCTCTCTTTTCTCGGTCAAAGATCCCTCGAAAACTGGAACCGAAACATGTGTGAGAAAAAGGTTGACTTACTTTGGCGCATTCTGTTGTGTCCCATCTGGCAACACACCTACTTGTTTCTACTTTTTGGAGAGAGATGGCGCAGTGGCTGCAGTCACGTGACTTTTGGAGGCGGATGCGCCATGGCCCGCTTGTGCAGCCTGTTCTGTCAGCCCGCTGTTACGTTTTCGTGAGCGAATTGTGCCACCAAAAAGGATTACCAGGGTTGGCCTATGCGACTGCGGACAACGTCGGTGAGTTTTGATTCTTGTGCCGATGTTTCGTCACTGGCAGCAGGCGTTGGCCAACGCCGGCAGGTTAAACTCGCGGCAGCTAGTCACGGCTGGCTCTACAGTCCAGCCCAGAAACCTCCCACCTCCGTCCGTGTGTAGCGCTGTTGCTTTTTATTATTATCTTGCGTGCGCCCCCTTCAACTCTTGGCCGACCGTGGTCGATATTCGTTAGGCTTATGCTCTGTGTATGTGTTGTTCATTCACGAGGTTGGTCTGCAGGTATCCGTGGTTGCGTTTCCCGCACGTCAGATGTGGGACCGCCCGCGGGGTGATCGCTGCTGGTGCGCCGAGGTTTCGTCGCGATCTCGGCTTTCTCCGTTTTCTCGCTATCTTTCTCGCCGGTGGCAATTCGACGATCGGCGGTGCTGCGCAGGTCTCGCTTGTGGTTGCCCACGGCTCCCCTGGCCCCGCTGCTTTCTTTGGCCACCCCGACGACGAGCCATGTTTCACACGGGGGCCACTGCTACTTTCCGCGACGCTCGCGCTATGCCGGTTTGCCCGGCAGCTTCCAACTTCCTCCTCCGTGGAATGTAGTAGTAGCGGCTTGGTATGCAGCCGTGCGCTTCTCCTGGGCATTGCGTGACGTCTTTCGATGGTTTAGCGGAAGGTGGTCGCGATTGCTGGAACCCGCGTCGGCGACAACCGCGTTCTTCGAATGAACACGTCGCCTGGTTCATTCGCCGAAGAGAGCCCGTCGTAGCGTTTGCCGGAGGTCGCGATGTTTCGACGCTCGAGTGACTTGCGGACTCTCTCCGTGTGTGGCGATCGTCTGTTTTCCGCCTGGATACTGACGTTTACCTTTGACTTCCGGAATACAAGGGCTGCTTGGCTTTAGTCTTGTATACTTCACATCTATGTGCTGGGAACCGCGGAAACCGAGGAGTGGTTGCATAGGTCGTTTGGCACTTCCGTGTTCCGGCAGTCAGGTAAAAAAGTCGTTGAGGAGCAGGTAGGAGAAAACCGTTTGTGAAAGAAAACTGAGCGGATTCGGAGCGGCGCAAACGAAGCTCCTCGCGTACTACACATCGGCTCGAGCCTCTGTCAGATTCCTGACCCTCTTTGTCGCACGGCCGTGGTTGAAAACGCTGGTTTGAAAGATTGCTGCCGTGCTTGGCCGGGTGTATTGCCCCCGGAGGTATGCAGCTGTGTGATGCACTCGAAGCCGGTCTCGTTCGACGCTCAGCACAGCTGCGGGGTGGCGCGGCAGCCTGCCCGGAGAACACGAGTGCCGTTTCAGCTAGCTTTCTCGCCGGCGCTGAAGTGTTGGACTTTTCTGCTTATTTCGATCTTCCTGCAAGTCGAAACTGTAGCCCCGTCGCTCGCAGCGCGGCTTCTGGCCGGAACTTCCATGCGTCCGGCTTCTGCGACCCGAGCTCTAAACGATCTGTCCTGCGATCGACGTTCTGCCGGGATCTGGATTTTCCTATTCGTGATTCCACGGAGTTTCATTCCCGGAGTTTCATTAATTAAGGGACGGCCTAGAGTCCAGGGGTACGCACAGCAGCGTAGCGTTTTGATCCACTTGTACCTTGCGTTGCGGACCATTGAACCTGCCTCTAATTTAAATCCGTGTAAAGTATTTAATATCGGTCTGCTCGTTACATCCTTTGCAGTTATCACCTTGCAGCCAGCACCACTAATTAGAAAAGTAGCTTACACCTTCCTGTCCTCTCACTGAGACGTCAAATACTGGGGCTGTGTTTACTTCATAAAATATACTATCATAATACGCTTCGCAATGCTTTGTGCCAACGGCCAATATACAGGTCACGTCGCCTGGACCGCCGTCACATATTCAGGAATGTTACATGCCGCACTAAGTAGGCCTTTCAGCACTCATTGCTGTCCGCTCAATTAAGCGCCGGAGCCACTTTCCTGGGCTGCTATTGTCATTAACAGATACCAGTTTGCTTAAACATGCACCAACAGCCACTTTTCGTGTTCTGATTTAACCATTTCGCATTTGGTATAATTATTTTCGATTGAAACAATTGCCTGTTTTCTCTTTTCCTGTAATGCATTGAACCTGTCGTGTACTGCCCTCCGTAGAGCCCGACCTGGGCCCTGAGGGTATTACAAAACAAACAAATGAAAGGCGGGCTGGCCTCTCGGAACGCTTTTCGACGAGGGCGAAATGGAACAGCCTGTGTGCGGAAGACCGTCGTCGCACTCGTTCGGGGCCGTTTCAGAAGGGGTGCCTGAATGCTGCGGAAGTGGAGCATCGATTGAGCTAACTCCTAAGCACCAGGTGCGAGCAACGCCGCTGGGGCTTTGGGAAAAAAAGAGGTGGACTAACTGCAGCACTACTAGGCTTTTCTGTGCTAGGCCGAAAGAATGCATTGCGTCGTGCTTAAGGAACTGCGGAGGGGCGGTTTTAAACTATTTGAAGGACCTGCTATTCGACACACCACTGGAACGAACAACATTGGCATGCTCTTGATCACTCTCAACACGGCTTACTCACAGTGCGTTAGCATCGCGCGGCCATCACTGAACAGTCACGAGTGTCTGATATGTTCCTATTACTCGGCAGAACTTGGTTTATCAAATAAAATGTGCACGTCTCTTCCCATCGTGATGTTCGGCTAATGCGCGCCGTAATATCAAATGTGTAGCGGTCGTGTTCTCTTTTTCATTTATTTGTATCCTCGTGGGGCGCTTGGCAATATATGTTTATAAAACACGTTGAGGGGCTAGTTGGTGTTGCATTGTTTCTAGAGGAGTAACTGAGCGCTACTTATTTCAGACGAGCACACAGAAACACATGACAACTCGTGTCCTTGTGCATTCGGCTGATATACGTAGCGCTCAGTTTCTCTTGAAAAAGATATGATTGTGCGTTGTCTTTTGCTGCTGTCAAAGGCTACCTTTTTTCCGCAGCCCTGTTGGGTATTTATCCATGGCATATAAACATACCGTATGCCACTTTCTTTCGGGTGACAACAGCCAAGCAATGAATTTGTGGGGTAAAAGCTTCGTATTCCGCCATTTCGTCGTAGGTGGACCTTGGGTGTCGAAATTAATCCATTAATCCGGAATTCTTCAATGCGGCGTCTCTCGCAGGAGATCGGGACGTTAGCATCCCCCGTCCCCCTCACACGCACACATACGCGCGCACACGCACGCACAAAGTACGTTAAAATTTGAAGGCTAAACGTACAAATATACGTACGTTTGGCCTTCAAATCATAGTTTGCTTTGAAGCGAGGGTAACCTTCTGCAGGGAGCGCCCGCGGACAGCATACCTTCTTTGTTGGCAGC